>NC_092011.1:19318590-19628778 GCF_044704955.1 Pristiophorus japonicus | reverse complement strand
TAAACCCCCCGAACCCCTCGATTAGATTCCTGCCTGTAACTCACTCCTGGGTATCGGTTATTGTACATCTAAACCCTCCGAACCCCTCGATTCGTTTCCAGCCTGTCACTCACTCTCAGCTATCCATTATTCTACATATAAACCCCCCGAACCCCTCGATGAGATTCCAGCCTGTAACTCACTCCCGGGCATCTGTTATTGCATAGATATCCAGCCGAACCCCTCGATTAGATTCCAGCCTGTAACTCACTCCCCGGTATAGTATCTGTTATTCTATACATAAACCCCCCGAACTCCTCGATTAGATTCCAGCCTGTAACTCACTCCTGGGTATCTGTGATTGTACATCTAAACCCTCCGAATCCCTCGATTAGATTCCAGCGTGTCACTCACTCTCAGCTATCCGTTATTCTACATATAAACCCCCCAAACTCCTCGATTAGATTCCAGCCTGTAACTCTCTCCCCGGTATGGTATCTGTTATTCTATATGTAAACCACCCGAACCTCTCGATTATATTCCAGCCTGTAACTCACTCCCGCGTATCTGTTATTCTATATATAAACCCACCGAACCCCTCGATTAGATGCCAGTCTGTAACTCACTCCCGGGTATCTGTTATTCTATATATCTAAATCCCCCGAACCTCTCGATTATATTCCAGCCTGTAACTCACTCCCGCGTATCTGTTATTCAATATATAAAGCCCCCGAACCCCTCGATTAGATTACAGTCTGTAACTCACTCCCAGGTATCTGTTATTCTGTATATAAACCCCCGAACCCCTCGATTAGATTCCAGTCTGTAACTCGCTTCCGGGTATCTGTTATTGTAAATATAAACCCCCCGAGGCCCCCGATTAGATTCCAGCCTGTAACTCACTTCCGGGTATCTGTTATTCTATATATAAACCCCCAAACCCCTCAATTAGATTCCAGCCTGAAACACACTCCGAGATATCTGTTATTGTATCTATAAACCCCCCGAGCCCCTCGATTAGATTCCAGCCTGTAACTCACTCCCGGGTATCTGTTATAGAATATATAAACCCCCCGAACCCCTCGATTCGATTCCAGCCTGTAACTCACTCTCTGCTATCCGTTATTCTATATATAAACCCCCCGAACCCCTCGATGAGATTCCAGCCTGTAACTCACTCCCGGGCATCTGTTATTGCATATATAAACCAGCCGAACCCCTCGATTAGATTCCAGCCTGTAATTCACTCCCCGGTATAGTATCTGTTATTCTTTACATAAACCCCCCGAACTCCTCGATTAGATTCTAGCCTGTAACTCACTCCCGGGTATCTGTTATTCTATATGTAAACCCTCCAAAAACTTTGATTAGATTCCAGCCTGGAACTCACTCCCGGGTATCTGTTATTGTATATATAAACACCCCCGAACCCCTCGATTAGATTCCAGCCTGTAACTCACTCCCGGGTATCTGTTATTCTATATATAAACCCTCCGAACCCCCCGATTAGATTCCAGCCTGTAACTCACTTCCGGTTATCTGTTATTCTATGTATAAACCCCCGAACCCCTCGATTAGATTCCAGCCTGTAACACACTCCTCGATATCTGTTATTGGATATATAAACCCCCCGAACCCCTCGATTAGATTCCAGCCTGTAATTCACTCCTGGGTATCTGTGATTGTACATCTAAACCCTCCGAATCCCTCGATTAGATTCCAGCCTGTCACTCACTCTCAGCTATCCGTTATTCTATATATATACCCCCCAAACTCCTCGATTAGATTCCAGCCTGTAACTCTCTCCCCGGTATGGTATCTGTTATTCTCTTTGTAAACCCCCGAACCCCTCGACTAGATTCCAGCCTGTAACACACTCCTAGATATCTGTTATTGTATATATAATCCCCCCGAACCCCTCGATTAGATTCCAGCCTGTAACTCACTCTCTGCTATCCGTTATTCTATATATAAAACCCCCGAACCCCTCGATGAGATTCCAGCCTGTAACTCACTCCCGGGCATCTGTTATTGCAGATATAAATCCCCGAACCCCTCGATTAGATTCCAGTCTGTAACTCACTCCCGGGTATCTGTTATTCTATACATAAACCCCCCGAACCCCTCGATTAGATTCCAGCCTGTAACTCACTCCCGGGTATCTGTTATTGTATATAAAAAAAAACCGAACCCCTCGATTAGATTCCAGCCTGTAACTCACTCCCGGGTATCTGTTATTCTATATATAAACCCCCTGAACCCCTCGATTAGATTCCAGCCTGAAACTCACTCCCGAGTATCTGTTATTCCATATGTAAACCCTCCAAACACTTTGATGAGATTCCAGCCTGGAACTCACTCCCGGGTATCTGTTATTGTATATATAACGCCCCCAAACTCCTCGATTAGATTACAGCCTGTAACTCACTTCCGGGTATCTGTTATTCTATGTATAAACATCCGAACCCCTCGACTAGATTCCAGCCTGTAACACACTCCTAGATATCTGTTATTGTATATATAAACCCCCCGAACCCCTCGATTAGATTCCAGCCTGTAACTCACTCTCTGCTATCCGTTATTCTATATATAAAACCCGCGAACCCCTCGATGAGATTCCAGCCTGTAACTCACTCCCGGGCATCTGTTATTGCAGATATAAATCACCCGAACCCCTCGATTAGATTCCAGCCTGTAACTCACTCCCCGGTATGGTATCTGTTATTCTACATATAAACCCCCCGAACCCCTCGATTAGATTCCTGCCTGTAACTCACTCCTGGGTATCTGTTATTGTACATCTAAACCCTCCGAACCCCTCGATTCGATTCCAGCCTGTCACTCACTCTCAGCTATCCATTATTCTACATATAAACCCCCCAAACTCCTCGATTAGATTCCAGCCTGTAACTCTCTCCCTGGTATGGTATCTGTTATACTATATGTAAACCACCCGAACCTCTCGATTATATTCCAGCCTGTAACTCACTCCCGCGGATCTGTTATTCTATATATAAACCCCCCGAACCCCTCGATTAGATTCCAGCATGTAACTTACTCCCGGGTATCTGTTATTCTATATATAAACCCCCCGAACCTCTCGATTATATTCCAGCCTGTAACTCACTCCCGCGTATCTGTTATTCTGTATATACACTCCCCGAACCCCTCGATTAGATTAGAGTCTGTAACTCACTCCCAGGTTTCTGTTATTCTGTATATAAACCCCCGAACCCCTCGATTAGATTCCAGTCTGTAACTCACTCCCGGGTATCTGTTATTCTGTGTATAAACCCCCCGAACCCCTCGATTAGATTCCAGCCTGTAACTCACTCCCGGGTATCTGTTATTGTATACAAAAAAAACGAACACCTCGATTAGATTCCAGCCTGTAACTCACTCGCGAGTATCTGTTATTCCATATGTAAACCCTCCAAACACTTTGATTAGATTCCAGCCTGGAACTCACTCCCGGGTATCTGTTATTGTAAATATAAACCCCCCGAACTCCCCGATTAGATTCCAGCCTGTTACTCACTTCCGGGTATCTGTTATTCTATGTATAAACCGCCGAACCCCTCGATTGGATTCCAGCCTGTAACTCACTCCCGGGCATCTGTTATTGCATATATAATCCACCCGAACCCCTCGATTAGATTCCAGCCTGTAACTCACTCCCCGGTATGGTATCTGTTATTCTACATATAAACCCCCCGAACCCCTCGTTTAGATTCCAGCCTGTAATTCACTCCCGGGTATCTGTTATTGTACATCTGAACCCTCCGAACCCCTCGATTAGATTCCAGCCTGTAACTCACACCCGGGTATCTGTTATTCTATATATAAACCCTCCGAACCCCCCGATTAGATTCCAGCCTGTAACTCACTCTCAGCTATCCGTTATTCTATATATATACCCCCCAAACTCCTCGATTAGATTCCAGCCTGTAACTCTCTCCCCGGTATGGTATCTGTTATTCTCTTTGTAAACCCCCGAACCCCTCGACTAGATTCCAGCCTGTAACACACTCCTAGATATCTGTTATTGTATATATAATCCCCCCGAACCCCTCGATTAGATTCCAGCCTGTAACTCACTCTCTGCTATCCGTTATTCTATATATAAAACCCCCGAACCCCTCGATGAGATTCCAGCCTGTAACTCACTCCCGGGCATCTGTTATTGCAGATATAAATCCCCGAACCCCTCGATTAGATTCCAGTCTGTAACTCACTCCCGGGTATCTGTTATTCTATACATAAACCCCCCGAACCCCTCGATTAGATTCCAGCCTGTAACTCACTCCCGGGTATCTGTTATTGTATATAAAAAAAAAACCGAACCCCTCGATTAGATTCCAGCCTGTAACTCACTCCCGGGTATCTGTTATTCTATATATAAACCCCCTGAACCCCTCGATTAGATTCCAGCCTGAAACTCACTCCCGAGTATCTGTTATTCCATATGTAAACCCTCCAAACACTTTGATGAGATTCCAGCCTGGAACTCACTCCCGGGTATCTGTTATTGTATATATAACGCCCCCAAACTCCTCGATTAGATTACAGCCTGTAACTCACTTCCGGGTATCTGTTATTCTATGTATAAACATCCGAACCCCTCGACTAGATTCCAGCCTGTAACACACTCCTAGATATCTGTTATTGTATATATAAACCCCCCGAACCCCTCGATTAGATTCCAGCCTGTAACTCACTCTCTGCTATCCGTTATTCTATATATAAAACCCGCGAACCCCTCGATGAGATTCCAGCCTGTAACTCACTCCCGGGCATCTGTTATTGCAGATATAAATCACCCGAACCCCTCGATTAGATTCCAGCCTGTAACTCACTCCCCGGTATGGTATCTGTTATTCTACATATAAACCCCCCGAACCCCTCGATTAGATTCCTGCCTGTAACTCACTCCTGGGTATCTGTTATTGTACATCTAAACCCTCCGAACCCCTCGATTCGATTCCAGCCTGTCACTCACTCTCAGCTATCCATTATTCTACATATAAACCCCCCAAACTCCTCGATTAGATTCCAGCCTGTAACTCTCTCCCTGGTATGGTATCTGTTATACTATATGTAAACCACCCGAACCTCTCGATTATATTCCAGCCTGTAACTCACTCCCGCGGATCTGTTATTCTATATATAAACCCCCCGAACCCCTCGATTAGATTCCAGCATGTAACTTACTCCCGGGTATCTGTTATTCTATATATAAACCCCTCGAACCTCTCGATTATATTCCAGCCTGTAACTCACTCCCGCGTATCTGTTATTCTGTATATACACTCCCCGAACCCCTCGATTAGATTAGAGTCTGTAACTCACTCCCAGGTATCTGTTATTCTGTATATAAACCCCCGAACCCCTCGATTAGATTCCAGTCTGTAACTCACTCCCGGGTATCTGTTATTCTGTGTATAAACCCCCCGAACCCCTCGATTAGATTCCAGCCTGTAACTCACTCCCGGGTATCTGTTATTGTATACAAAAAAAACGAACACCTCGATTAGATTCCAGCCTGTAACTCACTCGCGAGTATCTGTTATTCCATATGTAAACCCTCCAAACACTTTGATTAGATTCCAGCCTGGAACTCACTCCCGGGTATCTGTTATTGTAAATATAAACCCCCCGAACTCCCCGATTAGATTCCAGCCTGTTACTCACTTCCGGGTATCTGTTATTCTATGTATAAACCCCCGAACCCCTCGATTGGATTCCAGCCTGTAACTCACTCCCGGGCATCTGTTATTGCATATATAATCCACCCGAACCCCTCGATTAGATTCCAGCCTGTAACTCACTCCCCGGTATGGTATCTGTTATTCTACATATAAACCCCCCGAACCCCTCGTTTAGATTCCAGCCTGTAATTCACTCCCGGGTATCTGTTATTGTACATCTGAACCCTCCGAACCCCTCGATTAGATTCCAGCCTGTAACTCACACCCGGGTATCTGTTATTCTATATATAAACCCTCCGAACCCCCCGATTAGATTCCAGCCTGTAACTCACTTCCGGGTATCTGTTATTCTATGTATAAACCCCCGAACCCCTCGATTAGATTCCAGCCTTTAACACACTCCTAGATATCTGTTATTGTATATATAAGCCCCCCGAACCCCTCGATTAGATTCCAGCCTGTAACTCACTCCCGGGTATCCGTTATTCTATATATAAACCCGCCGAACCCCTCGATTCGATTCCAGCCTGTAACTCACTCCCGGGCATCTGTTATTGCATATATAAACCACCCGAACCCCTCGATTAGATTCCAGCCTGTAACTCACTCCCCGGTATAGTATCTGTTATTCTATACATAAACCCCCCGAATCCCTCGATTAGATTCTAGCCTGTAACTCACTCCCGGGTATCTGTTACTCTATATATAAACCCCCTGAAGCCCTCGATTAGATTCCAGCCTGAAACTCACTCCCAAGTATCTGTTATTCCATATGTAAACCCTCCAAACACTTTGATTAGATTCCAGCCTGGAACTCACTCCCGGGTAACGGTTATTGTATATATAAACCCCCCCGAACCCCTCGATTAGATTCCAGCCTGTAACTCATTTCCGGTTATCTGTTATTCTATGTATAACCCCCGAACCGCTCGATTAGATTCCAGCCTGTAACACACTCCTAGATATCTGTTATTGTATATATAAACCCCCCGAACCCCTCCATTAGATTCCAGCCTGTAACTCATTCCTGGGTATCTGTTATTGTACATCTAAACCCTCCGAATCCCTCGATTCGATTCCAGCCTGTCACTCACTCTCAGCTATCCGTTATTCTATATATTAACCCCCCAAACTCCTCGATTAGATTCCAGCCTGTAACTCTCTCCCCGGTATGGTATCTGTTATTCTGTATATAAACCCCCGAACCCCTCGATTAGATTCTAGTCTGTAACTCACTCCCGGCTATCTGTTATTCTATATATAAACCCCCCGAACCCCTCGATTAGATTCCAGCCTGTAACTCACTCCCGGATATCTGTTATTGTATATAAAAAAAACCCGAACCCCTCGATTAGATTCCAGCCTGTAACTCACTCCCGGGTATCTGTTATTCTATATATAAAGCCCCCGAACCCCTCGATTAGATTACAGTCTATAACTCACTCCCAGGTATCTGTTATTCTGTATGTAAACCCCCGAACCCCTCGATTAGATTCCAGTCTGTAACTCACTCCCGGGTATCTGTTATTGTAAATATAAACCCCCTGAAACCCCCGATTAGATTCCAGCCTGTAACTCACTTCCGGGTATCTGTTATTCTATATATAAACCCGTGAACCCCTCAATTAGATTCCAGCCTGAAACACACTCCGAGATATCTGTTATTGTATCTATAAACCCCCTGAACCACTCGATTAGATTCCAGCCTGTAACTCACTCCTCGGTATCTGTTATTGTATAAATAAACCCCCCGAACCCCTCGTTTCGATTCCAGCCTGTAACTCACTCCCGGGTATCTGTTATTCTATATATAAACGCCCTGAACCCCTCGATTAGATTCCAGCCTGCAACTCACTCTCTGCTATCCGTTATTCTATATATAACCCCCCCGAACCCCTCGATTAGATTCCAACCTATAACTCACTCCCGGGTATCTGTTATTCTATATATAAACCACCCGAACCCCTCGATTAGATTCCAGCCTGAAACTCACTCCCGGGTATCTGTTATTGTATATATAATGCCCCCGAACCTCTCAATTAGATTCCAGCCTGTAACTCACTCCCGGGTATCTGTTATTGTATATATAAATCCCCCGAACCCCTCGATTCGATTCCAGCCTATAACTCACTCCCGGGTATCTGTTATTGTATATATAAACCCCCCGAACCCTCGATTCGATTCCAGCCTGTAACTCACTCTCTGCTATCCGTTATTCTATATATAAACCCTCGAACCCCTCGATGAGATTCTAGCCTTGAACTCTCTCCTGGGTATCTGTTATTGTCGATATAAACCACCCGAATCCCTCGATTAGATTCCAGCCTGTAACTCACTCTCAGCTATCCATTATTCTATATATAAACCCCCAACCCCCTCCATTAGATTCCAGCATGTAACTCACTCCCGGGTATCTGTTCTTGTATCTATAAACCCCCAAACTCCTCGATTAGAGTCCAGCCTGTAACTCACTCCACGGTATGGTATCTGTTATTCTATATATAAACCACCCGAACCCCTTGATTAGTTTCTAGCCTGTAACTCACTCCCGGTATCAGTTATTCTTTATAGAAACCGCCGAACCCCTCAATTAGATTCCAGTCTGCAACTCACTCCCGGGTATCTGTTATACTATATATAAACCCCCCTAACGCCTCGATTAGATTCCAGTCTGTAACTCACTCCCGGGTATCTGTTATTCTATATATAAACCTCCCGTACCACTCGATTAGATTCCAGCCTGTAACTCACTTCCGGGTATCTGTTATTGTATATATAACCCCCCGAACCCCTCGATTCGATTCCAGCATGTAACTCACTCCCGGGTATCTGTTATTGCAGAAATAAACCCCCCGAACCCCTCGATTAGATTCCAGCCTGTAACTCACTCCCCGGTATGGTATCTGTTATTATATATATAAACCCCCCGAACCCCTCGATTAGAATCTAGCCTGTAACTCACTCCCTTGTATCTGTTATTCTATATATAAACAACCCCGAATCACTCGATTAGATTCCAGACTGTAACTCACACCCGGGTATATTTTATTGTATATATAAACCCCCTGAACCCCTCGATAAGATTCCAGCATGTAACTCACTCCCGGGTATCTGTTATTCTATATATAAACCCCCTGAACCCCTCAATTAGAATCCAGCCTGTAACTCACTCCCGAGTATCTGTTTTTGCATATATAAACTCCCGCAAACCCCTTGATTAGATTCCAGCCTGTAAATCACTCCTGGGTGTCTGTTATTCTGTATCTAAACCGCCTGAACCCCTCGATTAGATTCTAGCCTATAACTCACTCCCGAGTATCTGTTATTATGATATATTTAAACCCCCGAACCCCTCGATCATATTCCAGCCTGTCACTCACTCCTGGGTATCTGTTATTCTGTATATAAACCCCCCGAACGCCTCGATTAGATTACAGTCTGTAACTCACTCCCAGGTATCTGTTATTCTGTATATAAACCCCCGAACCCCTCGATTAGATTCCAGTCTGTAACTCACTCCCGGGTATCTGTTATTGTAAATATAAACCCCCCGAACCCCCCGATTAGATTCCAGCCTGTAACTCACTTCCGGGTATCTGTTATTCTATATATAAACCCCCGAACCCCTCAATTAGATTCCAGCCTGAAACACACTCCGAGATATCTGTTATTGTATCTATAAACCCCCGAACCCCTCGATTAGATTCCAGCCTGTAACTCACTCCCGGGTATCTGTTATTGAATATATAAACCCCCCGAACCCCTCGATTCGATTCCAGCCTGTAACTCACTCTCTGCTATGCGTTATTCTATATATAAACCACCCGAACCCCTCGATGAGATTCCAGCCTGTAACTCACTCCCGGGCATCTGTTATTGCATAGATAAACGAGCTGAACCCCTCGATTAGATTCCAGCCTGTAACTCACTCCCCGGTATAGTATCTGTTATTCTATACATAAACCCCCCGAACTCCTCGATTAGATTCTAGCCTTTAACTCACTCCCGGGTATCTGTTATTCCATATGTAACCCCTCCAAAAACTTTGATTAGATTCCAGCCTGGAACTCACTCCCGGGTATCTGTTATTGTATATATGAACCCCCCCGAACTCCTCGATTAGATTCCAGCCTGTAACTCACTCCCGGGTATCTGTTATTCTATATATAAACCCTCCGAACCCCCCGATTAGATTCCAGCCTGTAACTCACTTCCGGTTATCTGTTATTCTATGTATAAACCCCCGAACCCCTCAATTAGATTCCAGCCTGTAAAACACTCCTCGATATCTGTTATTGGATATATAAATCCCCCGAACCCCTCGATTAGATTCCAGCCTGTAACTCACTCCTGGGCATCTGTGATTGTACATCTAAACCCTCCGAAACCCTTGATTAGATTCCAGCCTGTCACTCACTCTCAGCTATCCGTTATTCTACATATAAACCCCCCAAACTCCTCGATTAGATTCCAGCCTGTAACTCTCTCCCCGGTATGGTATCTGTTATTCTATATGTAAACCACCCGAACCTCTCGATTATATTCCAGCCTG
Source organism: Pristiophorus japonicus (assembly GCF_044704955.1). Lineage (NCBI taxonomy): Eukaryota > Metazoa > Chordata > Chondrichthyes > Pristiophoridae > Pristiophorus > Pristiophorus japonicus. The sequence continues at coordinate 19,618,539 of NC_092011.1, read as the reverse complement.
TAACTCACTCCCCCGTATCTGTTATTCAATATATAAAGCCCCCGAACCCCTCGATTAGATTACAGTCTGTAACTCACTCCCAGGTATCTGTTATTCTGTATATAAACACCCGAACCCCTCGATTAGAATCCAGTCTGTAACTCACTCCCGGGTATCTGTTATTGTAAATATAAACCCCCCGAGCCCCCCGATTAGATTCCAGCCTGTAACTCACTTCCGGGTATCTGTTATTCTATATATAAACCCCCGAACCCCTCAATTAGATTCCAGCCTGAAACACACTCCGAGATATCTGTTATTGTATCTATAAACCCCCCGAACACCTCGATTAGATTCCAGCCTGTAACTCACTCCCGGGTATTTGTTATTGAATATATAAACCCCCCGAACCCCTCGATTCGATTCCAGCCTGTAACTCACTCTCTGCTATCCGTTATTCTATATATAAACCCCCCGAACCCCTCGATGAGATTCCAGCCTGTAACTCACTCCCGGGCATCTGTTATTGCATATATAAACCAGCCGAACCCCTCGATTAGATTCCAGCCTGTAATTCACTCCCCGGTATAGTATCTTTCATTCTTTACATAAACCCCCCGAACTCCTCGATTAGATTCTAGCCTTTAACTCACTCCCGGGTTTCTGTTATTCTATATGTAAACCCTCCAAAAACTTTGATTAGATTCCAGCCTGGAACTCACTCCCGGGTATCTGTTATTGTATATATAAACCCCCCCGAACCCCTCGATTAGATTCCAGCCTGTAACTCGCTCCCGGGTATCTGTTATTCTATATATAAACCCTCCGAACCCCCCGATTAGATTCCAGCCTGTAACTCACTTCCGGTTATCTGTTATTCGATGTATAAACCCCCGAACCCCTCGATTAGATTCCAGCCTGTAACACACTCCTCGATATCTGTTATTGGATATATAAACCCCCCGAACCCCTCGATTAGATTCCAGCCTGTAACTCACTCCTGGGTATCTGTGATTGTACATCTAAACACTCCGAATCCCTCGATTAGATTCCAGCCTGTCACTCACTCTCAGCTATCCGTTATTCTATATATAAACCCCCCAAACTCCTCGATTAGATTCCAGCCTGTAACTCTCTCCCCGGTATGGTATCTGTTATTCTCTATGTAAACCACCCGAACCTCTCGATTATATTCCAGCCTGCAACTCACTCCCGCGTATCTGTTATTCTATAAATAAACCCCCCGAACCCCTCGATTAGATGCCAGTCTGTAACTCAATCCCGGGTATCTGTTATTCTATATATAAATACCCCGAACCTCTCGATTATATTCCAGCCTGTAACTCACTCCCGCGTATCTGTTATTCAATATATAAAGCCCCCGAACCCCGCGATTAGATTACAGTCTGTAACTCACTCCCAGGTATCTGTTATTCTGTATATAAACCCCCGAACCCCTCGATTAGATTCCAGTCTGTAACTCACTCCCGGGTATCTGTTATTCTATACATAAACCCCCCGAACCCCTCGATTAGATTCCAGCCTGTAACTCACTCCCGGGTATCTGTTATTGTATATAAAGAAAAAAACGAACCCCTCGATTAGATTCCAGCCTGTAACTCACTCCCGGGTATCTGTTATTCTATATATAAACCCCCTGAACCCCTCGATTAGATTCCAGCCTGAAACTCACTCCCGAGTATCTGTTATTCCATATGTAAACCCTCCAAACATTTTGATGAGATTCCAGCCTGGAACTCACTCCCGGGTATCTGTTATTGTATATATAACGCCCCCAAACTCCTCGATTAGATTACAGCCAGTAACTCACTTCCGGGTATCCGTTATTCTATGTATAAACCCCCCGAACCTCTCGATTATATTCCAGCCTGTAACTCACTCCCGCGTATCTGTTATTCTGTATATACACCCCCCGAACCCCTCGATTAGATTACAGTCTGTAACTCACTCCCAGGTATCTGTTATTCTGTATATAAACCCCCGAACCCCTCGATTAGATTCCTTCTGTAACTCACTCTATATATCTGTTATTCTATGTATAAACCCCCCGAACCCCTCGATTAGATTCCAGCCTGTAACTCACTCCCGGGTATCTGTTATTGTATGCAAAAAAAACGAACCCCTCGATTAGATTCCAGCCTGTAACACACTCCCAGATATCTGTTATTGTATATATAAACCCCCCGAACGCCTCGATTAGATTCCAGCCTGTAACTCACTCTCTGCTATCCGTTATTCTATATATAAAACCCCCGAACCCCTCGATGAGATTCCAGCCTGTAACTCACTCCCGGGCATCTGTTATTGCATATATAAATCACCCAAACCCCTCGATTAGATTCCAGCCTGTAACTCACTCCCCGGTATGGTATCTGTTATTCTACATATAAACCCCCCGAACCCCTCGATTAGATTCCAGCCTGTAACTCACTCCTGGGTATCTGTTATTGTACATCTAAACCCTCCGAACCCCTCGATTCGATTCCAGCCTGTCACTCACTCTCAGCTATCCGTTATTCTACATATAAACCCCCCAAACTCCTCGATTAGATTCCAGCCTGTAACTCTCTCCCCGGTATGGTATCTGTTATACTATATGTAAACCACCCGAACCTCTCGATTATATTCCAGCCTGTAACTCACTCCCGCGGATCTGTTATTCTATATATAAACCCCCCGAACCCCTCGATTAGATTCCAGCCTGTAACTTACTCCCGGGTATCTGTTATTCTATATATAAACCCCCCGAACCTCTCGATTATATTCCAGCCTGTAACTCACTCCCGCGTATCTGTTATTCTGTATATACACCCCCCGAACCCCTCGATTAGATTACAGTCTGTAACTCACTCCCAGGTATCTGTTATTCTGTATATAAACCCCCGAACCCCTCGATTAGATTCCAGTCTGTAACTCACTCTATATATCTGTTATTCTATGTATAAACCCCCCGAACCCCTCGATTAGATTCCAGCCTGTAACTCACTCCCGGGTATCTGTTATTGTATGCAAAAAAAACGAACCCCTCGATTAGATTCCAGCCTGTAACTCACTCCCGGGTATCAGTTATTCTGTATATAAACCCCCTGATCCCCTCGATTAGATTCCAGCCTGCAACTCACTCTCGAGTATGTTATTCCATATGTAAACCCTCCAAACACTTTGATTAGATTCCAGCCTGTAACTCACTCCCGGGCGTCTGTTATTGCATATATAAACCACCCGAACCCCTCGATTAGATTCCAGCCTGTAACTCACTCCCCGGTATAGTATCTGTTATTCTATACATAAACCCCCCGAATCCCTCGATTAGATTCTAGCCTGTAACTCACTCCCGGGTATCTGTTATTCTATATATAAACTCCCTGAAGCCCTCGATTAGATTCCAGCCTGAAACTCACTCCCAAGTATCTGTTATTCCATATGTAAACCCTCCAAACACTTTGATTAGATTCCAGCCTGGAACTCACTCCCGGGTAACTGTTATTGTATATATAAATCCCCCGAACCCCTCGATTAGATTCCAGCCTGTAACTCACTCCCTGGGTATCTGTTATTCTATATATAAACCCCGCCGAACCCCTCGATTAGATTCCAGCCTGTAACTCATTTCCGGTGATCTGTTATTCTATGTATAACCCCCGAACCCCTCGATTAGATTCCAGCCTGTAACGCACTCCTAGATATCTGTTATTGTATATGTAAACCCCCCGAACCCCACGATTAGATTCCAGCCTGTAACTCACTCCTGGGTATCTGTTATTGTACATCTAAACCCTCCGAACCCCTCGATTCGATTCCAGCCTGTCACTCACTCTCAGCTATCCGTTATTCTACATATAAACCCCCCAAACTCCTCGATTAGATTCCAGCCTGTAACTCTCTCCCCGGTATGGTATCTGTTATACTATATGTAAACCACCCGAACCTCTCGATTATATTCCAGCCTGTAACTCATTCCCGCGGATCTGTTATTCTATATATAAACCCCCCGAACCCCTCGATTAGATTCCAGCATGTAACTTACTCCCGGGTATCTGTTATTCTATATGTAAACCCCCCGAACCTCTCGATTATATTCCAGCCTGTAACTCACTCCCGCGTATCTGTTATTCTGTATATACACCCCCCGAACCCCTCGATTAGATTACAGTCTGTAACTCACTCCCAGGTATCTGTTATTCTGTATATAAACCCCTGAACCCCTCGATTAGATTCCAGTCTGTAACTCACTCTATATATCTGTTATTCTATGTATAAACCCCCCGAACCCCTCGATTAGATTCCAGCCTGTAACTCACTCCCGGGTATCTGTTATTGTATGCAAAAAAAACGAACCCCTCGATTAGATTCCAGCCTGTAACTCACTCCCGGGTATCAGTTATTCTGTATATAAACCCCCTGAACCCCTCGATTAGATTCCAGCCTGCAACTCACTCTCGAGTATCTGTTATTCCATATGTAAACCCTCCAAACACTTTGATTAGATTCCAGCCTGGAACTCACTCCCGGGTATCTGTTATTGTAAATATAAACCCCCCGAACTCCCCGATTAGTATCCAGCCTGTAACTCACTTCCGGGTATCTGTTATTCTATGTATAAACCCCCGAACCCCTCGATTGGATTCCAGCCTGTAACTCACGCCCGGGCATCTGTTATTGCATATATAAGCCCCCCCGAACCCCTCGATTAGATTCCAGCCTGTAACTCACTCCCGGTTATCCGTTATTCTATATATAAACCCGCCGAACCCCTCGATTCGATTCCAGCCTGTAATTCACTCCCGGGCGTCTGTTATTGCATATATAAACCACCCGAACCCCTCGATTAGATTCCAGCCTGTAACTCACTCCCCGGTATAGTATCTGTTATTATATACATAAACCCCCCGAATCCCTCGATTAGATTCTAGCCTGTAACTCACTCCCGGGTATCTGTTACTCTATATATAAACCCTCTGAAGCCCTCGATTAGATTCCAGCCTGAAACTAACTCCCAAGTATCTGTTATTCCATATGTAAACCCTCCAAACACTTTGATTAGATTCCAGCCTGGAACTCACTCCCGGGTAACTGTTATTGTATATATAAACCCCCCCGAACCCCTCGATTAGATTCCAGCCTGCAACTCACTCCCTGGGTATCTGTTATTCTATATATAAACCCCGCCGAACCCCTCGATTAGATTCCAGCCTGTAACTCATTTCCGGTTATCTGTTATTCTATGTATAACCCCCGAACCCCTCGATTAGATTCCAGCCTGTAACGCACTCCTAGATATCTGTTATTGTATATGTAAACCCCCCGAACCCCTCGATTAGATTCCAGCCTGTAACTCACTCCTGGGTATCTGTTATTGTACATCTAAACCCTCCGAATCCCTCGATTCGATTCCAGCCTGTCACTCACTCTCAGCTATCCGTTATTCTATATATAAACCCCCCAAACTCCTCGATTAGATTCCAGCCTGTAACTCACTCCCTGGTATGGTATCTGTTATTCTGTATATAAACCCCCGAACCCCTCGATTAGATTCCAGTCTGTAACTCACTCCCGGCTATCTGTTATTCTATATATAAACCCCCCGAACCCCTCGATTATATTCCAGCCTGTAACTCACTCCCGGGTATCTGTTATTGTATATAAAAAAAAACCGAACCCCTCGATTAGATTCCAGCCTGTAACTCACTCCCGGGTATCTGTTATTCTATATATAAACCCCCTGAACCCCTCGATTAGATTCCAGCCTGTAACTCACTCTCTGCTATCCGTTATTCTACATATAAAACCCCGAACCCCTCGATTAGATTGCAGCCTGTAACTCACTCCCGGGCATCTGTTATTGCATATATAAACCACCCGAACCCCTCGATTAGATTCCAGCCTGTAACTCACTCCCCTGTATGGTATCTGTTATTCTACATATAAACCCCCCGAACCCCTCGATTAGATTCCAGCCTGTAACTCACTCCTGGGTATCTGTTATTGTACATCTAAACCCTCCGAACCCCTCGATTAGATTCCAGCCTGTAACTCACACCCGGGTATCTGTTATTCTATATATAAACCCTCCGAAACCCCCGATTAGATTCCAGCCTGGAACTCACTTCCGGGTATCTGTTATTCTATGTATAAACCCCCGAACCCCTCGATTAGATTCCAGCCTTTAACACACTCCTAGATATCTGTTATTGTATATATAAACCCCCCGAACCCCTCGATTAGATTCCAGCCTGTAACTCACTCCCGGGTATCCGTTATTCTATATATAAACCCGCCGAACCCCTCGATTCGATTCCAGCCTGTAACTCACTCCCAGGTATAGTATCTGTTATTCTATATATAAACCCCCCGAACCCCTCGATTAGATTCTAGCCTGTAACTCACTCCCGGGTATCTGTTATTCTACATATAAACCCCCGGAACCCCTCGATTAGATTCCATCCTGTAACTCACTCCCCGGTATGGTATCTGTTATTCTATATATAAACACCCCGAACCCCTCGATTAGATTCCAGCCTGTAACTCACTCCCGGGTATCTGTTATTCTATATATAAACCACCCGAAGCTCTCGATTAGATTCCAGCCTGTAACTCACTCCCGGGTATCTGTTACTCTATATGTAAACCCCCTGAAGCGCTCGATTAGATTCCAGCCTGAAACTCACTCCCAAGTATCTGTTATTCCATATGTAAACCCTCCAAACACTTTGATTAGATTCCAGCCTGGAACTCACTCCCGGGTAACTGTTATTGTATATATAAACCCCCCCGAACCCCTCGATTAGATTCCAGCCTGTAACTCACTCCCGGGTATCTGTTATTGTATATAAAAAAAAACGAACCTCTCGATTAGATTCCAGCCTGTAACTCACTCCCGGGTATCTGTTATTCTATATATAAACCCCCTGAACCCCTCGATTAGATTCCAGCCTGAAACTCACTCCCGAGTATCTGTTATTCCATATGTAAACCCTCCAAACACTTTGATGAGATTCCAGCCTGGAACTCACTCCCGGGTATCTGTTATTGTATATATAACGCCCCCAAACTCCTCGATTAGATTACAGCCAGTAACTCACTTCCGGGTATCTGTTATTCTATGTATAAACCCCCCGAACCTCTCGATTATATTCCAGCCTGTAACTCAATCCCGCGTATCTGTTATTCTGTATATACACCCCCCGAACCCCTCGATTAGATTACAGTCTGTAACTCACTCCCAGGTATCTGTTATTCTGTATATAAACCCCCGAACCCCTCGATTAGATTCCAGTCTGTAACTCACTCTATATATCTGTTATTCTATGTATAAACCCCCCGAACCCCTCGATTAGATTCCAGCCTGTAACTCACTCCCGGGTATCTGTTATTGTATGCAAAAAAAACGAACCCCTCGATTAGATTCCAGCCTGTAACACACTCCTAGATATCTGTTATTGTATATATAAACCCCCCGAACCCCTCGATTAGATTCCAGCCTGTAACTCACTCTCTGCTATCCGTTATTCTATATATAAAACCCCCGAACCCCTCGATGAGATTCCAGCCTGTAACGCACTCCCGGGCATCTGTTATTGCATATATAAATCACCCAAACCCCTCGATTAGATTCCAGCCTGTAACTCACTCCCCGGTATGGTATCTGTTATTCTACATATAAACCCCCCGAACCCCTCGATTAGATTCCAGCCTGTAACTCACTCCTGGGTATCTGTTATTGTACATCTAAACCCTCCGAACCCCTCGATTCGATTCCAGCCTGTCACTCACTCTCAGCTATCCGTTATTCTACATATAAACCCCCCAAACTCCTCGATTAGATTCCAGCCTGTAACTCTCTCCCCGGTATGGTATCTGTTATACTATATGTTAACCACCCGAACCTCTCGATTATATTCCAGCCTGTAACTCACTCCCGCGGATCTGTTATTCTATATATAAACCCCCCGAACCCCTCGATTAGATTCCAGCCTGTAACTTACTCCCGGGTATCTGTTATTCTATATATAAACCCCCCGAACCTCTCGATTATATTCCAGCCTGTAACTCACTCCCGCGTATCTGTTATTCTGTATATACACCCCCCGAACCCCTCGATTAGATTACAGTCTGTAACTCACTCCCAGGTATCTGTTATTCTGTATATAAACCCCCGAACCCCTCGATTAGATTCCAGTCTGTAACTCACTCTATATATCTGTTATTCTATGTATAAACCCCCCGAACCCCTCGATTAGATTCCAGCCTGTAACTCACTCCCGGGTATCAGTTATTCTGTATATAAACCCCCTGAACCCCTCGATTAGATTCCAGCCTGCAACTCACTCTCGAGTATCTGTTATTCCATATGTAAACCCTCCAAACACTTTGATTAGATTCCAGCCTGTAACTCACTCCCGGGCGTCTGTTATTGCATATATAAACCACCCGAACCCCTCGATTAGATTCCAGCCTGTAACTCACTCCCCGGTATAGTATCTGTTATTCTATACATAAACCCCCCGAATCCCTCGATTAGATTCTAGCCTGTAACTCACTCCCGGGTATCTGTTATTCTATCTATAAACCCCCTGAACCCCTCGATTAGATCCCAGCCTGTAACTCACTCCCGGGTATCTGTTATTCTATATATAAACACCCCGAATCCCTCGATTAGATTCTAGCCTGTAACTCACTCCCGGGTATCTGTTATTCTATATATAAACCCCCTGAAGCCCTCGATTAGATTCCAGCCTGAAACTCACTCCCAAGTATCTGTTATTCCATATGTAAACCCTCCAAACACTTTGATTAGATTCCAGCCTGGAACTCACTCCCGGGTAACTGTTATTGTATATATAAACCCCCCCGAACCCCTCGATTAGATTCCAGCCTGCAACTCACTCCCTGGGTATCTGTTATTCTATATATAAACCCCGCCGAACCCCTCGATTAGATTCCAGCCTGTAACTCATTTCCGGTGATCTGTTATTCTATGTATAACCCCCGAACCCCTCGATTAGATTCCAGCCTGTAACGCACTCCTAGATATCTGTTATTGTATATGTAAACCCCCCGAACCCCTCGATTAGATTCCAGCCTGTAACTCACTCCTGGGTATCTGTTATTGTACATCTAAACCCTCCGAACCCCTCGATTCGATTCCAGCCTGTCACTCACTCTCAGCTATCCGTTATTCTACATATAAACCCCCCAAACTCCTCGATTAGATTCCAGCCTGTAACTCTCTCCCCGGAATGGTATCTGTTATACTATATGTAAACCACCCGAACCTCTCGATTATATTCCAGCCTGTAACTCATTCCCGCGGATCTGTTATTCTATATATAAACCCCCCGAACCCCTCGATTAGATTCCAGTATATAACTTACTCCCGGGTATCTGTTATTCTATATATAAACCCCCCGAACCTCTCGATTATATTCCAGCCTGTAACTCACTCCCGCGTATCTGTTATTCTGTATATACACCCCCCGAACCCCTCGATTAGATTACAGTCTGTAACTCACTCCCAGGTATCTGTTATTCTGTATATAAACCCCCGAACCCCTCGATTAGATTCCAGTCTGTAACTCACTCTATATATCTGTTATTCTATGTATAAACCCCCCGAACCCCTCGATTAGATTCCAGCCTGTAACTCACTCCCGGGTATCTGTTATTGTATGCAAAAAAAACGAACCCCTCGATTAGATTCCAGCCTGTAACTCACTCCCGGGTATCAGTTATTCTGTATATAAACCCCCTGAACCCCTCGATTAGATTCCAGCCTGCAACTCACTCTCGAGTATCTGTTATTCCATATGTAAACCCTCCAAACACTTTGATTAGATTCCAGCCTGGAACTCACTCCCGGGTATCTGTTATTGTAAATATAAACCCCCCGAACTCCCCGATTAGTATCCAGCCTGTAACTCACTTCCGGGTATCTGTTATTCTATGTATAAACCCCCGAACCCCTCGATTAGATTCCAGCCTGTAACTCACTCCCGGGTATCTGTTATTGTACATCTAAACCCCCCGATCCCCTCGGTTAGATTCCAGCCTGTAACTCACTCCCGGGTATCTGTTATTCTATATATAGACCCCCGAACCCCTCGATTAGATTCCAGCCTTTAACACACTCCTAGATATCTGTTATTGTATATATAAACCCCCCCGAAACCCTCAATTAGATTCCAGCCTGTAACTCACTCCCGGGTATCTGTTATTCTATATATAAACCCTCCGAACCCCCCGATTAGATTCCAGCCTGTAACTCACTTCCGGTATCTGTTATTCTATGTATAAACCCCCGAACCCCTCGATTAGATTCCAGCCTTTAACACACTCCTAGATATCTGTTATTGTATATATAAGCCCCCCGAACCCCTCGATTAGATTCCAGCCTGTAACTCACTCCCGGGTATCCGTTATTCTATATATAAACCCGCCGAACCCCTCGATTCGATTCCAGCCTGTAACTCACTCCCGGGCGTCTGTTATTGCATATATAAACCACCCGAACACCTCGATTAGATTCCAGCCTGTAACTCACTCCCCGGTATAGTATCTGTTATTCTATACATAAACCCCCCCGAATCCCTCGATTAGATTCTAGCCTGTAACTCACTCCCGGGTATCTGTTACTCTATATATAAACCCTCTGAAGCCCTCGATTAGATTCCAGCCTGAAACTCACTCCCAAGTATCTGTTATTCCATATGTAAACCCTCCAAACACTTTGATTAGATTCCAGCCTGGAACTCACTCCCGGGTAACTGTTATTGTATATATAAACCCCCCCGAACCCCTCGATTAGATTCCAGCCTGTAATTCACTCCCTGGGTATCTGTTATTCTATATATAAACCCCGCCGAACCCCTCGATTACATTCCAGCCTGTAACTCATTTCCGGTGATCTGTTATTCTATGTATAACCCCCGAACTCCTCGATTAGATTCCAGCCTGTAACGCACTCCTAGATATCTGTTATTGTATATGTAAACCCCCCGAACCCCTCGATTAGATTCCAGCCTGTAACTCACTCCTGGGTATCTGTTATTGTACATCTAAACCCTCCGAATCCCTCGATTCGATTCCAGCCTGTCACTCACTCTCAGCTATCCGTTATTCTATATATAAACCCCCCAAACTCCTCGATTAGATTCCAGCCTGTAACTCTCTCCCTGGTATGGTATCTGTTATTCTGTATATAAACCCCCGAACCCCTCGATTAGATTCCAGTCTGTAACTCACTCCCGGCTATCTGTTATTCTATATATAAACCCCCCGAACCCCTCGATTATATTCCAGCCTGTAACTCACTCCCGGGTATCTGTTATTGTATATAAAAAAAAACCGAACCCCTCGATTAGATTCCAGCCTGTAACTCACTCCCGGGTATCTGTTATTCTATATATAAACCCCCTGAACCCCTCGATTAGATTCCAGCCTGTAACTCACTCTCTGCTATCCGTTATTCTACATATAAAACCCCGAACCCCTCGATTAGATTCCAGCCTGTAACTCACTCCCGGGCATCTGTTATTGCATTTATAAACCACCCGAACCCCTCGATTAGATTCCAGCCTGTAACTCACTCCCCGGTATGGTATCTGTTATTCTACATATAAACCCCCCGAACCCCTCGATTAGATTCCAGCCTGTAACTCACTCCTGGGTATCTGTTATTGTACATCTAAACCCTCCGAACCCCTCGATTAGATTCCAGCCTGTAACTCACACCCGGGTATCTGTTATTCTATATATAAACCCTCCGAAACCCCCGATTAGATTCCAGCCTGTAACTCACTTCCGGGTATCTGTTATTCTATGTATAAACCCCCGAACCCCTCGATTAGATTCCAGCCTTTAACACACTCCTAGATATCTGTTATTGTATATATAAACCCCCCCGAAACCCTCAATTAGATTCCAGCCTGTAACTCACTCCCGGGTATCTGTTATTCTATATATAAACCCTTCGAACCCCCCGATTAGATTCCAGCCTGTAACTCACTTCCGGGTATCTGTTATTCTATGTATAAACCCCCGAACCCCTCGATTAGATTCCAGCCTTTAACACACTCCTAGATATCTGTTATTGTATATATAAGCCCCCCGAACCCCTCGATTAGATTCCAGCCTGTAACTCACTCCCGGGTATCCGTTATTCTATATATAAACCCGCCGAACCCCTCGATTCGATTCCAGCCTGTAACTCACTCCCGGGCGTCTTTTATTGCATATATAAACCACCCGAACCCCTCGATTAGATTCCAGCCTGTAACTCACTCTCCGGTATAGTATCTGTTATTCTATACATAAACCCCCCGAATCCCTCGATTAGATTCTAGCCTGTAACTCACTCCCGGGTATCTGTTACTCTATATATAAACCCCCTGAAGCCCTCGATTAGATTCCAGCCTGAAACTCACTCCCAAGTATCTGTTATTCCATATGTAAACCCTCCAAACACTTTGATTAGATTCCAGCCTGAAACTCACTCCCGGGTAACTGTTATTGTATATATAAACCCCCCCGAACCCCTCGATTAGATTCCAGCCTGTAACTCATTCCCGCGGATCTGTTATTCTATATATAAACCCCCCGAACCTCTCGATTATATTCCAGCCTGTAACTCACTCCCGCGTATCTGTTATTCTGTATATACACCCCCCGAACCCCTCGATTAGATTACAGTCTGTAACTCACTCCCAGGTATCTGTTATTCTGTATATAAACCCCAGAACCCCTCGATTAGATTCCAGTCTGTAACTCACTCTATATATCTGTTATTCTATGTATACACCCCCCGAACCCCTCGATTAGATTCCAGCCTGTAACTCACTCCCGGGTATCTGTTATTGTATGCAAAAAAACCGAACCCCTCGATTAGATTGCAGCCTGTAACTCACTCCCGGGTATCAGTTATTCTATATATAAACCCGCCGAACCCCTCGATTCGATTCCAGCCTGTAACTCACTCCAGGGCGTCTGTTATTGCATATATAAACCACCCGAACCCCTCGATTAGATTCCAGCCAGTAACTCACTCCCCGGTATAGTATCTGTTATTCTATACATAAACCCCCCGAATCCCTCGATTAGATTCTAGCCTGTAACTCACTCCCGGGTATCTGTTACTCTATATATAAACCCCCTGAAGCCCTCGATTAGATTGCAGCCTGAAACTCACTCCCAAGTATCTGTTATTCCATATGTAAACCCTCCAAACACTTTGATTAGATTCCAGCCTGAAACTCACTCCCGGGTAACTGTTATTGTATATATAAACCCCCCCGAACCCCTCGATTAGATTCCAGCCTGTAACTCACTCCCTGGGTATCTGTTATTCTATATATAAACCCGCCGAACTCCTCGATTAGATTCCAGCCTGTAACTCATTTCCGGTGATCTGTTATTCTATGTAAAACCCCCGAACCCCTCGATTAGATTCCAGCCTGTAACGCACTCCTAGATATCTGTTATTGTATATGTAAACCACCCGAACCCCTCGATTAGATTCCAGCCTGTAACTCACTCCTGGGTATCTGTTATTGTACATCTAAACCCTCCGAATCCCTCGATTCGATTCCAGCCTGTCACTCACTCTCAGCTATCCGTTATTCTATATATAAACCCCCCAAACTCCTCGATTAGATTCCAGCCTGTAACTCTCTCCCCGGTATGGTATCTGTTATTCTGTATATAAACCCCCGAACCCCTCGATTAGATTCCAGTCTGTAACTCACTCCCGGCTATCTGTTATTCTATATATAAACCTCCCGAACCCCTCGATTATATTCCAGCCTGTAACTCACTCCCGGGTATCTGTTATTGTAAATAAAAAAAAACCCGAACCCCTCGATTAGATTCCAGCCTGTAACTCACTCCCGGGTATCTGTTATTCTATATATAAACCCCCTGAACCCCTCGATTAGATTCCAGCCTGTAACTCACTCTCTGCTATCCGTTATTCTACATATAAAACCCCGAACCCCTCGATTAGATTCCAGCCTGTAACTCACTCCCGGGCATCTGTTATTGCATATATAAACCACCCGAACCCCTCGATTAGATTCCAGTCTGTAACTCACTCCCGGCTATCTGTTATTCTATATATAAACCCCCCGAACCCCTCGATTATATTCCAGCCTGTAACTCACTCCCGGGTATCTGTTATTGTATATAAAAAAAAACCGAACCCCTCGATTAGATTCCAGCCTGTAACTCACTCCCGGGTATCTGTTATTCTATATATAAACCCCCTGAACCCCTCGATTAGATTCCAGCCTGTAACTCACTCTCTGCTATCCGTTATTCTACATATAAAACCCCGAACCCCTCGATTAGATTCCAGCCTGTAACTCACTCCCCGGTATGGTATCTGTTATTCTACATATAAACCCCCCGAACCCCTCGATTAGATTCCAGCCTGTAACTCACTCCTGGGTATCTGTTATTGTACATCTAAACCCTCCGAACCCCTCGATTAGATTCCAGCCTGTAACTCACACCCGGGTATCTGTTATTCTATATATAAACCCTCCGAAACCCCCGATTAGATTCCAGCCTGTAACTCACTTCCGGGTATCTGTTATTCTATGTATAAACCCCCGAACCCCTCGATTAGATTCCAGCCTTTAACACACTCCTAGATATCTGTTATTGTATATATAAACCCCCCCGAAACCCTCAATTAGATTCCAGCCTGTAACTCACTCCCGGGTATCTGTTATTCTATATATAAACCCTTCGAACCTCCCGATTAGATTCCAGCCTGTAACTCACTTCCGGGTATCTGTTATTCTATGTATAAACCCCCGAACCCCTCGATTAGATTCCAGCCTTTAACACACTCCTAGATATCTGTTATTGTATATATAAGCCCCCCGAACCCCTCGATTAGATTCCAGCCTGTAACTCACTCCCGGGTATCCGTTATTCTATATATAAACCCGCCGAACCCCTCGATTCGATTCCAGCCTGTAACTCACTCCCGGGCGTCTTTTATTGCATATATAAACCACCCGAACCCCTCGATTAGATTCCAGCCTGTAACTCACTCTCCGGTATAGTATCTGTTATTCTATACATAAACCCCCCGAATCCCTCGATTAGATTCTAGCCTGTAACTCACTCCCGGGTATCTGTTACTCTATATATAAACCCCCTGAAGCCCTCGATTAGATTCCAGCCTGAAACTCACTCCCAAGTATCTGTTATTCCATATGTAAACCCTCCAAACACTTTGATTAGATTCCAGCCTGAAACTCACTCCCGGGTAACTGTTATTGTATATATAAACCCCCCCGAACCCCTCGATTAGATTCCAGCCTGTAACTCATTCCCGCGGATCTGTTATTCTATATATAAACCCCCCGAACCTCTCGATTATATTCCAGCCTGTAACTCACTCCCGCGTATCTGTTATTCTGTATATACACCCCCCGAACCCCTCGATTAGATTACAGTCTGTAACTCACTCCCAGGTATCTGTTATTCTGTATATAAACCCCAGAACCCCTCGATTAGATTCCAGTCTGTAACTCACTCTATATATCTGTTATTCTATGTATACACCCCCCGAAACCCTCGATTAGATTCCAGCCTGTAACTCACTCCCGGGTATCTGTTATTGTATGCAAAAAAAACGAACCCCTCGATTAGATTCCAGCCTGTAACTCACTCCCGGGTATCAGTTATTCTGTATATAAACCCCCTGAACCCCTCGATTAGATTCCAGCCTGCAACTCACTCTCGAGTATCTGTTATTCCATATGTAAACCCTCCAAACACTTTGATTAGATTCCAGCCTGGAACTCACTCCCGGGTATCTGTTATTGTAAATATAAACCCCCCGAACTCCCCGATTAGTATCCAGCCTGTAACTCACTTCCGGGTAACTGTTATTATATGTATAAACCCCCGAACCCCTCGATTGGATTCCAGCCTGTAACTCACGCCCGGGCATCTGTTATTGCATATATAAACCCTCCGAACCCCCCGATTAGATTCCAGCCTGTAACTCACTTCCGGGTATCTGTTATTCTATGTATAAACCCCCGAACCCCTCGATTAGATTCCAGCCTGTAACTCACTCCCGGGTATCCGTTATTCTATATATAAACCCGCCGAACCCCTCGATTCGATTCCAGCCTGTAACTCACTCCCGGGCGTCTGTTATTGCATATATAAACCACCCGAACCCCTCGATTAGATTCCAGCCTGTAACTCACTCCCCGGTATAGTATCTGTTATTCTATACATAAACCCCCCGAATCCCTCGATTAGATTCTAGCCTGTAACTCACTCCCGGGTATCTGTTACTCTATATATAAACCCCCTGAAGCCCTCGATTAGATTCCAGCCTGAAACTCACTCCCAAGTATCTGTTATTCCATATGTAAACCCTCCAAACACTTTGATTAGATTCCAGCCTGGAACTCACTCCCGGGTAACTGTTATTGTATATATAAACCCCCCCGAACCCCTCGATTAGATTCCAGCCTGTAACTCACTCCCTGGGTATCTGTTATTCTATATATAAACCCGCCGAACTCCTCGATTAGATTCCAGCCTGTAACTCATTTCCGGTGATCTGTTATTCTATGTATAACCCCCGAACCCCTCGATTAGATTCCAGCCTGTAACGCACTCCTAGATATCTGTTATTGTATATGTAAACCACCCGAACCCCTCGATTAGATTCCAGCCTGTAACTCACTCCTGGGTATCTGTTATTGTACATCTAAACCCTCCGAATCCCTCGATTCGATTCCAGCCTGTCACTCACTCTCAGCTATCCGTTATTCTATATATAAACCCCCCAAACTCCTCGATTAGATTCCAGCCTGTAACTCTCTCCCCGGTATGGTATCTGTTATTCTGTATATAAACCCCCGAACCCCTCGATTAGATTCCAGTCTGTAACTCACTCCCGGCTATCTGTTATTCTATATATAAACCTCCCGAACCCCTCGATTATATTCCAGCCTGTAACTCACTCCCGGGTATCTGTTATTGTAAATAAAAAAAACCCGAACCCCTCGATTAGATTCCAGCCTGTAACTCACTCCCGGGTATCTGTTATTCTATATATAAACCCCCTGAACCCCTCGATTAGATTCCAGCCTGTAACTCACTCTCTGCTATCCGTTATTCTACATATAAAACCCCGAACCCCTCGATTAGATTCCAGCCTGTAACTCACTCCCGGGCATCTGTTATTGCATATATAAACCACCCGAACCCCTCGATTAGATTCCAGCCTGTAACTCACTCCCCGGTATGGTAGCTGTTATTCTACATATAAACCCCCCGAACCCCTCGATTAGATTCCAGCCTGTAACTCACTCCCGGGTATCTGTTATTGTACATCTAAACCCTCCGAACCCCTCGATTAGATTCCAGCCTGTAACTCACACCCGGGTATCTGTTATTCTATATATAAACCCTCCGAAACCCCCGATTAGATTCCAGCCTGTAACTCACTTCCGGGTATCTGTTATTCTATGTATAAACCCCCGAACCCCTCGATTAGATTCCAGCCTTTAACACACTCCTATATATCTGTTATTGTATATATAAGCCCCCCGAACCCCTCGATTAGATACCAGCCTGTAACTCACTCCCGGATATCCGTTATTCTATATATAAACCCGCCGAACCCCTCGATTCGATTCCAGCCTGTAACTCACTCCCAGGTATAGTATCTGTTATTCTATATATAAACCCCCCGAACCCCTCGATTAGATTCTAGCCTGTAACTCACTCCCGGGTATCTGTTATTCTACATATAAACCCCCTGAACCCCTCGATTAGATTCCATCCTGTAACTCACTCCCCGGTATGGTATCTGTTATTCTATATATAAACACCCCGAACCCCTCGATTAGATTCCAGCCTGTAACTCACTCCCGGGTGTCTGTTATTCTATATATAAACCACCCGAAGCTCTCGATTAGATTCCAGCCTGTAACTCACTCCCGGGTATCTGTTACTCTATATATAAACCCCCTGAAGCACTCGATTAGATTCCAGCCTGAAACTCACTCCCAAGTATCTGTTATTCCATATGTAAACCCTCCAAACACTTTGATTAGATTCCAGCCTGGAACTCACTCCCGGGTAACTGTTATTGTATATATAAACCCCCCCGAACCCCTCGATTAGATTCCAGCCTGTAACTCACTCCCTGGGTATCTGTTATTCTATATATAAACCCCGCCGAACCCCTCGATTAGATTCCAGCCTGTAACTCATTTCCGGTGATCTGTTATTCTATGTATAACCCCCGAACCCCTCGATTAGATTCCAGCCTGTAACGCACTCCTAGATATCTGTTATTGTATATGTAAACCCCCCGAACCCCTCGATTAGATTCCAGCCTGTAACTCACTCCTGGGTATCTGTTATTGTACATCTAAACACTCCGAACCCCTCGATTCGATTCCAGCCTGTCACTCACTCTCAGCTATCCGTTATTCTACATATAAACCCCCCAAACTCCTCGATTAGATTCCAGCCTGTAACTCTCTCCCCGGTATGGTATCTGTTATACTATATGTAAACCACCCGAACCTCTCGATTATATTCCAGCCTGTAACTCATTCCCGCGGATCTGTTATTCTATATATAAACCCCCCGAACCCCTTGATTAGATTCCAGTATGTAACTTACTCCCGGGTATCTGTTATTCTATATATAAACCCCCCGAACCTCTCGATTATATTCCAGCCTGTAACTCACTCCCACGTATCTGTTATTCTGTATATTCACCCCCCGAACCTCTCGATTATATTCCAGCCTGTAACTCACTCCCGCGTATCTGTTATTCTGTATATACACCCCCCGAACCCCTCGATTAGATTACAGTCTGTAACTCACTCCCAGGTATCTGTTATTCTGTATATAAACCCCAGAACCCCTCGATTAGATTCCAGTCTGTAACTCACTCTATATATCTGTTATTCTATGTATACACCCCCCGAACCCCTCGATTAGATTCCAGCCTGTAACTCACTCCCGGGTATCTGTTATTGTATGCAAAAAAAACGAACCCCTCGATTAGATTCCAGCCTGTAACTCACTCCCGGGTATCAGTTATTCTGTATATAAACCCCCTGAACCCCTCGATTAGATTCCAGCCTGCAACTCACTCTCGAGTATCTGTTATTCCATATGTAAACCCTCCAAACACTTTGATTAGATTCCAGCCTGGAACTCACTCCCGGGTATCTGTTATTGTAAATATAAACCCCTCGAACTCCCCGATTAGTATCCAGCCTGTAACTCACTTCCGGGTATCTGTTATTATATGTATAAACCCCCGAACCCCTCGATTGGATTCCAGCCTGTAACTCACGCCCGGGCATCTGTTATTGCATATATAAACCACCCGAACCCCTCGATTAGATTCCAGCCTGTAACTCACACCCGGGTATCTGTTATACTATATATAAACCCTCCGAACCCCCCGATTAGATTCCAGCCTGTAACTCACTTCCGGGTATCTGTTATTCTATGTATAAACCCCCGAACCCCTCGATTAGATTCCAGCCTTTAACACACTCCTAGATATCTGTTATTGTATATATAAGCCCCCCGAACCCCTCGATTAGATTCCAGCCTGTAACTCACTCCCGGGTATCCGTTATTCTATATATAAACCCGCCGAACCCCTCGATTAGATTCCAGCCTGTAACTCACTCCCTGGGTATCTGTTATTCTATATATAAACCCCGCCGAACCCCTCGATTAGATTCCAGCCTGTAACTCATTTCCGGTGATCTGTTATTCTATGTATAACCCCCGAACCCCTCGATTAGATTTCAGCCTGTAACGCACTCCTAGATATCTGTTATTGTATATGTAAACCCCCCGAACCCCTCGATTAGATTCCAGCCTGTAACTCACTCCTGGGTATCTGTTATTGTACATCTAAACACTCCGAACCCCTCGATTCGATTCCAGCCTGTCACTCACTCTCAGCTATCCGTTATTCTACATATAAACCCCCCAAACTCCTCGATTAGATTCCAGCCTGTAACTCTCTCCCCGGTATGGTATCTGTTATACTATATGTAAACCACCCGAACCTCTCGATTATATTCCAGCCTGTAACTCATTCCCGCGGATCTGTTATTCTATATATAAACCCCCCGAACCCCTCGATTAGATTCCAGTATGTAACTTACTCCCGGGTATCTGTTATTCTATATATAAACCCCCCGAACCTCTCGATTATATTCCAGCCTGTAACTCACTCCCACGTATCTGTTATTCTGTATATTCACCCCCCGAACCTCTCGATTATATTCCAGCCTGTAACTCACTCCCAGGTATCTGTTATTCTGTATATACACACCCCGAACCCCTCGATTAGATTACAGTCTGTAACTCACTCCCAGGTATCTGTTATTCTGTATATAAACCCCAGAACCCCTCGATTAGATTCCAGTCTGTAACTCACTCTATATATCTGTTATTCTATGTATACACCCCCCGAACCCCTCGATTAGATTCCAGCCTGTAACTCACTCCCGGGTATCTGTTATTGTATGCAAAAAAAACGAACCCCTCGATTAGATTCCAGCCTGTAACTCACTCCCGGGTATCAGTTATTATGTATATAAACCCCCTGAACCCCTCGATTAGATTCCAGCCTGCAACTCACTCTCGAGTATCTGTTATTCCATATGTAAACCCTCCAAACACTTTGATTAGATTCCAGCCTGGAACTCACTCCCGGGTATCTGTTATTGTAAATATAAACCCCCCGAACTCCCCGATTAGTATCCAGCCTGTAACTCACTTCCGGGTATCTGTTATTATATGTATAAACCCCCGAACCCCTCGATTGGATTCCAGCCTGTAACTCACGCCCGGGCATCTGTTATTGCATATATAAACCACCCGAACCCCTCGATTAGATTCCAGCCTGTAACTCACACCCGGGTATCTGTTATACTATATATAAACCCTCCGAACCCCCCGATTAGATTCCAGCCTGTAACTCACTTCCGGGTATCTGTTATTCTATGTATAAACCCCCGAACCCCTCGATTAGATTCCAGCCTTTAACACACTCCTAGATATCTGTTATTGTATATATAAGCCCCCCGAACCCCTCGATTAGATTCCAGCCTGTAACTCACTCCCGGGTATCCGTTATTCTATATATAAACCCGCCGAACCCCTCGATTCGATTCCAGCCTGTAACTCACTCCCGGGCGTCTGTTATTGCATATATAAACCACCCGAACCCCTCGATTAGATTCCAGCCTGTAACTCACTCCCCGGTATAGTATCTGTTATTCTATACATAAACCCCCCGAATCCCTCGATTAGATTCTAGCCTGTAACTCACTCCCGGGTATCTGTTACTCTATATATAAACCCCCTGAAGCCCTCGATTAGATTGCAGCCTGAAACTCACTCCCAAGTATCTGTTATTCCATATGTAAACCCTCCAAACACTTTGATTAGATTCCAGCCTGAAACTCACTCCCGGGTAACTGTTATTGTATATATAAACCCCCCCGAACCCCTCGATTAGATTCCAGCCTGTAACTCACTCCCTGGGTATCTGTTATTCTATATATAAACCCCGCCGAACCCCTCGATTCGATTCCAGCCTGTCACTCACTCTCAGCTATCCGTTATATATAGAATAACAGATAGCCGGAAGTGAGTTACAGACTGGAATCTAATCGAGGGGTTCGGGGGTTTATATACAGAATAACAGATACCATACCGGGGAGAGAGTTACAGGCTGGAATCTAATCGAGGAGTTTGGGGGGTTTATATATAGAATAACGGATAGCTGATGTTTAGATGTATCTGTTATTCTGTATATAAACCCCCGAACCCCTCGATTAGATTCCAGTCTGTAACTCACTTCCGGCTATCTGTTATTCTATATATAAACCCCCCGAACCCCTCGATTATATTCCAGCCTGTAACTCACTCCCGGGTATCTGTTATTATATATAAAAAAAACCCGAACCCCTCGATTCCAGCCTGTCACTCACTCTCAGCTATCCGTTATTCTATATATAAACCCCCCAAACTCCTCGATTAGATTCCAGCCTGTAACTCTCTCCCCGGTATGGTATCTGTTATTCTGTATATAAACCCCCGAACCCCTCGATTAGATTCCAGTCTGTAACTCACTCCCGGGTATCTGTTACTCTATATATAAACCCCCTGAAGCCCTCGATTAGATTCCAGCCTGAAACTCACTCCCAAGTATCTGTTATTCCATATGTAAACCCTCCAAACACTTTGATTAGATTCCAGCCTGAAACTCACTCCCGGGTAACTGTTATTGTATATATAAACCCCCCCGAACCCCTCGATTAGATTCCAGCCTGTAACTCACTCCCTGGGTATCTGTTATTCTATATATAAACCCCGCCGAACCCCTCGATTAGATTCCAGCCTGTAACTCATTTCCGGTGATCTGTTATTCTATGTATAACCCCCGAACCCCTCGATTAGATTCCAGCCTGTAACGCACTCCTAGATATCTGTTATTGTATATGTAAACCCCCCGAACGCCTCGATTAGATTCCAGCCTGTAACTCACTCCTGGGTATCTGTTATTCTATATATAAACCCCCCGAACCCCTCGATTATATTCCAGCCTGTAACTCACTCCCGGGTATCTGTTATTATATATAAAAAAAACCCGAACCCCTCGATTAGATTCCAGCCTGTAACTCACTCCCGGGTATCTGTTATTCTATATATAAACCCCCTGAACCCCTCGATTAGATTCCAGCCTGTAACTCACTCTCTGCTATCCGTTATTCTACATATAAAACCCCGAACCCCTCGATTAGATTCCAGCCTGTAACTCACTCCCGGGCATCTGTTATTGCATATATAAACCACCCGAACCCCTCGATTAGATTCCAGCCTGTAACTCACTCCCCGGTATGGTATCTGTTATTCTACATATAAACCCCCCGAACCCCTCGATTAGATTCCAGCCTGTAACTCACTCCTGGGTATCTGTTATTGTACATCTAAACCCTCCGAACCCCTCGATTAGATTCCAGCCTGTAACTCACACCCGGGTATCTGTTATTCTATATATAAACCCTCCGAAACCCACGATTAGATTCCAGCCTGTAACTCAATTCCAGGTATCTGTTATTCTATGTATAAACCCCCGAACCCCTCGATTAGATTCCAGCCTTTAACACACTCCTAGATATCTGTTATTGTATATATACACCCCCCGAACTTCTCGATTAGATTCCAGCCTGTAACTCACTCCCGGGTATCCGTTATTCTATATATAAACCCGCCGAACCACTCAATTCGATTCCAGCCTGTAACTCACTCCCAGGTATAGTATCTGTTATTCTATATATAAACCCCCCGAACCCCTCGATTAGATTCTAGCCTGTAACTCACTCCCGGGTATCTGTTATTCTACATATAAACCCCCTGAACCCCTCGATTAGATTCCATCCTGTAACTCACTCCCCGGTATGGTATCTGTTATTCTATATATAAACACCCCGAACCCCTCGATTAGATTCCAGCCTGTAACTCATTCCCGGGTATCTGTTATTCTATATATAAACCACCCGAAGCTCTCGATTAGATTCCAGCCTGTAACTCACTCCCGGGTATCTGTTATTGTATATATAAACGCCCCGAACCCCTCGATTAGATTCCAGCCTGTAACTCACTCCCGGGTATCTGTTATTGTACATCTAAACCCCCCGAACCCCTCGGTTAGATTCCAGCCTGTAACTCACTCCCGGGTATCTGTTATTCTATATATTGACCCCCTGAACCCCTCGATTAGATTCCAGCCTGTAACTCACTTCCGGGTATCTGTTATTCGATATATAAACCCCCGAACCCCTCGATTAGATTCCAGCTTGTAACACACTCCTAGATATCTGTTATTGTATATATAAACCCCCCGAATCCCTCGATTAGATTCCAGCCTGTAACTCACTCCCCGGTATAGTATCTGTTATTCTATACATAAACCCCCGAACCCCTCAATTAGATTCTAGCCTGTAACTCACTCCCGGTTATCTGTTATTCTATATATAAACCCCCTGAACCCCTCGATTAGATTCCAGCCTGTAACTCACTCCTCGATATCTGTTATTGTATATATAAACCCCCCGAATCCCTCAATTAGATTCCAGCCTGTAACTCACTCCCGGGTATCTGTTATTCTATATATAAACCCCCTGAACCCCTCGATTCGATTCCAGCCTGTAACTCACTCTCTGCTATCCGTTATTCCATATATAAACCCCCGAACCCTTCGATGAGATTCCAGCCTGTAACTCACTCCCGAGTATCTGTTATTACACATAAAAACCACCCGAACCCCTCGATTAGATTCCATCCTGTAACTCACTCCCCGGTATGGTATCTGTTATTCTAAATATAAACGCCCCCGAATCCCTCGATTAGATTCTAGCCTGTAACTCACTCCTGGGTATCTGTTATTCTACATCTAAACCCTCCGAACCCCTTGATTCGATTCCAGCCTGTAACTCACTCTCTGCTATCCGTTATTCTATATATAACCCCCTGAACCCCTCGATCAGATTCTAGCCTGTAACTCACTCCCGGTTATCTGTTATTGTATATATAAACCACCTGAATCCCTCGATTAGATTCCAGCCTGTAACTCGCTCTCAGCTATCCGTTATTCTATATATAAACCCCCCAAAACCCCTCGATTAGTTTCCAGCCTGTAACTCACTCCCGGGTATCTGTTATTCTATATATAAACCCCCTGAACCCCTCGATTAGATTCCAGCCTGCAACTCACTCTCTGCTATCCGTTATTCTACATATAAAACCCCGAACCCCTCGATGAGATTCCAGCCTGTAACTCATTCCCGGGCATCTGTTATTGCATATATAAACCAGCCGAACCCCTCGATTAGATTCCAGCCTGTAACTCACTCCCCGGTATGGTATCTGTTATTCTACATATAAACCCCCCGAACCCCTCGATTAGATTCCAGCCTGTAACTCACTCCTGGGTATCTGTTATTGTACATCTAAACCCTCCGAACCCCTCGATTAGATTCCAGCCTGTAATTCACACCCGGGTATCTGTTATTCTATATATAAACCCTCCGAACCCCCCGATTAGATTCCAGCCTGTAACTCACTTCCGGGTATCTGTTATTCTATGTATAAACCCCCGAACCCCTCGATTAGATTCCAGCCTTTAACACACTCCTAGATATCTGTTATTGTATATATTAACCCCCCGAACCCCTCGATTAGATTCCAGCCTGTAACTCACTCCCGGGTATCCGTTATTCTATATATAAACCCGCCGAACCCCTCGATTCGATTCCAGCCTGTAACTCACTCCCGGGCATCTGTTATTGCATATATAAACCACCCGAACCCCTCGATTAGATTCCAGCCTGTAACTCACTCCCCGGTATGGTATCTGTTATTCTATACATAAACCCCCCGAATCCCTCGATTAGATTCTAGCCTGTAACTCACTCCCTGGTATCTGTTACTCTATATATAAACCCCCTGAAGCCCTCGATTAGATTCCAGCCTGAAACTCACTCCCGAGTATCTGTTATTCCATATGTAAACCCTCCAAACACTTTGATTAGATTCCAGCCTGTAACTCGCTCTCAGCTAACTGTTATTCTATATATAAACCCCCCAAAACCCCTCGATTAGATTCCAGCCTGTAACTCACTCCCGGGTATCTGTTATTCTATATATAAACCCCTTGAACCCCTCGATTAGATTCCAGCCTGCAACTCACTCTCTGCTATCCGTTATTCTACATATAAAACCCCGAACCCCTCGATTCGATTCCAGCCTGTCACTCACTCTCAGCTATCCGTTATTCTACATATAAACCCCCCAAACTCCTCGATTAGATTCCAGCCTGTAACTCTCTCCCCGGAATGGTATCTGTTATACTATATGTAAACCACCCGAACCTCTCGATTATATTCCAGCCTGTAACTCATTCCCGCGGATCTGTTATTCTATATATAAACCCCCCGAACCCCTCGATTAGATTCCAGTATGTAACTTACTCCCGGGTGTCTGTTATTCTATATATAAACCCCCCGAACCTCTCGATTATATTCCAGCCTGTAACTCACTCCCGCGTATCTGTTATTCTGTATATTCACCCCCCGAACCTCTCGATTATATTCCAGCCTGTAACTCACTCCCGCGTATCTGTTATTCTGTATATACACCCCCCGAACCCCTCGATTAGATTACAGTCTGTAACTCACTCCCAGGTATCTGTTATTCTGTATATAAACCCCAGAACCCCTCGATTAGATTCCAGTCTGTAACTCACTCTATATATCTGTTATTCTATGTATACACCCCCCGAACCTTCGATTAGATTCCAGCCTGTAACTCACTCCCGGGTATCTGTTATTGTATGCAAAAAAAACGAACCCCTCGATTAGATTCCAGCCTGTAACTCACTCCCGGGTATCAGTTATTCTGTATATAAACCCCCTGAACCCCTCGATTAGATTCCAGCCTGCAACTCACTCTCGAGTATCTGTTATTCCATAAGTAAACCCTCCAAACACTTTGATTAGATTCCAGCCTGGAACTCACTCCCGGGTATCTGTTATTGTAAATATAAACCCCCCGAACTCCCCGATTAGTATCCAGCCTGTAACTCACTTCCGGGTATCTGTTATTATATGTATAAACCCCCGAACCCCTCGATTGGATTCCAGCCTGTAACTCACGCCCGGGCATCTGTTATTGCATATATAAACCACCCGAACCCCTCGATTAGATTCCAGCCTGTAACTCACACCCGGGTATCTGTTATACTATATATAAACCCTCCGAACCCCCCGATTAGATTCCAGCCTGTAACTCACTTCCGGGTATCTGTTATTCTATGTATAAACCCCCGAACCCCTCGATTAGATTCCAGCCTTTAACACACTCCTAGATATCTGTTATTGTATATATAAGCCCCCGAACCCCTCGATTGGATTCCAGCCTGTAACTCACGCCCGGGCATCTGTTATTGCATATATCAACCACCCGAACCCCTCGATTAGATTCCAGCCTGTAACTCACACCCGGGTATCTGTTATACTATATATAAACCCTCCGAACCCCCCGATTAGATTCCAGCCTGTAACTCACTTCCGGGTATCTGTTATTCTATGTATAAACCCCCGAACCCCTCGATTAGATTCCAGCCTTTAACACACTCCTAGATATCTGTTATTGTATATATAAGCCCCCGAACCCCTCGATTAGATTCCAGCCTGTAACTCACTCCCGGGTATCCGTTATTCTATATATAAACCCGCCGAACCCCTCGATTCGATTCCAGCCTGTAACTCACTCCCGGGCGTCTGTTATTGCATATATAAACCACCCGAACCCCTCGATTAGATTCCAGCCTGTAACTCACTCCCCGGTATAGTATCTGTTATTCTATACATAAACCCCCCGAATCCCTCGATTAGATTCTAGCCTGTAACTCACTCCCGGGTATCTGTTACTCTATATATAAACCCCCTGAAGCCCTCGATTAGATTGCAGCCTGAAACTCCACTCCCAAGTATCTGTTATTCCATATGTAAACCCTCCAAACACTTTGATTAGATTCCAGCCTGAAACTCACTCCCGGGTAACTGTTATTGTATATATAAACCTCCCCGAACCCCTCGATTAGATTCCAGCCTGTAACTCACTCCCTGGGTATCTGTTATTCTATATATAAACCCCGCCGAACCCCTCGATTAGATTCCAGCCTGTAACTCATTTCCGGTGATCTGTTATTCTATGTATAACCCCCGAACCCCTCGATTAGATTCCAGCCTGTAACGCACTCCTAGATATCTGTTATTGTATATGTAAACCCCCCGAACCCCTCGATTAGATTCCAGCCTGTAACTCACTCCTGGGTATCTGTTATTGTACATCTAAACCCTCCGAATCCCTCGATTCGATTCCAGCCTGTCACTCACTCTCATCTATCCGTTATTCTATATATAAACCCCCCAAACTCCTCGATTAGATTCCAGCCTGTAACTCTCTCCCCGGTATGGTATCTGTTATTCTGTATATAAACCCCCGAACCCCTCGATTAGATTCCAGTCTGTAACTCACTTCCGGCTATCTGTTATTCTATATATAAACCCCCCGAACCCCTCGATTATATTCTAGCCTGTAACTCACTCCCGGGTATCTGTTATTGTATATAAAAAAAACCCGAACCCCTCGATTAGATTCCAGTCTGTAACTCACTCCCGGGTATCTGTTATTCTATATATAAACCCCCTGAACCCCTCGATTAGATTCCAGCCTGTAACTCACTCTCTGCTATCCATTATTCTACATATAAACCCCGAACCCCTCGATTAGATTCCAGCCTGTAACTCACTCCCGGGCATCTGTTATTGCATATATAAACCACCGGAACCCCTCGATTAGATTCCAGCCTGTAACTCACTTCCGGGTATCTGTTATTCTATGTATAAACCCCCGAACCCCTCGATTAGATTCCAGCCTTTAACACACTCCTAGATATCTGTTATTGTATATATACACCCCCCGAACCCCTCGATTAGATTACAGCCTGTAACTCACTCCCGGGTATCCGTTATTCTATATATAAACCCGCCGAACCCCTCGATTCGATTCCAGCCTGTAACTCACTCCCAGGTATAGTATCTGTTATTCTATATATAAACCCCCCGAACCCCTCGATTAGATTCTAGCCTGTAACTCACTCCCGGGTATCTGTTATTCTACATATAAACCCCCTGAACCCCTCGATTAGATTCCATCCTGTAACTCACTCCCCGGTATGGTATCTGTTATTCTATATATAAACACCCCGAACCCCTCGATTAGATTCCAGCCTGTAACTCACTCCCGGGTATCTGTTATTCTATATATAAACCACCCGAAGCTCTCGATTAGATTCCAGCCTGTAACTCACTCCCGGGTATCTGTTATTGTATATATAAACCCCCTGAACCTCTCGATTAGATTCCAGCCTGTAACTCACTCCCGGGTATCTGTTATTGTACATCTAAACCCCCCGAACCCCTCGGTTAGATTCCAGCCTGTAACTCACTCCCGGGTATCTGTTATTCTATATATAGACCCCCTGAACCCCTCGATTAGATTCCAGCCTGTAACTCACTTCCGGGTATCTGTTATTCGATATATAAACCCCCGAACCCCTCGATTAGATTCCAGCTTGTAACACACTCCTAGATATCTGTTATTGTATATATAAACCCCCCGAATCCCTCGATTAGATTCCAGCCTGTAACTCACTCCCCGGTATAGTATCTGTTATTCTATAAATAAACCCCCGAACCCCTCGATTAGATTCCAGCCTGTAACTCATTTCCGGTGATCTGTTATTCTATGTATAACCCCCGAACCCCTCGAGTAGATTCCAGCCTGTAACGCACTCCTAGATATCTGTTATTGTATATGTAAACCCCCCGAACCCCTCGATTAGATTCCAGCCTGTAACTCACTCCTGGGTATCTGTTATTGTACATCTAAACCCTCCGAACCCCTCAATTCGATTCCAGCCTGTCACTCACTCTCAGCTATCCGTTATTCTACATATAAACCCCCCAAACTCCTCGATTAGATTCCAGCCTGTAACTCTCTCCCCGGTATGGTATCTGTTATACTATATGTAAACCACCCGAACCTCTCGATTATATTCCAGCCTGTAACTCACTCCCGCGGATCTGTTATTCTATATATAAACCCCCCGAACCCCTCGATTAGATTCCAGTATGTAACTTACTCCCGGGTATCTGTTATTCTATATATAAACCCCCCGAACCTCTCGATTATATTCCAGCCTGTAACTCACTCCCGCGTATCTGTTATTCTGTATATACACCCCCCGAACCCCTCGATTAGATTACAGTCTGTAACTCACTCCCAGGTATCTGTTATTCTGTATATAAACCCCCGAACCTCTCGATTAGATTCCAGTCTGTAACGCACTCTATATATCTGTTATTCTATGTATACACCCCCCGAACCCCTCGATTAGATTCCAGCCTGTAACTCACTCCCGGGTATCTGTTATTGTATGCAAAAAAAACGAACCCCTCGATTAGATTCCAGCCTGTAACTCACTCCCGGGTATCAGTTATTCTGTATATAAACCCCCTGAACCCCTCGATTAGATTCCAGCCTGCAACTCACTCTCGAGTATCTGTTATTCCATATGTAAACCCTCCAAACACTTTGATTAGATTCCAGCCTGGAACTCACTCCCGGGTATCTGTTATTGTAAATATAAACCCCCCGAACTCCCCGATTAGTATCCAGCCTGTACCTCACTTCCGGGTATCTGTTATTCTATGTATAAACCCCCGAACCCCTCGATTGGATTCCAGCCTGTAACTCACGCCCGGGCATTTGTTATTGCATATATAAACCACCCGAACCCCTCGATTAGATTCCAGCCTGTAACTCACACCCGGGTATCTGTTATTCTATATATAAACCCTCCGAACCCCCCGATTAGATTCCAGCCTGTAACTCACTCCCGGGTATCTGTTATTCTATGTATAAACCCCCGAACCCCTCGATTAGATTCCAGCCTTTAACACACTCCTAGATATCTGTTATTGTATATATAAGCCCCCCGAACCCCTCGATTAGATTCCAGCCTGTAACTCACTCCCGGGTCTCCGTTATTCTATATATAAACCCGCCACCCCTCGATTCGATTCCAGCCTGTAACTCACTCCCGGGCGTCTGTTATTGCATATATAAACCACCCGAACCCCTCGATTAGATTCCAGCCTGTAACTCACTCCCCGGTATAGTATCTGTTATTCTATACATAAACCCCCCGAATCCCTCGATTAGATTCTAGCCTGTAACTCACTCCCGGGTATCTGTTACTCTATATATAAACCCCCTGAAGCCCTCGATTAGATTCCAGCCTGAAACTCACTCCCAAGTATCTGTTATTCCATATGTAAACCCTCCAAACACTTTGATTAGATTCCAGCCTGAAACTCACTCCCGGGTAACTGTTATTGTATATATAAACCCCCCCGAACCCCTCGATTAGATTCCAGCCTGTAACTCAGTTACGATGATCTGTTATTCTATGTATAACCCCCGAACCCCTCGATTAGATTCCAGCCTGTAACGCACTCCTAGATATCTGTTATTGTATATGTAAACCCCCCGAACGCCTCGATTAGATTCCAGCCTGTAACTCACTCCTGGGTATCTGTTATTGTACATCTAAACCCTCCGAATCCCTCGATTCGATTCCAGCCTGTCACTCACTCTCAGCTATCCGTTATTCTATATATAAACCCCCCAAACTCCTCGATTAGATTCCAGCCTGTAACTCTCTCCCCGGTATGGTATCTGTTATTCTGTATATAAACCCCCGAACCCCTCGATTAGATTCCAGTCTGTAACTCACTTCCGGCTATCTGTTATTCTATATATAAACCCCCCGAACCCCTCGATTATATTCCAGCCTGTAACTCACTCCCGGGTATCTGTTATTGTATATAAAAAAAACCCGAACCCCTCGATTAGATTCCAGCCTGTAACTCACTCCCGGGTATCTGTTATTCTATATATAAACCCCCTGAACCCCTCGATTAGATTCCAGCCTGTAACTCACTCTCTGCTATCCGTTATTCTACATATAAAACCCCGAACCCCTCGATTAGATTCCAGCCTGTAACTCACTCCCGGGCATCTGTTATTGCATATATAAACCACCCGAACCCCTCGATTAGATTCCAGCCTGTAACTCATTCCCCGGTATGGTATCTGTTATTCTACATATAAACCCCCCGAACCCCTCGATTAGATTCCAGCCTGTAACTCACTCCTGGGTATCTGTTATTGTACATCTAAACCCTCCGAACCCCTCGATTAGATTCCAGCCTGTAACTCACACCCGGGTATCTGTTATTCTATATATAAACCCTCCGAAACCCACGATTAGATTCCAGACTGTAACTCAATTCCGGGTATCTGTTATTCTATGTATAAACCCCCGAACCCCTCGATTAGATTCCAGCCTTTAACACACTCCTAGATATCTGTTATTGTATATATACACCCCCCGAACCCCTCGATTAGATTCCAGCCTGTAACTCACTCCCGGGTATCCGTTATTCTATATATAAACCCGCCGAACCACTCGATTCGATTCCAGCCTGTAACTCACTCCCAGGTATAGTATCTGTTATTCTATATATAAACCCCCCGAACCCCTCGATTAGATTCTAGCCTGTAACTCACTCCCGGGTATCTGTTATTCTGTATATAAACCCCCTGAACCCCTCGATTAGATTCCATCCTGTAACTCACTCCCCGATATGGTATCTGTTATTCTATATATAAACACCCCGAACCCCTCGATTAGTTTCCAGCCTGTAACTCACTCCCGGGTATCTGTTATTCTATATATAAACCACCCGAAGATCTCGATTAGATTCCAGCCTGTAACTCACTCCCGGGTATCTGTTATTGTATATATAAACCCCCCGAACCCCTCGATTAGATTCCAGCCTGTAACTCACTCCCGGGTATCTGTTATTGTACATCTAAACCCCCCGAACCCCTCGATTAGATTCCAGCCTGTAACTCACTCCCGGGTATCTGTTATTCTATATATAGACCCCCTGAACCCCTCGATTAGATTCCAGCCTGTAACTCACTTCCGGGTATCTGTTATTCGATATATAAACCCCCGAACCCCTCGATTAGATTCCAGCTTGTAACACAGTCCTAGATATCTGTTATTGTATATATAAACCCCCCGAATCCCTCGATTAGATTCCAGCCTGTAACTCACTCCCCGGTATAGTATCTGTTATTCTATACATAAACCCCCGAACCCCTCGATTAGATTCTAGCCTGTAACTCACTCCCGGGTATCTGTTATTCTATATATAAACCCCCTGAACCCCTCGATTAGATTCCAGCCTGTAACTCACTCCTCGATATCTGTTATTGTATATATAAACCCCCCGAACCCCTCAATTAGATTCCAGCCTGTAACTCACTCCCGGGTATCTGTTATTCTATATATAAACCCCCCGAACCCCTCGATTCGATTCCAGCCTGTAACTCACTCTCTGCTATCCGTTATTCCATATATAAACCCCCGAACCCCTCGATGAGATTCCAGCCTGTAACTCACTCCCGAGTATCTGTTATTACACATAAAAACCACCCGAACCCCTCGATTAGATTCCATCCTGTAACTCACTCCCCGGTATGGTATCTGTTATTCTAAATATAAACGCCCCCGAATCCCTCGATTAGATTCTAGCCTGTAACTCACTCCTGGGTATCTGTTATTCTACATCTAAACCCTCCAAACCCCTTGATTCGATTCCAGCCTGTAACTCACTCTCTGCTATCCGTTATTCTATATATAACCCCCTGAACCCCTCGATCAGATTCCAGCCTGTAACTCACTCCCGGTTATCTGCTTTTGTATATATAAACCACCCGAATCCCTCGATTAGATTCCAGCCTGTAACTCGCTCTCAGCTATCCGTTATTCTATATATAAACCCCCCAAAACCCCTCGATTAGATTCCAGCCTGTAACTCACTCCCGGGTATCTGTTATTCTATATATAAACCCCCTGAACCCCTCGATTAGATTCCAGCCTGCAACTCACTCTCTGCTATCCGTTATTCTACATATAAAACCCCGAACCCCTCGATGAGATTCCAGCCTGTAACTCATTCCCGGGCATCTGTTATTGCATATATAAACCAGCCGAACCCCTCGATTAGATTCCAGCCTGTAACTCACTCCCCGGTATGGTATCTGTTATTCTACATATAAACCCCCCGAACCCCTCGATTAGATTCCAGCCTGTAACTCACTCCTGGGTATCTGTTATTGTACATCAAAACCCTCCGAACCCCTCGATTAGATTCCAGCCTGTAACTCACACCCGGGTATCTGTTATTCTATATATAAACCCTCCGAACCCCCCGATTAGATTCCAGCCTGTAACTCACTTCCGGGTATCTGTTATTCTATGTATAAACCCCCGAACCCTTCGATTAGATTCCAGCCTTTAACACACTCCTAGATATCTGTTATTGTATATATTAACCCCCCGAACCCCTCGATTAGATTCCAGCCTGTAACTCACTCCCGGGTATCCGTTATTCTATATATAAACCCGCCGAACCCCTCGATTCGATTCCAGCCTGTAACTCACTCCCGGGCATCTGTTATTGCATATATAAACCACCCGAACCCCTCGATTAGATTCCAGCCTGTAACTCACTCCCCGGTATGGTATCTGTTATTCTATACATAAACCCCCCGAATCCCTCGATTAGATTCTAGCCTGTAACTCACTCCCTGGTATCTGTTACTCTATATATAAACCCCCTGAAGCCCTCGATTAGATTCCAGCCTGAAACTCACTCCCGAGTATCTGTTATTCCATATGTAAACCCTCCAAACACTTTGATTAGATTCCAGCCTGGAATTCACTCCCGGGTAACTGTTATTGTATATATAAACCCCCCCGAACCCCTCGATTAGATTCCAGCCTCTAACTCGCTCTCAGCTATCTGTTATTCTATATATAAACCCCCCAAAACCCCTCGATTAGATTCCAGCCTATAACTCATTCCCCGGTATGGTATCTGTTATTCTATACATAAACCCCCCGAATCCCTCGATTAGATTCTAGCCTGTAACTCACTACCGGGTATCTGTAACTCTATATATAAACCCCCTGAAGCCCTCGATTAGATTCCAGCCTGAAACTCACTCCCGAGTATCTGTTATTCCATATGTAAACCCTCCAAACACTTTGATTAGATTCCAGCCTGGAATTCACTCCAGGGTAACTGTTATTGTATATATAAACCCCCCCGAACCCCTCGATTAGATTCCAGCCTCTAACTCGCTCTCAGCTATCTGTTATTCTATATATAAACCCCCCAAAACCTCTCGATAAGATTCCAGCCCGTAACTCACTCCCGGGTATCTGTTATTCTATATATAAACCCCCTGAACCCCTCGATTAGATTCCAGCCTGCAACTCACTCTCTGCTATCCGTTATTCTACATATAAAACCCCGAACCCCTCGATGAGATTTCAGCCTGTAACTCACTCCCGGGCATCTGTTATTGCATATATAAACCACCCGAACCCCTCGATTAGATTCCAGCCTGTAACTCACTCCCCGGTATGGTATCTGTTATTGTACATCTAAACCCCCCGAACCCCTCGGTTAGATTCCAGCCTGTAACTCACTCCCGGGTATCTGTTATTCTATATATAGACCCCCTGAACCCCTCGATTAGAATCCAGCCTGTAACTCACTTCCGGGTATCTGTTATTCGATATATAAACCCCCGAACCCCTCGATTAGATTCCAGCTTGTAACACACTCCTAGATATCTGTTATTGTATATATAAACCCCCCGAATCCCTCGATTAGATTCCAGCCTGTAACTCACTGCCCGGTATAGTATCTGTTATTCTATACATAAACCCCCGAACCCCTCGATTAGATTCTAGCCTGTAACTCACTCCCGGGTATCTGTTATTCTATATATAAACCCCCTGAACCCCTCGATTAGATTCCAGCCTGTAACTCACTCCTCGATATCTGTTATTGTATATATAAACCCCCCGAATCCCTCAATTAGATTCCAGCCTGTAACTCACTCCCGGCTATCTGTTATTCTATATATAAACCCCCCGAACCCCTCGATTCGATTCCAGCCTGTAACTCACTCTCTGCTATCCGTTATTCCATATATAAACCCCCGAACCCCTCGATGAGATTCCAGCCTGTAACTCACTCCCGAGTATCTGTTATTACACATAAAAACCACCCGAACCCCTCGATTAGATTCCATCCTGTAACTCACTCCCCGGTATGGTATCTGTTATTCTAAATATAAACGCCCCCGAATCCCTCGATTAGATTCTAGCCTGTAACTCACTCCTGGGTATCTGTTATTCTACATCTAAACCCTCCGAACCCCTTGATTCGATTCCAGCCTGTAACTCACTCTCTGCTATCCGTTATTCTATATATAACCCCCTGAACCCCTCGATCAGATTCTAGCCTGTAACTCACTCCCGGTTATCTGTTATTGTATATATAAACCACCCGAATCCCTCGATTAGATTCCAGCCTGTAACTCGCTCTCAGCTATCCGTTATTCTATATATAAACCCCCCAAAACCCCTCGATTAGATTCCAGCCTGTAACTCACTCCCGGGTATCTGTTATTCTATATATAAACCACCTGAACCCCTCGATTAGATTCCAGCCTGCAACTCACTCTCTGCTATCCGTTATTCTACATATAAAACCCCGAACCCCTCGATGAGATTCCAGCCTGTAACTCACTCCCGGGCATCTGTTATTGCATATATAAACCACCCGAACCCCTCGATTAGATTCCAGCCTGTAACTCACTCCCCGGTATGGTATCTGTTATTCTACATATAAACCCCCAGAACCCCTCGATTAGATTCCAGCCTGTAACTCACTCCTGGGTATCTGTTATTGTACATCTAAATCCTCCGAACCCCTCGATTAGATTCCAGCCTGTAACTCACACCCGGGTATCTGTTATTCTATATATAAACCCTCCGAAACCCACGATTAGATTCCAGCCTGTAACTCAATTCCGGGTATCTGTTATTCTATGTATAAACCCCCGAACCCCTCGATTAGATTCCAGCCTTTAACACACTCCTAGATATCTGTTATTGTATATATACACCCCCCGAACCCCTCGATTAGATTCCAGCCTGTAACTCACTCCCGGGTATCCGTTATTCTATATATAAACCCGCCGAACCACTCGATTCGATTCCAGCCTGTAACTCACTCCCAGGTATAGTATCTGTTATTCTATATATAAACCCCCCGAACCCCTCGATTAGATTCTAGCCTGTAACTCACTCCCGGGTATCTGTTATTCTACATATAAACCCCCTGAACCCCTCGATTAGATTCCATCCTGTAACTCACTCCCCGATATGGTATCTGTTATTCTATATATAAACACCCCGAACCCCTCGATTAGATTCCAGCCTGTAACTCACTCCCGGGTATCTGTTATTCTATATATAAACCACCCGAAGCTCTCGATTAGATTCCAGCCTGTAACTCACTCCCGGGTATCTGTTATTGTATATATAAACCCCCCGAAACCCTCGATTAGATTCCAGCCTGTAACTCACTCCCGGGTATCTGTTATTGTACATCTAAACCCCCCGAACCCCTCGATTAGATTCCAGCCTGTAACTCACTCCCGGGTATCTGTTATTCTATATATAGACCCCCTGAACCCCTCGATTAGATTCCAGCCTGTAACTCACTTCCGGGTATCTGTTATTCGATATATAAACCCCCGAACCCCTCGATTAGATTCCACCTTGTAACACAGTCCTAGATATCTGTTATTGTATATATAAACCCCCCGAATCCCTCGATTAGATTCCAGCCTGTAACTCACTCCCCGGTATAGTATCTGTTATTCTATACATAAACCCCCGAACCCCTCGATTAGATTCTAGCCTGTAACTCACTCCCGGGTATCTGTTATTCTATATATAAACCCCCTGAACACCTCGATTAGATTCCAGCCTGTAACTCACTCCTGGGTATCTGTTATTGTACATCTAAACCCTCCGAACCACTCGATTA
This sequence comes from Pristiophorus japonicus, assembly GCF_044704955.1. Classification (NCBI taxonomy): domain Eukaryota; kingdom Metazoa; phylum Chordata; class Chondrichthyes; family Pristiophoridae; genus Pristiophorus; species Pristiophorus japonicus. Next base: position 19,580,824 of record NC_092011.1, on the reverse strand, counting down.
GATTCCAGCCTGTAACTCACACCCGGGTATCTGTTATTCTATATATAAACCCTCCGAACCCCCCCGATTAGATTCCAGCCTGTAACTCACTTCCGGGTATCTGTTATTCTATGTATAAACCCCCGAACCCCTCGATTAGATTCCAGCCTTTAACACACTCCTAGATATCTGTTATTGTATATATTAACCCCCTGAACCCCTCGATTAGATTCCAGCCTGTAACTCACTCCCGGGTATCCGTTATTCTATATATAAACCCGCCGAACCCCTCGATTCGATTCCAGCCTGTAACTCACTCCCGGGCATCTGTTATTGCATATATAAACCACCCGAACCCCTCGATTAGATTCCAGCCTGTAACTCACTCCCCGGTATGGTATCTGTTATTCTATACATAAACCCCCCGAATCCCTCGATTAGATTCTAGCCTGTAAATCACTCCCGGGTATCTGTTACTCTATATATAAACCCCCTGAAGCCCTCGATTAGATTCCAGCCTGAAACTCACTCCCGAGTATCTGTTATTCCATATGTAAAGCCTCCAAACACTTTGATTAGATTCCAGCCTGGAATTCACTCCCGGGTAACTGTTATTGTATATATAAACCCCCCCGAACCCCTCGATTAGATTCCAGCCTCTAACTCGCTCTCAGCTAACTGTTATTCTATATATAAACCCCCCAAAACCATTCGATTAGATTCCAGCCTGTAACTCACTCCCGGGTATCTGTTATTCTATATATAAACCCCCTGAACCCCTCGATTAGATACCAGCCTGCAACTCACTCTCTGCTATCCGTTATTCTACATATAAAACCCCGAACCCCTCGATTCGATTCCAGCCTGTCACTCACTCTCAGCTATCCATTATTCTACATATAAACCCCCCAAACTCCTCGATTAGATTCCAGCCTGTAACTCTCTCCCCGGTATGGTATCTGTTATACTATATGTAAACCACCCGAACCTCTCGATTATATTCCAGCCTGTAACTCATTCCCGCGGATCTGTTATTCTATATATAAACCCCCCGAACCCCTCGATTAGATTCCAGTATGTAACTTACTCCCGGGTATCTGTTATTCTATATATAAACCCCCCGAACCTCTCGATTATATTCCAGCCTGTAACTCACTCCCGCGTATCTGTTATTCTGTATATTCACCCCCCGAACCTCTCGATTATATTCCAGCCTGTAACTCACTCCCGCGTATCTGTTATTCTGTATATACACCCCCCGAACCCCTCGATTAGATTACAGTCTGTAACTCACTCCCAGGTATCTGTTATTCTGTATATAAACCCCAGAACCCCTCGATTAGATTCCAGTCTGTAACTCACTCTATATATCTGTTATTCTATGTATACACCCCCCGAAACCCTCGATTAGATTCCAGCCTGTAACTCACTCCCGGGTATCTGTTATTGTATGCAAAAAAAACGAACCCCTCGATTAGATTCCAGCCTGTAACTCACTCCCGGGTATCAGTTATTCTGTATATAAACCCCCTGAACCCCTCGATTAGATTCCAGCCTGCAACTCACTCTCGAGTATCTGTTATTCCATATGTAAACCCTCCAAACACTTTGATTAGATTCCAGCCTGGAACTCACTCCCGGGTATCTGTTATTGTAAATATAAACCCCCCGAACTCACCGATTAGTATCCAGACTGTAACTCACTTCCGGGTATCTGTTATTATATGTATAAACCCCCGAACCCCTCGATTGGATTCCAGCCTGTAACTCACGCCCGGGCATCTGTTATTGCATATATAAACCACCCGAACCCCTCGATTAGATTCCAGCCTGTAACTCACACCCGGGTATCTGTTATACTATATATAAACCCTCCGAACCCCCCGATTAGATTCCAGCCTGTAACTCACTTCCGAGTATCTGTTATTCTATGTATAAACCCCGGAACCCCTCGATTAGATTCCAGCCTTTAACACACTCCTTGATATCTGTTATTGTATATATAAGCCCCCCGAACCCCTCGATTAGATTCCAGCCTGTAACTCACTCCCGGGTATCTGTTATTCTATATATAAACCCGCCGAACCCCTCGATTCGATTCCAGCCTGTAACTCACTCCCGGGCGTCTGTTATTGCATATATAAACCACCCGAACCCCTCGATTAGATTCCAGCCTGTAACTCACTCCCCGGTATAGTATCTGTTATTCTATACATAAACCCCCCGAATCCCTCGATTAGATTCTAGCCTGTAACTCACTCCCGGGTATCTGTTACTCTATATATAAACCCCCTGAAGCCCTCGATTAGATTGCAGCCTGAAACTCACTCCCAAGTATCTGTTATTCCATATGTAAACCCTCCAAACACTTTGATTAGATTCCAGCCTGAAACTCACTCCCGGGTAACTGTTATTGTATATATAAACCTCCCCGAACCCCTCGATTAGATTCCAGCCTGTAACTCACTCCCTGGGTATCTGTTATTCTATATATAAACCCCGCCGAACCCCTCGATTAGATTCCAGCCTGTAACTCATTTCCGGTGATCTGTTATTCTATGTATAACCCCCGAACCCCTCGATTAGATTACATGCCTGTAACGCACTCCTAGATATCTGTTATTGTATATAAAAAAAACCCGAACCCCTCGATTAGATTCCAGTCTGTAACTCACTCCCGGGTATCTGTTATTCTATATATAAACCCCCTGAACCCCTCGATTAGATTCCAGCCTGTAACTCACTCTCTGCTATCCATTATTCTACATATAAAACCCCGAACCCCTCGATTAGATTCCAGCCTGTAACTCACTCCCGGGCATCTGTTATTGCATATATAAACCACCCGGACCCCTCGATTAGATTCCAGCCTGTAACTCACTCCCCGGTATGGTATCTGTTATTCTACATATAAACCCCCCGAACCCCTCGATTAGATTCCAGCCTGTAACTCACTCCTGGGTATCTGTTATTGTACATCTAAACCCTCCGAACCCCTCGATTAGATTCCAGCCTGTAACTCACACCCGGGTATCTGTTATTCTATATATAAACCCTCCGAAACCCACGATTAGATTCCAGCCTGTAACTCACTTCCGGGTATCTGTTATTCTATGTATAAACCCCCGAACCCCTCGATTAGATTCCAGCCTTTAACACACTCCTAGATATCTGTTATTGTATATATACACCCCCCGAACCCCTCGATTAGATTCCAGCCTGTAACTCACTCCCGGGTATCCGTTATTCTATATATAAACCCGCCGAACCCCTCGATTCGATTCCAGCCTGTAACTCACTCCCAGGTATAGTATCTGTTATTCTATATATAAACCCCCCGAACCCCTCGATTAGATTCTAGCCTGTAACTCACTCCCGGGTATCTGTTATTCTACATATAAACCCCCTGAACCCCTCGATTAGATTCCATCCTGTAACTCTCCCCGGTATGGTATCTGTTATTCTATATATAAACACCCCGAACCCCTCGATTAGATTCCAGCCTGTAACTCACTCCCGGGTATCTGTTATTCTATATATAAACCACCCGAAGCTCTCGATTAGATTCCAGCCTGTAACTCACTCCCGGGTATCTGTTATTGTATATATAAACCCCCCGAACCCCTCGATTAGATTCCAGCCTGTAACTCACTCCCGGGTATCTGTTATTGTACAACTAAACCCCCCGAACCCCTCGGTTAGATTCCAGCCTGTAACTCACTCCCGGGTATCTGTTATTCTATATATAGACCCCCTGAACCCCTCGATTAGATTCCAGCCTGTAACTCACTTCCGGGTATCTGTTATTCGATATATAAACCCCCGAACCCCTCGATTAGATTCCAGCTTGTAACACACTCCTAGATATCTGTTATTGTATATATAAACCCCCCGAATCCCTCGATTAGATTCCAGCCTGTAACTCACTCCCCGGTATAGTATCTGTTATTCTATACATAAACCCCCGAACCCCTCGATTAGATTCCAGCCTGTAACTCACTCCCGGGTATCTGTTATTGTATGCAAAAAAAACGAACCCCTCGATTAGATTCCAGCCTGTAACTCACTCCCGGGTATCAGTTATTCTGTATATAAACCCCCTGAACCCCTCGATTAGATTCCAGCCTGCAACTCACTCTCGAGTATCTGTTATTCCATATGTAAACCCTCCAAACACTTTGATTAGATTCCAGCCTGGAACTCACTCCCGGGTATCTGTTATTGTAAATATAAACCCCCCGAACTCCCCGATTAGTATCCAGCCTGTAACTCACACCCGGGCATCTGTTATTGCATATATAAACCACCCGAACCCCTCGATTAGATTCCAGCCTGTAACTCACACCCGGGTATCTGTTATTCTATATATAAACCCTCCGAACCCCCCGATTAGATTCCAGCCTGTAACTCACTTCCGGGTATCTGTTATTCTATGTATAAACCCCCGAACCCCTCGATTAGATTCCAGCCTTTAACACACTCCTAGATATCTGTTATTGTATATATAAGCCCCCCGAACCCCTCGATTAGATTCCAGCCTGTAACTCGCTCCCGGGTATCCGTTATTCTATATATAAACCAGCCGAACCCCTCGATTCGATTCCAGCCTGTAACTCACTCCCGGGCGTCTGTTATTGCATATATAAACCACCCGAACCCCTCGATTAGATTCCAGCCTGTAACTCACTCCCTGGGTATCTGTTATTCTATATATAAACCCCGCCGAACCCCTCGATTAGATTCCAGCCTGTAACTCATTTCCGGTGATCTGTTATTCTATGTATAACCCCCGAACCCCTCGATTAGATTACATGCCTGTAACGCACTCCTAGATATCTGTTATTGTATATAAAAAAAACCCGAACCCCTCGATTAGATTCCAGTCTGTAACTCACTCCCGGGTATCTGTTATTCTATATATAAACCCCCTGAACCCCTCGATTAGATTCCAGCCTGTAACTCACTCTCTGCTATCCATTATTCTACATATAAAACCCCGAACCCCTCGATTAGATTCCAGCCTGTAACTCACTCCCGGGCATCTGTTATTGCATATATAAACCACCCGAACCCCTCGATTAGATTCCAGCCTGTAACTCACTCCCCGGTATGGTATCTGTTATTCTACATATAAACCCCCCGAACCCCTCGATTAGATTCCAGCCTGTAACTCACTCCTGGGTATCTGTTATTGTACATCTAAACCCTCCGAACCCCTCGATTAGATTCCAGCCTGTAACTCACACCCGGGTATCTGTTATTCTATATATAAACCCTCCGAAACCCACGATTAGATTCCAGCCTGTAACTCACTTCCGGGTATCTGTTATTCTATGTATAAACCCCCGAACCCCTCGATTAGATTCCAGCCTTTAACACACTCCTAGATATCTGTTATTGTATATATACACCCCCCGAACCCCTCGATTAGATTCCAGCCTGTAACTCACTCCCGGGTATCCGTTATTCTATATATAAACCCGCCGAACCCCTCGATTCGATTCCAGCCTGTAACTCACTCCCAGGTATAGTATCTGTTATTCTATATATAAACCCCCCGAACCCCTCGATTAGATTCTAGCCTGTAACTCACTCCCGGGTATCTGTTATTCTACATATAAACCCCCTGAACCCCTCGATTAGATTCCATCCTGTAACTCTCCCCGGTATGGTATCTGTTATTCTATATATAAACACCCCGAACCCCTCGATTAGATTCCAGCCTGTAACTCACTCCCGGGTATCTGTTATTCTATATATAAACCACCCGAAGCTCTCGATTAGATTCCAGCCTGTAACTCACTCCCGGGTATCTGTTATTGTATATATAAACCCCCCGAACCCCTCGATTAGATTCCAGCCTGTAACTCACTCCCGGGTATCTGTTATTGTACAACTAAACCCCCCGAACCCCTCGGTTAGATTCCAGCCTGTAACTCACTCCCGGGTATCTGTTATTCTATATATAGACCCCCTGAACCCCTCGATTAGATTCCAGCCTGTAACTCACTTCCGGGTATCTGTTATTCGATATATAAACCCCCGAACCCCTCGATTAGATTCCAGCTTGTAACACACTCCTAGATATCTGTTATTGTATATATAAACCCCCCGAATCCCTCGATTAGATTCCAGCCTGTAACTCACTCCCCGGTATAGTATCTGTTATTCTATACATAAACCCCCGAACACCTCGATTAGATTCCAGCCTGTAACTCATTTCCGGTGATCTGTTATTCTATGTATAACCCCCGAACCCCTCGATTAGATTCCAGCCTGTAACGCACTCCTAGATATCTGTTATTGTATATGTAAACCCCCCGAACCCCTCGATTAGATTCCAGCCTGTAACTCACTCCTGGGTATCTGTTATTGTACATCTAAACCCTCCGAACCCCTCGATTCGATTCCAGCCTGTCACTCACTCTCAGCTATCCGTTATTCTACATATAAACCCCCCAAACTCCTCGATTAGATTCCAGCCTGTAACTCTCTCCCCGGTATGGTATCTGTTATACTATATGTAAACCACCCGAACCTCTCGATTATATTCCAGCCTGTAACTCACTCCCGCGGATCTGTTATTCTATATATAAACCCCCCGAACCCCTCGATTAGATTCCAGTATGTAACTTACTCCCGGGTATCTGTTATTCTATATATAAACCCCCCGAACCTCTCGATTATATTCCAGCCTGTAACTCACTCCCGCGTATCTGTTATTCTGTATATACACCCCCCGAACCCCTCGATTAGATTACAGTCTGTAACTCACTCCCAGGTATCTGTTATTCTGTATATAAACCCCCGAACCCCTCGATTAGATTCCAGTCTGTAACTCACTCTATATATCTGTTATTCTATGTATACACCCCCCGAACCCCTCGATTAGATTCCAGCCTGTAACTCACTCCCGGGTATCTGTTATTGTATGCAAAAAAAACGAACCCCTCGATTAGATTCCAGCCTGTAACTCACTCCCGGGTATCAGTTATTCTGTATATAAACCCCCTGAACCCCTCGATTAGATTCCAGCCTGCAACTCACTCTCGAGTATCTGTTATTCCATATGTAAACCCTCCAAACACTTTGATTAGATTCCAGCCTGGAACTCACTCCCGGGTATCTGTTATTGTAAATATAAACCCCCCGAACTCCCCGATTAGTATCCAGCCTGTAACTCACACCCGGGCATCTGTTATTGCATATATAAACCACCCGAACCCCTCGATTAGATTCCAGCCTGTAACTCACACCCGGGTATCTGTTATTCTATATATAAACCCTCCGAACCCCCCGATTAGATTCCAGCCTGTAACTCACTTCCGGGTATCTGTTATTCTATGTATAAACCCCCGAACCCCTCGATTAGATTCCAGCCTTTAACACACTCCTAGATATCTGTTATTGTATATATAAGCCCCCCGAACCCCTCGATTAGATTCCAGCCTGTAACTCACTCCCGGGTATCCGTTATTCTATATATAAACCCGCCGAACCCCTCGATTCGATTCCAGCCTGTAACTCACTCCCGGGCGTCTGTTATTGCATATATAAACCACCCGAACCCCTCGATTAGATTCCAGCCTGTAACTCACTCCCCGGTATAGTATCTGTTATTCTATACATAAACCCCCCGAATCCCTCGATTAGATTCTAGCCTGTAACTCACTCCCGGGTATCTGTTACTCTATATATAAACCCCCTGAAGCCCTCGATTAGATTCCAGCCTGAAACTCACTCCCAAGTATCTGTTATTCCATATGTAAACCCTCCAAACACTTTGATTAGATTCCAGCCTGAAACTCACTCCCGGGTAACTGTTATTGTATATATAAACCCCCCCGAACCCCTCGATTAGATTCCAGCCTGTAACTCACTCCCTGGGTATCTGTTATTCTATATATAAACCCCGCCGAACCCCTCGATTAGATTCCAGCCTGTAACTCATTTCCGGTGATCTGTTATTCTATGTATAACCCCCGAACCCCTCGATTAGATTCCAGCCTGTAACGCACTCCTAGATATCTGTTATTGTATATGTAAACCCCCCAAACGCCTCGATTAGATTCCAACCTGTAACTCACTCCTGGGTATCTGTTATTGTACATCTAAACCCTCCGAATCCCTCGATTCGATTCCAGCCTGTCACTCACTCTCAGCTATCCGTTATTCTATATATAAACCCCCAAAACTCCTCGATTAGATTCCAGCCTGTAACTCTCTCCCCGGTATGGTATCTGTTATTCTGTATATAAACCCACGAACCCCTCGATTAGATTCCAGTCTGTAACTCACTTCCGGCTATCTGTTATTCTATATATAAACCCCCCGAACCCCTCGATTATATTCCAGCCTGTAACTCACTCCCAGGTATCTGTTATTGTATATAAAAAAAACCCGAACCCCTCGATTAGATTCCAGCCTGTAACTCACTCCCGGGTATCTGTTATTCTATATATAAACCCCCTGAACCCCTCGATTAGATTCCAGCCTGTAGCTCACTCTCTGCTATCCGTTATTCTACATATAAAACCCCGAACCCCTCGATTAGATTCCAGCCTGTAACTCACTCCCGGGCATCTGTTATTGCATATATAAACCACCCGAACCCCTCGATTAGATTCCAGCCTGTAACTCACTCCCCGGTATGGTATCTGTTATTCTACATATAAACCCCCCGAACCCCTCGATTAGATTCCAGCCTGTAACTCACTCCTGGGTATCTGTTATTGTACATCTAAACCCTCCGAACCCCTCGATTAGATTCCAGCCTGTAACTCACACCCGGGTATCTGTTATTCTATATATAAACCCTCCGAAACCCACGATTAGATTCCAGCCTGTAACTCAATTCCGGGTATCTGTTATTCTATGTATAAACCCCCGAACCCCTCGATTAGATTCCAGCCTTTAACACACTCCTAGATATCTGTTATTGTATATATACACCCCCCGAACCCCTCGATTAGATTCCAGCCTGTAACTCACTCCCGGGTATCCGTTATTCTATATATAAACCCGCCGAACCCCTCGATTCGATTCCAGCCTGTAACTCACTCCCAGGTATAGTATCTGTTATTCTATATATAAACCCCCCGAACCCCTCGATTAGATTCTAGCCTGTAACTCACTCCCGGGTATCTGTTATTCTACATATAAACCCCCTGAACCCCTCGATTAGATTCCATCCTGTAACTCACTCCCCGGTATGGTATCTGTTATTCTATATATAAACACCCCGAACCCCTCGATTAGATTCCAGCCTGTAACTCACTCCCGGGTATCTGTTATTCTATATATAAACCACCCGAAGCTCTCGATTAGATTCCAGCCTGTAACTCACTCCCGGGTATCTGTTATTGTATATATAAACCCCCCGAACCCCTCGATTCGATTCCAGCCTGTAACTCACTCTCTGCTATCCGTTATTCCATATATAAACCCCCGAACCCCTCGATGAGATTCCAGCCTGTAACTCACTCCCGAGTATCTGTTATTACACATAAAAACCACCCGAACCCCTCGATTAGATTCCATCCTGTAACTCACTCCCCGGTATGGTATCTGTTATTCTAAATATAAACGCCCCCGAATCCCTCGATTAGATTCTAGCCTGTAACTCACTCCTGGGTATCTGTTATTCTACATCTAAACCCTCTGAACCCCTTGATTCGATTCCAGCCTGTAACTCACTCTCTGCTATCCGTTATTCTATATATAACCCCCTGAACCCCTCGATCAGATTCTAGCCTGTAACTCACTCCCGGTTATCTGTTATTGTATATATAAACCACCCGAATCCCTCGATTAGATTCCAGCCTGTAACTCGCTCTCAGCTATCCGTTATTCTATATATAAACCCCCCAAAACCCCTCGATTAGATTCCAGCCTGTAACTCACTCCCGGGTATCTGTTATTCTATATATAAACCACCTGAACCCCTCGATTAGATTCCAGCCTGCAACTCACTCTCTGCTATCCGTTATTCTACATGTAAAACCCCGAACCCCTCGATGAGATTCCAGCCTGTAACTCACTCCCGGGCATCTGTTATTGCATATATAAACCACCCGAACCCCTCGATTAGATTCCAGCCTGTAACTCACTCCCCGGTATGGTATCTGTTATTCTACATATAAATCCCCCGAACACCTCGATTAGATTCCAGCCTGTAACTCACTCCCGGGTATCTGTTATTCTACATATAAACCCCCTGAACCCCTCGATTAGATTCCATCCTGTAACTCACTTCCCGGTATGGTATCTGTTATTCTATATATAAACACCCCGAACCCCTCGATTAGATTCCAGCCTGTAACTCACTCCCGGGTATCTGTTATTCTATATATAAACCACCCGAAGCTCTCGATTAGATTCCAGCCTGTAACTCACTCCCGGGTATCTGGTATTGTATATATAAATCCCCCGAACCCCTCGATTAGATTCCAGCCTGTAACTCACTCCCGGGTATCTGTTATTGTACATCTAAACCCCCCGAACCCCTCGGTTAGATTCCAGCCTGTAACTCACTCCCGGGTATCTGTTATTCTATATATAGACCCCCTGAACCCCTCGATTAGATTCCAGCCTGTAACTCACTTCCGGGTATCTGTTATTCGATATATAAACCCCCGAACCCCTCGATTAGATTCCAGCTTGTATCACAGTCCTAGATATCTGTTATTGTATATATAAACCCCCCGAATCCCTCGATTAGATTCCAGCCTGTAACTCACTCCCCGGTATAGTATCTGTTATTCTATACATAAACCCCCGAACCCCTCGATTAGATTCTAGCCTGTAACTCACTCCCGGGTATCTGTTATTCTATATATAAACCCCCTGAACCCCTCGATTAGATTCCAGCCTGTAACTCACTCCTCGATATCTGTTATTGTATATATAAACCCCCCGAACCCCTCAATTAGATTCCAGCCTGTAACTCACTCCCGGGTATCTGTTATTCTATATATAAACCCCCCGAACCCCTCGATTCGATTCCAGCCTGTAACTCACTCTCTGCTATCCGTTATTCCATATATAAACCCCCGAACCCCTCGATGAGATTCCAGCCTGTAACTCACTCCCGAGTATCTGTTATTACACATAAAAACCACCCGAACCCCTCGATTAGATTCCATCCTGTAACTCACTCCCCGGTATGGTATCTGTTATTCTAAATATAAACGCCCCCGAATCCCTCGATTAGATTCTAGCCTGTAACTCACTCCTGGGTATCTGTTATTCTACATCTAAACCCTCCGAACCCCTTGATTCGATTCCAGCCTGTAACTCACTCTCTGCTATCCGTTATTCTATATATAACCCCCTGAACCCCTCGATCAGATTCTAGCCTGTAACTCACTCCCGGTTATCTGTTATTGTATATATAAATCACCCGAATCCCTCGATTAGATTCCAGCCTGTAACTCGCTCTCAGCTATCCGTTATTCTATATATAAACCCCCCAAAACACCTCGATTAGATTCCAGCCTGTAACTCACTCCCGGGTATCTGTTATTCTATATATAAACCCCCTGAACCCCTCGATTAGATTCCAGCCTGCAACTCACTCTCTGCTATCCGTTATTCTACATATAAAACCCCGAACCCCTCGATGAGATTCCAGCCTGTAACTCATTCCCGGGCATCTGTTATTGCATATATAAACCACCCGAACCCCTCGATTAGATTCCAGCCTGTAACTCACTCCCCGGTATGGTATCTGTTATTCTACATATAAACCCCCCGAACCCCTCGATTAGATTCCAGCCTGTAACTCACTCCTGGGTATCTGTTATTGTACATCTAAACCCTCCGAACCCCTCGATTAGATTCCAGCCTGTAACTCACACCCGGGTATCTGTTATTCTATATATAAACCCTCCGAACCCCCCGATTAGATTCCAGCCTGTAACTCACTTCCGGGTATCTGTTATTGTATATATAAACCACCCGAATCCCTCGATTAGATTCCAGCCTGTAACTCGCTCTCAGCTATCCGTTATTCTATATATAAACCCCCCAAAACCCCTCGATTAGATTCCAGCCTGTAACTCACTCCCGGGTATCTGTTATTCTATATATAAACCCCCTGAACCCCTCGATTAGATTCCAGCCTGCAACTCACTCTCTGCTATCCGTTATTCTACATATAAAACCCCGAACCCCTCGATGAGATTCCAGCCTGTAACTCATTCCCGGGCATCTGTTATTGCATATATAAACCACCCGAACCCCTCGATTAGATTCCAGCCTGTAACTCACTCCCCGGTATGGTATCTGTTATTCTACATATAAACCCCCCGAACCCCTCGATTAGATTCCAGCCTGTAACTCACTCCTGGGTATCTGTTATTGTACATCTAAACCCTCCGAACCCCTCGATTAGATTCCAGCCTGTAACTCACACCCGGGTATCTGTTATTCTATATATAAACCCTCCGAACCCCCCGATTAGATTCCAGCCTGTAACTCACTTCCGGGTATCTGTTATTCTATGTATAAACCCCCGAACCCCTCGATTAGATTCCAGCCTTTAACACACTCCTAGATATCTGTTATTGTATATATTAACCCCCCGAACCCCTCGATTAGATTCCAGCCTGTAACTCACTCCCCGGTATGGTATCTGTTATTCTATACATAAACCCCCCGAATCCCTCGATTAGATTCTAGCCTGTAACTCACTCCCGGGTATCTGTTACTATATATATAAACCCCCTGAAGCCCTCGATTAGATTCCAGCCTGAAACTCACTCCCGAGTATCTGTTATTCCATATGTAAACCCTCCAAACACTTTGATTAGATTCCAGCCTGGAATTCACTCCCGGGTAACTGTTATTGTATATATAAACCCCCCCGAACCCCTCGATTAGATTCCAGCCTCTAACTCGCTCTCAGCTATCTGTTATTCTATATATAAACCCCCCAAAACCTCTCGATAAGATTCCAGCCTGTAACTCACTCCCGGGTATCTGTTATTCTATATATAAACCCCCTGAACCCCTCGATTAGATTCCAGCCTGCAACTCACTCTCTGCTATCCGTTATTCTACATATAAAACCCCGAACCCTCGATGAGATTTCAGACTGTAACTCACTCCCGGGCATCTGTTATTGCATATATAAACCACCCGAACCCCTCGATTAGATTCCAGCCTGTAACTCACTCCCCGGTATGGTATCTGTTATTGTACATCTAAACCCCCCGAACCCCTCGGTTAGATTCCAGCCTTTAACACACTCCTAGATATCTGTTATTGTATATATTAACCCCCCGAACCCCTCGATTAGATTCCAGCCTGTAACTCACTCCCGGGTATCCGTTATTCTATATATAAACCCGCCGATCCCCTCGATTCGATTCCAGCCTGTAACTCACTCCCGGGCATCTGTTATTGCATATATAAACCACCCGAACCCCTCGATTAGATTCCAGCCTGTAACTCACTCCCCGGTATGGTATCTGTTATTCTATACATAAACCCCCCGAATCCCTCGATTAGATTCTAGCCTGTAACTCACTCCCGGGTATCTGTTACTCTATATATAAACCCCCTGAAGCCCTCGATTAGATTCCAGCCTGAAACTCACTCCCGAGTATCTGTTATTCCATATGTAAACCCTCCAAACACTTTGATTAGATTCCAGCCTGGAATTCACTCCCGGGTAACTGTTATTGTATATATAAACCCCCCCGAACCCCTCGATTAGATTCCAGCCTCTAACTCGCTCTCAGCTATCTGTTATTCTATATATAAACCCCCCAAAACCTCTCGATAAGATTCCAGCCTGTAACTCACTCCCGGGTATCTGTTATTCTATATATAAACCCCCTGAACCCCTCGATTAGATTCCAGCCTGCAACTCACTCTCTGCTATCCGTTATTCTACATATAAAACCCCGAACCCTCGATGAGATTTCAGACTGTAACTCACTCCCGGGCATCTGTTATTGCATATATAAACCACCCGAACCCCTCGATTAGATTCCAGCCTGTAACTCACTCCCCGGTATGGTATCTGTTATTGTACATCTAAACCCCCCGAACCTCTCGGTTAGATTCCAGCCTGTAACTCACTCCCGGGTATCTGTTATTCTATATATAAACCCCCCCTGAACCCCTCGATTAGATTCCAGCCTGTAACTCACTCTCTGCTATCCGTTATTCTACATATAAAATCCCGAACCCCTCGATGAGATTCCAGCCTGTAACTCACTCCCGGGCATCTGTTATTGCATATATAAACCACCCAAACCCTTCGATTAGATTCCAGCCTGTAACTCACTCTCCGGTATGGTATCTGTTATTCTACATATAAACCCCCCGAACCCCTCGATTAGATTCCAGCCTGTAATTCACTCCTGGGTATCTGTTATTGTACATCTAAACCCTCCGAACCCCTCAATTAGATTCCAGCCTGTAACTCACACCCGGGTATCTGTTATTCTATATATAAACCCTCCGAACCCCCCGATTAGATTCCAGCCTGTAACTCACTTCCGGGTATCTGTTATTCTATGTATAAACCCCCGAACCCTTCGATTAGATTCCAGCCTTTAACACACTCCTCGATATCTGTTATTGTATATATAAACCCCTCGAATCCCTCGATTAGATTCCAGCCTGTAACTCACTCCCCGGTATAGTATCTGTTATTCTATACATAAACCCCCGAACCCCTCGATTAGATTCTAGCCTGTAACTCACTCCCGGCTTTCTGTTATTCTATATATAAACCCCCTGAACCCCTCGATTAGATTCCAGCCTGTAACTCACTCCTCGATATCTGTTATTGTATATATAAACCCCCCGAATCCCTCAATTAGATTCCAGCCTGTAACTCACTCCCGGCTATCTGTTATTCTATATATAAACCCCCCGAACCCCTCGTTTCGATTCCAGCCTGTAACTCACTCCCCGGTATGGTATCTGTTATTCTAAATATAAACGCCCCCGAATCCCTCGATTAGATTCTAGCCTGTAACTCACTCCTGGGTATCTGTTATTCTACATCTAAACCCTCTGAACCCCTTGATTCGATTCCAGCCTGTAACTCACTCTCTGCTATCCGTTATTCTATATATAACCCCCTGAACCCCTCGATCAGATTCTAGCCTGTAACTCACTCCCGGTTATCTGTTATTGTATATATAAACCACCCGAATCCCTCGATTAGATTCCAGCCTGTAACTCGCTCTCAGCTATCCGTTATTCTATATATAAACCCCCCAAAACCCCTCGATTAGATTCCAGCCTGTAACTCACTCCCGGGTATCTGTTATTCTATATATAAACCACCTGAACCCCTCGATTAGATTCCAGCCTGCAACTCACTCTCTGCTATCCGTTATTCTACATGTAAAACCCCGAACCCCTCGATGAGATTCCAGCCTGTAACTCACTCCCGGGCATCTGTTATTGCATATATAAACCACCCGAACCCCTCGATTAGATTCCAGCCTGTAACTCACTCCCCGGTATGGTATCTGTTATTCTACATATAAACCCCCCGAACCCCTCGATTAGATTCCAGCCTGTAACTCACTCCTGGGTATCTGTTATTGTACATCTAAACCCTCCGAACCCCTCGATTAGATTCCAGCCTGTAACTCACACCCGGGTATCTGTTATTCTATATATAAACCCTCCGAACCCCCCCGATTAGATTCCAGCCTGTAACTCACTTCCGGGTATCTGTTATTCTATGTATAAACCCCCGAACCCCTCGATTAGATTCCAGCCTTTAACACACTCCTAGATATCTGTTATTGTATATATTAACCCCCTGAACCCCTCGATTAGATTCCAGCCTGTAACTCACTCCCGGGTATCCGTTATTCTATATATAAACCCCCCGAACCCCTCGATTCGATTCCAGCCTGTAACTCACTCCCGGGCATCTGTTATTGCATATATAAACCACCCGAACCCCTCGATTAGATTCCAGCCTGTAACTCACTCCCCGGTATGGTATCTGTTATTCTATACATAAACCCCCCGAATCCCTCGATTAGATTCTAGCCTGTAACTCACTCCCGGGTATCTGTTACTATATATATAAACCCCCTGAAGCCCTCGATTAGATTCCAGCCTGAAACTCACTCCCGAGTATCTGTTATTCCATATGTAAACCCTCCAAACACTTTGATTAGATTCCAGCCTGGAATTCACTCCCGGGTAACTGTTATTGTATATATAAACCCCCCCGAACCCCTCGATTAGATTCCAGCCTCTAACTCGCTCTCAGCTAACTGTTATTCTATATATAAACCCCCCAAAACCCCTCGATTAGATTCCAGCCTGTAACTCACTCCCGGGTATCTGTTATTCTATATATAAACCCCCTGAACCCCTCGATTAGATTCCAGCCTGCAACTCACTCTCTGCTATCCGTTATTCTACATATAAAACCCCGAACCCCTCGATGAGATTCCAGCCTGTAACTCACTCCCGGGCATCTGTTATTGCATATATAAACCACCCGAACCCCTCGATTAGATTCCAGCCTGTAACTCACTCCCCGGTATGGTATCTGTTATTCTACATATAAACCCCCCGAACCCCTCGATTAGATTCCAGCCTGTAACTCACTCCTGGGTATCTGTTATTGTACATCTAAACCCTCCGAACCCCTCGATTAGATTCCAGCCTGTAACTCACACCCGGGTATCTGTTATTCTATATATAAACCCTCCGAACCCCCCGATTAGATTCCAGCCTGTAACTCACTTCCGGGTATCTGTTATTGTATGTATAAACCCCCGAACCCCTCGATTAGATTCCAGCCTTTAACACACTCCTAGATATCTGTTATTGTATATATTAACCCCCCGAACCCCTCGATTAGATTCCAGCCTGTAACTCACTCCCGGGTATCCGTTATTCTATATATAAACCCGCCGAACCCCTCGATTCGATTCCAACCTGTAACTCACTCCCGGGCATCTGTTATTGCATATATAAACCACCCGAACCCCTCGATTAGATTCCAGCCTATAACTCACTCCCCGGTATGGTATCTGTTATTCTATACATAAACCCCCCGAATCCCTCGATTAGATTCTAGCCTGTAAGTCACTCCCGGGTATCTGTTACTCTATATATAAACCACCTGAAGCCCTCGATTAGATTCCAGCCTGAAACGCACTCCCGAGTATCTGTTATTCCATATGTAAACCCTCCAAACACTTTGATTAGATTCCAGCCTGGAATTCACTCCCGGGTAACTGTTATTGTATATATAAACCCCCCCGAACCCCTCGATTAGATTCCAGCCTCTAACTCACTCTCAGCTATCCGTTATTCTATATATAAACCCCCCAAAACCCCTCGATTAGATTCCAGCCTGTAACTCACTCCCGGGTATCTGTTATTCTATATATAAACCCCCTGAACCCCTCGATTAGATTCCAGCCTGCAACTCACTCTCTGCTATCCGTTATTCTACATATAAAACCCCGAACCCCTCGATGAGATTCCAGCCTGTAACTCACTCCCGGGCATCTGTTATTGCATATATAAACCACCCGAACCCCTCGATTAGATTCCAGCCTGTAACTCACTCCCCGGTATGGTATCTGTTATTCTACATATAAACCCCCCGAACCCCTCGATTAGATTCCAGCCTGTAACTCACTCCTGGGTATCTGTTATTCTATATATAAATCCTCCGAACCCCCCGATTAGATTCCAGCCTGTAACTCACTTCCGGGTATCTGTTATTCTATGTATAAACCCCCGAACCCCTCGATTAGATTCCAGCCTTTAACACACTCCTAGATATCTGTTATTGTATATATTAACCCCCCGAATCCCTCGATTAGATTCCAGCCTGTAACTCACTCCCGGGTATCCGTTATTCTATATATAAACCCGCCGAACCCCTCGATTCGATTCCAGCCTGTAACTCACTCCCGGGCATCTGTTATTGCATATATAAACCCCCCGAACCCCTCCATTAGATTCCAGCCTGTAACTCACTCCTGGGTATATGTTATTGTACATCTAAACCCTCCGAATCCCTCGATTAGATTCCAGCCTGTCACTCACTCTCAGCTATCCGTTATTCTATATATAAACCCCCCAAACTCCTCGAAGATTCCAGCCTGTAACTCTCTCCCCGGTATGGTATCTGTTATTCTGTATATAAACCCCCGAACCCCTCGATTAGATTCCAGTCTGTAACTCACTCCCGGCTATCTGTTATTATATATATAAACCCCCCGAACCCCTCGATTAGATTCCAGCCTGTAACTCACTCCCGGGTATCTGTTATTGTATATAAAAAAAACCCGAACCCCTCGATTAGATTCCAGCCTGTAACTCACTCCCAGGTATCTGTTATTCTATATATAAACCCCCTGAAGCCCTCGATTAGATTCCAGCCTGTAACTCACTCTCTGCTATCCGTTATTCTACATATAATACCCCGAACGCCTCGATGAGATTCCAGCCTGCAACTCACTCCCGGGCATCTGTTATTGCATATATAAACCACCCGAACCCCTCGATTAGATTCCAGCCTGTAACTCACTCCCCGGTATGGTATCTGTTATTCAACATATAAACCCCGCGAACCCCTCGATTAGATTCCAGCCTGTAACTCACTTCCGGGTATCTGTTATTGTACATCTAAACCCTCCGAACCCCTCGATTAGATTCCAGCCTGTAACTCACTTCCGGGTATCTGTTATTCTATGTATAAACCCCCGAACCCCTCGATTAGATTCCAACCTTTAACACAATGCTAGATATCTGTTATTGTATATATAAACCCCCCGAACCCCTCGATTAGATTCCAGCCTGTAACTCACTCCCGGGTATCCGTTATTCTATATATAAACCCGCCGAACCCCTCGATTCGATTCCAGCCTGTAACTCACTCCCCGGTACGGTATCTGTTATTCTATATATAAACCCCCCGATCCCCTCGATTAGATTCTAGCCTGTAACTCACTCCCGGATATCTGTTATTCTATATATAAGCCCCCTGAACCCCTCGATTAGATCCATTCCTGTAACTCACTCCCCGGTATGGTATCTGTTATTCTATATATAAACACCCCGAACCCCTCGATTAGATTCCAGCCTGTAACTCACTCCCGGGTATCCGTTATTCTATATATAAACCCCCCGAAGCTCTCGATTAGATTCCAGCCTGTAACTCACTCCCGGGTATCTGTTATTGTATATATAAACCCCCCGAACCCCTCGATTAGATTCCAGCCTGTAACTCACTCCGGGGTATCTGTTATTGTACATCTAAACCCCCCGAACCCCTCGATTAGATTCCAGCCTGTAACTCACTTCCGGGTATCTGTTATTCTATGTATAAACCCCCGAACCCCTCGATTAGATTCCAGCCTTTAACACAATGCTAGATATCTGTTATTGTATATATAAACCCCCCGAACCCCTCGATTAGATTCCAGCCTGTAACTCACTCCCGGGTATCCGTTATTCTATATATAAACCCGCCGAACCCCTCGATTCGATTCCAGCCTGTAACTCACTCCCCGGTACGGTATCTGTTATTCTATATATAAACCCCCCGAACCCCTCGATTAGATTCTAGCCTGTAACTCACTCCCGGATATCTGTTATTCTATATATAAGCCCCCTGAACCCCTCGATTAGATCCATTCCTGTAACTCACTCCCCGGTATGGTATCTGTTATTCTATATATAAACACCCCGAACCCCTCGATTAGATTCCAGCCTGTAACTCACTCCCGGGTATCCGTTATTCTATATATAAACCCCCCGAAGCTCTCGATTAGATTCCAGCCTGTAACTCACTCCCGGGTATCTGTTATTGTATATATAAACCCCCCGAACCCCTCGATTAGATTCCAGCCTGTAACTCACTCCGGGGTATCTGTTATTGTACATCTAAACCCCCCGAACCCCTCAATTAGATTCCAGCCTGTAACTCACTTCCGAGTATCTGTTATTCGATATATAAACCCCGAACCCCTCGATTAGATTCCAGCTTGTAACACACTCCTAGATATCTGTTATTGTATATATAAACCCCCCGAATCCCTCGATTAGATTCCAGCCTGTAACTCATTCCCCGGTATGGTATCTGTAATTCTATATATAAACCCCCCGAACCCCTCGATTAGATTCTAGCCTGTAACTCATTCCCGGGTATCTGTTATTCTATAAATAAACCCCCTGAACCCCTCGATTAGATTCCAGCCTGTAACTCACTCCTCGATATCTGTTATTGTATATATAAACCCCCCGAACCCCTCAATTAGATTCCAGCCTGTAACTCACTCCCGGGTATCTGTAATTCTATATATAAACCCGCCGAACCCCTCGATTCGATTCCAGCCTCTAACTCACTCCCGGGCATCTTTTATTGCATATATAAACCACCCGAACCCCTCGATTAGATTCCAGCCTGTAACTCACTCCCCGGTATGGTATCTGTTATTCTATACATAAACCCCCCGAATCCCTCGATTAGATTCTAGCCTGTAACTCACTCCCGGGTATCTGTTACTATATATATAAACCCCCTGAAGCCCTCGATTAGATTCCAGCCTGAAACTCACTCCCGAGTATCTGTTATTCCATATGTAAACCCTCCAAACACTTTGATTAGATTCCAGCCTGGAATTCACTCCCGGGTAACTGTTATTGTATATATAAACCCCCCCGAACCCCTCGATTAGATTCCAGCCTCTAACTCGCTCTCAGCTAACTGTTATTCTATATATAAACCCCCCAAAACCCCTCGATTAGATTCCAGCCTGTAACTCACTCCCGGGTATCTGTTATTCTATATATAAACCCCCTGAACCCCTCGATTAGATTCCAGCCTGCAACTCACTCTCTGCTATCCGTTATTCTACATATAAAACCCCGAACCCCTCGATGAGATTCCAGCCTGTAACTCACTCCCGGGCATCTGTTATTGCATATATAAACCACCCGAACCCCTCGATTAGATTCCAGCCTGTAACTCACTCCCCGGTATGGTATCTGTTATTCTACATATAAACCCCCCGAACCCCTCGATTAGATTACAGCCTGTAACTCACTCCTGGGTATCTGTTATTGTACATCTAAACCCTCCGAACCCCTCGATTAGATTCCAGCCTGTAACTCACACCCGGGTATCTGTTATTCTATATATAAGCCCTCCGAACCCCCCGATTAGATTCCAGCCTGTAACTCACTTCCGGGTATCTGTTATTGTATGTATAAACCCCCGAACCCCTCGATTAGATTCCAGCCTTTAACACACTCCTAGATATCTGTTATTGTATATATTAACCCCCCGAACCCCTCGATTAGATTCCAGCCTGTAACTCACTCCCGGGTATCCGTTATTCTATATATAAACCCGCCGAACCCCTCGATTCGATTCCAACCTGTAACTCACTCCCGGGCATCTGTTATTGCATATATAAACCACCCGAACCCCTCGATTAGATTCCAGCCTATAACTCACTCCCCGGTATGGTATCTGTTATTCTATACATAAACCCCCCGAATCCCTCGATTAGATTCTAGCCTGTAAGTCACTCCCGGGTATCTGTTACTCTATATATAAACCACCTGAAGCCCTCGATTAGATTCCAGCCTGAAACTCACTCCCGAGTATCTGTTATTCCATATGTAAACCCTCCAAACACTTTGATTAGATTCCAGCCTGGAATTCACTCCCGGGTAACTGTTATTGTATATATAAACCCCCCCGAACCCCTCGATTAGATTCCAGCCTCTAACTCACTCTCAGCTATCCGTTATTCTATATATAAACCCCCCAAAACCCCTCGATTAGATTCCAGCCTGTAACTCACTCCCGGGTATCTGTTATTCTATATATAAACCCCCTGAACCCCTCGATTAGATTCCAGCCTGCAACTCACTCTCTGCTATCCGTTATTCTACATATAAAACCCCGAACCCCTCGATGAGATTCCAGCCTGTAACTCACTCCCGGGCATCTGTTATTGCATATATAAACCACCCGAACCCCTCGATTAGATTCCAGCCTGTAACTCACTCCCCGGTATGGTATCTGTTATTCTACATATAAACCCCCCGAACCCCTCGATTAGATTCCAGCCTGTAACTCACTCCTGGGTATCTGTTATTCTATATATAAATCCTCCGAACCCCCCGATTAGATTCCAGCCTGTAACTCACTTCCGGGTATCTGTTATTCTATGTATAAACCCCCGAACCCCTCGATTAGATTCCAGCCTTTAACACACTCCTAGATATCTGTTATTGTATATATTAACCCCCCGAATCCCTCGATTAGATTCCAGCCTGTAACTCACTCCCGGGTATCCGTTATTCTATATATAAACCCGCCGAACCCCTCGATTCGATTCCAGCCTGTAACTCACTCCCGGGCATCTGTTATTGCATATATAAACCCCCCGAACCCCTCCATTAGATTCCAGCCTGTAACTCACTCCTGGGTATATGTTATTGTACATCTAAACCCTCCGAATCCCTCGATTAGATTCCAGCCTGTCACTCACTCTCAGCTATCCGTTATTCTATATATAAACCCCCCAAACTCCTCGAAGATTCCAGCCTGTAACTCTCTCCCCGGTATGGTATCTGTTATTCTGTATATAAACCCCCGAACCCCTCGATTAGATTCCAGTCTGTAACTCACTCCCGGCTATCTGTTATTATATATATAAACCCCCCGAACCCCTCGATTAGATTCCAGCCTGTAACTCACTCCCGGGTATCTGTTATTGTATATAAAAAAAACCCGAACCCCTCGATTAGATTCCAGCCTGTAACTCACTCCCAGGTATCTGTTATTCTATATATAAACCCCCTGAAGCCCTCGATTAGATTCCAGCCTGTAACTCACTCTCTGCTATCCGTTATTCTACATATAATACCCCGAACGCCTCGATGAGATTCCAGCCTGCAACTCACTCCCGGGCATCTGTTATTGCATATATAAACCACCCGAACCCCTCGATTAGATTCCAGCCTGTAACTCACTCCCCGGTATGGTATCTGTTATTCAACATATAAACCCCGCGAACCCCTCGATTAGATTCCAGCCTGTAACTCACTTCCGGGTATCTGTTATTGTACATCTAAACCCTCCGAACCCCTCGATTAGATTCCAGCCTGTAACTCACTTCCGGGTATCTGTTATTCTATGTATAAACCCCCGAACCCCTCGATTAGATTCCAACCTTTAACACAATGCTAGATATCTGTTATTGTATATATAAACCCCCCGAACCCCTCGATTAGATTCCAGCCTGTAACTCACTCCCGGGTATCCGTTATTCTATATATAAACCCGCCGAACCCCTCGATTCGATTCCAGCCTGTAACTCACTCCCCGGTACGGTATCTGTTATTCTATATATAAACCCCCCGATCCCCTCGATTAGATTCTAGCCTGTAACTCACTCCCGGATATCTGTTATTCTATATATAAGCCCCCTGAACCCCTCGATTAGATCCATTCCTGTAACTCACTCCCCGGTATGGTATCTGTTATTCTATATATAAACACCCCGAACCCCTCGATTAGATTCCAGCCTGTAACTCACTCCCGGGTATCCGTTATTCTATATATAAACCCCCCGAAGCTCTCGATTAGATTCCAGCCTGTAACTCACTCCCGGGTATCTGTTATTGTATATATAAACCCCCCGAACCCCTCGATTAGATTCCAGCCTGTAACTCACTCCGGGGTATCTGTTATTGTACATCTAAACCCCCCGAACCCCTCGATTAGATTCCAGCCTGTAACTCACTTCCGGGTATCTGTTATTCTATGTATAAACCCCCGAACCCCTCGATTAGATTCCAGCCTTTAACACAATGCTAGATATCTGTTATTGTATATATAAACCCCCCGAACCCCTCGATTAGATTCCAGCCTGTAACTCACTCCCGGGTATCCGTTATTCTATATATAAACCCGCCGAACCCCTCGATTCGATTCCAGCCTGTAACTCACTCCCCGGTACGGTATCTGTTATTCTATATATAAACCCCCCGAACCCCTCGATTAGATTCTAGCCTGTAACTCACTCCCGGATATCTGTTATTCTATATATAAGCCCCCTGAACCCCTCGATTAGATCCATTCCTGTAACTCACTCCCCGGTATGGTATCTGTTATTCTATATATAAACACCCCGAACCCCTCGATTAGATTCCAGCCTGTAACTCACTCCCGGGTATCCGTTATTCTATATATAAACCCCCCGAAGCTCTCGATTAGATTCCAGCCTGTAACTCACTCCCGGGTATCTGTTATTGTATATATAAACCCCCCGAACCCCTCGATTAGATTCCAGCCTGTAACTCACTCCGGGGTATCTGTTATTGTACATCTAAACCCCCCGAACCCCTCAATTAGATTCCAGCCTGTAACTCACTTCCGAGTATCTGTTATTCGATATATAAACCCCGAACCCCTCGATTAGATTCCAGCTTGTAACACACTCCTAGATATCTGTTATTGTATATATAAACCCCCCGAATCCCTCGATTAGATTCCAGCCTGTAACTCATTCCCCGGTATGGTATCTGTAATTCTATATATAAACCCCCCGAACCCCTCGATTAGATTCTAGCCTGTAACTCATTCCCGGGTATCTGTTATTCTATAAATAAACCCCCTGAACCCCTCGATTAGATTCCAGCCTGTAACTCACTCCTCGATATCTGTTATTGTATATATAAACCCCCCGAACCCCTCAATTAGATTCCAGCCTGTAACTCACTCCCGGGTATCTGTAATTCTATATATAAACCCGCCGAACCCCTCGATTCGATTCCAGCCTCTAACTCACTCCCGGGCATCTGTTATTGCATATATAAACCACCCGAACCCCTCGATTAGATTCCAGCCTGTAACTCACTCCCCGGTATGGTATCTGTTATTCTATACATAAACCCCCCGAATCCCTCGATTAGATTCTAGCCTGTAACTCACTCCCGGGTATCTGTTACTCTATATATAAACCCCCTGAAGCCCTCGATTAGATTCCAGCCTGAAACTCACTCCCGAGTATCTGTTATTCCATATGTAAACCCTCCAAACACTTTGATTAGATTCCAGCCTGGAATTCACTCCCGGGTAACTGTTATTGTATATATAAACCCCCCCGAACCCCTCGATTAGATTCCAGCCACTAACTCGCTCTCAGCTATCTGTTATTCTATATATAAACCCCCCAAAACCCCTCGATTAGATTCCAGCCTGTAACTCACTCCCGGGTATCTGTTATTCTATATATAAACCCCCTGAACCCCTCGATTAGATTCCAGCCTGCAACTCACTCTCTGCTATCCGTTATTCTACATATAAAACCCCGAACCCCTCGATGAGATTCCAGCCTGTAACTCACTCCCGGGCATCTGTTATTGCATATATAAACCACCCGAACCCCTCGATTAGATTCCAGCCTGTAACTCACTCCCCGGTATGGTATCTGTTATTGTACATCTAAACCCCCCGAACCCCTCGGTTAGATTCCAGCCTGTAACTCACTCCCGGGTATCTGTTATTCTATATATAGACCCCCTGAACCCCTCGATTAGATTCCAGCCTGTAACTCACTTCCGGGTATCTGTTATTCGATATATAAACCCCCGAACCCCTCGATTAGATTCCAGCTTGTAACACACTCCTAGATATCTGTTATTGTATATATAAACCCCCCGAATCCCTCGATTAGATTCCAGCCTGTAACTCACTCCCCAGTATAGTATCTGTTATTCTATACATAAACCCCCGAACCCCTCGATTAGATTCTAGCCTGTAACTCACTCCCGGGTATCTGTTATTCTATATATAAACCCCCTGAACCCCTCGATTAGATTCCAGCCGGTAACTCACTCCTCGATATCTGTTATTGTATATATAAACCCCCTTAACCCCTCAATTAGATTCCAGCCTGTAACTCACTCCCGGGTATCTGTTATTCTATATATAAACCCCCTGAACCCCTCGATTCGATTCCAGCCTGTAACTCACTCTCTGCTATCCGTTATTCCATATATAAACCCCCGAACCACTCGATGAGATTCCAGCCTGTAACTCACTCCCGAGTATCTGTTATTACACATAAAAACCAACCGAACCCCTCGATTAGATTCCATCCTGTAACTCACTCCCCGGTATGGTATCTGTTATTCTAAATATAAACGCCCCCGAATCCCTCGATTAGATTCTAGCCTGTAACTCACTCCTGGGTATCTGTTATTCTACATCTAAACCCTCCGAACCCCTTGATTCGATTCCAGCCTGTAACTCACTCTCTGCTATCCGTTATTCTATATATAACCCCCTGAACCCCTCGATCAGATTCTAGCCTGTAACTCACTCCCGGTTATCTGTTATTGTATATATAAACCACCCGAATCCCTCGATTAGATTCCAGCCTGTAACTCGCTCTCAGCTATCCGTTATTCTATATATAAACCCCCCAAAACCCCTCGATTAGATTCCAGCCTGTAACTCACTCCCGGGTATCTGTTATTCTATATATAAACCCCCTGAAACCCTCGATTAGATTCCAGCCTGCAACTCACTCTCTGCTATCCGTTATTCTACATATAAAACCCCGAACCCCTCGATGAGATTCCAGCCTGTAACTCACTCCCGGGCATCTGTTATTGCATATATAAACCACCCGAACCCCTCGATTAGATTCCAGCCTGTAACTCACTCCCCGGTATGGTATCTGTTATTCTACATATAAACCCCCCGAACCCCTCGATTAGATTCCAGCCTGTAACTCACTCCTGGGTATCTGTTATTGTACATCTAAACCCTCCGAACCCCTCGATTAGATTCCAGCCTGTAACTCACACCCGGGTATCTGTTATTCTATATATAAACCCTCCGAACCCCCCGATTAGATTCCAGCCTGTAACTCACTTCCGGGTATCTGTTATTCTATGTATAAACCCCCGAACCCCTCGATTAGATTCCAGCCTTTAACACACTCCTAGATATCTGTTATTGTATATATTAACCCCCCGAACCCCTCGATTAGATTCCAGCCTGTAACTCACTCCCGGGTATCCGTTATTCTATATATAAACCCGCCGAACCCCTCGATTCGATTCCAGCCTGTAACTCATTCCCGGGCATCTGTTATTGCATATATAAACCACCCGAACCCCTCGATTAGATTCCAGCCTATAACTCGCTCCCCGGTATGTTATCTGTTATTCTATACATAAACCCCCCGAATCCCTCGATTAGATTCTAGCCTGTAACTCACTCCCGGGTATCTGTTACTCTATATATAAACCCGCTGAAGCCCTCGATTAGATTCCAGCCTGAAACTCACTCCCGAGTTTCTGTTATTCCATATGTAAACCCTCCAAACACTTTGATTAGATTCCAGCCTGGAATTCACTCCCGGGTAACTGTTATTGTATATATAAACCCCCCCGAACCCCTCGATTAGATTCCAGCCTCTAACTCACTCTCAGCTATCCGTTATTCTATATATAAACCCCCCGAACCCCTCGATTAGATTCCAGCCTGTAACTCACACCCGGGTATCTGTTATTCTATATATAAACCCTCCGAAACCCCCGATTAGATTCCAGCCTGTAACTCACTTCCGGGTATCTGTTATTCTATGTATAAACTCCCGAACCCCTCGATTAGATTCCAGCCTTTAACACAAACCTAGATATCTGTTATTGTATATATAAACCCCCCGAACCCCTCGATTAGATTCCAGCCTGTAACTCACTCCTGGGTATCTGTTAATCTATATATAAACCCTCCGAACCCCCCGATTAGATTCCAGCCTGTAACTCACTTCCGGGTATCTGTTATTCTATGTATAAACCCCCGAACCCCTCGATTAGATTCCAGCCTTTAACACACTCCTAGATATCTGTTATTGTATATATTAACCCCCCGAACCCCTCGATTAGATTCCAGCCTGTAACTCACTCCCGGGTATCCGTTATTCTATATATAAACCCGCCGAACCCCTCGATTAGATTCCAGCCTGTAACTCACTCCCGGGCATCTGTTATTGCATATATAAACCACCCGAACCCCTCGATTAGATTCCAGCCTGTAACTCACTCCCCGGTATGGTATCTGTTATTCTATACATAAACCCCCCGAATCCCTCGATTAGATTCTAGCCTGTAACTCACTCCCGGGTATCTGTTATTCCATATGTAAACCCTCCAAACACTTTGATTAGATTCCAGCCTGGAATTCACTCCCGGGTAACTGTTATTGTATATATAAACCCCCCCGAACCCCTCGATTAGATTCCAGCCTGTAACTCATTTCCGGTTATCTGTTATTCTATGTATAACCCCCGAACCCCTCGATTAGATTCCAGCCTGTAACACACTCCTAGATATCTGTTATTGTATATATAACCCCCCCGAACCCCTCCATTAGATTCCAGCCTGTAACTCACTCCTGGGTATCTGTTATTGTACATCTAAACCCTCCGAATCCCTCGATTAGATTCCAGGTTGTCACTCACTTTCAGCTATCCGTTATTCTATATATAAACCCCCCAAACTCCTCGATTAAATTCCAGCCTGTAACTCTCTCCCCGGTATGGTATCTGTTATTCTGTATATAAACCCCCGAACCCCTCGATTAGATTCCAGTCTGTAACTCACTCCCGGCTATCTGTTATTCTATATATAAACCCCCCGAACCCCTCGATTAGATTCCAGCCTGTAACTCACTCCCGGGTATCTGTTATTCTATATATAAACCCCCTGAACCCCTCGATTAGATTCCAGCCGTAACTCACTCTCTGCTATCCGTTATTCTACATATAAAACCCCGAACCCCTCGATGAGATTCCAGCCTGCAACTCACTCCCGGGCATCTGTTATTGCATATATAAACCACCCGAACCCCTCGATTAGATTCCAGCCTGTAACTCACTCCCCGGTATGGTATCTGTTATTCTACATATAAACCCCGCGAACCCCTCGATTAGATTCCAGCCTGTAACTCACTCCTGGGTATCTGTTATTGTACATGTAAACCCTCCGAACCCCTCGATTAGATTCCAGCCTGTAACTCACACCCGGGTATCTGTTATTCTATATATAAACCCTCCGAACCCCCCGATTAGATTCCAGCCTGTAACTCACTTCCGGGTATCTGTTATTCTATGTATAAACCCCCGAACCCCTCGATTAGATTCCAGCCTTTAACACACTCCTAGATATCTGTTATTGTATATATAAACCTCCCGAACCCCTCGATTAGATTCCAGCCTGTAACTCACTCCCGGGTATCCGTTATTCTATATATAAAACTGCCGAACCCCTCGATTCGATTCCAGTCTGTAACTCACTCCCCGGTATGGTATCTGTTATTCTATATATAAACCCCCCGAACACCTCGATTCGATTCCAGCCTGTAACTCACTCTCTGCTATCCGTTATTCCATCTATAAACCCCCGAATCCCTCGATGAGATTCCAGCCTTTAACTCACTCCCGAGTACCTGTTATTACACATAAAAACCACCCGAACCCCTCGATTAGATTCCATCCTGTAACTCACTCCCCGGTATGGTATCTGTTATTCTATATATAAACGCCACCGAATCCCTCGATTAGATTCTAGCCTGTAACTCACTCCTGGGTATCTGTTATTGTACATCTAAACCCTCCGAACCCCTTGATTCGATTCCAGCCTGTAACTCACTCTCTGCTATCCGTTATTTTATATATAACCCCCCGAACCCCTCGATCAGATTCTAGCCTGGAACTCACACCCCGTTATCTGTTATTGTATATATAAACCACCCGAATCCCTCGATTAGATTCCAGCCTGTAACTCGCTCTCAGCTATCTGTTATTCTGTATATAAACCCCCCAAAACCCCTCGATTAGATTCCAGCCTGTAACTCACTCCCGGGTATCTGTTATTGTATATAAAAAAAAACCGAACCCCTCGATTAGATTCCAGCCTGTAATCACTCCCGGGTATCTGTTATTCTATATATAAACCCCATGAACCCCTCGATTAGATTCCAGCCTGCAACTCACTCTCTGCTATCCGTTATTCCACATATAAAACCCCGAACCCCTCGATGAGATTCCAGCCTGTAACTCACTCCCGGGCATCTGTTATTGCATATATAAACCACCAGAACCCCTCGATTAGAGTCCAGCCTGTAACTCACTCCCCGGTATGGTATCTGTTATTCTACATATAAACCCCCCGAACCCCTCGATTAGATTCCAGCCTGTAACTCACTCCTGGGTATCTGTTATTCTATATATAAACCCTCCGAACCCCCCGATTAGATTCCAGCCTGTAACTCACTTCCGGGTATCTGTTATTCTATGTATAAACCCCCGAACCCCTCGATTAGATTCCAGCCTTTAACACACTCCTAGATATCTGTTATTGTATATATTAACCCCCCGAACCCCTCGATAAGATTCCAGCCTGTAACTCACTCCCGGGTATCCGTTATTCTATATATAAACCCGCCAAACCCCTCGATTCGATTCCAGCCTGTAACTCACTCCCGGGCATCTGTTATTGCATATATAAACCACCCGAACCCCTCGATTAGATTCCAGCCTGTAACTCACTCCCCGGTATGGTATCTGTTATTCTATACATAAACCCCCCGAATCCCTCGATTAGATTCTAGCCTGTAACTCACTCCCGGGTATCTGTTACTCTATATATAAACCCCCTGAAGCCCTCGATTAGATTCCAGCCTGAAACTCACTCCCGAGTATCTGTTATTCCATATGTAAACCCTCCAAACACTTTGATTAGATTCCAGCCTGGAATTCACTCCCGGGTAACTGTTATTGTATATATAAACCCCCCCGAACCCCTCGATTAGATTCCAGCCTGTAACTCATTTCCGGTTATCTGTTATTCTATGTATAACCCCCGAACCCCTCGATTAGATTCCAGCCTGTAACACACTCCTAGATATCTGTTATTGTATATATAACCCCCCCGAACCCCTCCATTAGATTCCAGCCTGTAACTCACTCCTGGGTATCTGTTATTGTACATCTAAACCCTCCGAATCCCTCAATTAGATTCCAGCCTGTCACTCACTTTCAGCTATCCGTTATTCTATATATAAACCCCCCAAAACTCCTCGATTAGATTCCAGCCTGTAACTCTCTCCCCGGTATGGTATCTGTTATTCTGTATATAAACCCCCGAACCCCTCGATTAGATTCCAGTCTGTAACTCACTCCCGGCTATCTGTTATTCTATATATAAACCCCCCGAACCCCTCGATTAGATTCCAGCCTGTAACTCACTCCCGGGTATCTGTTATTGTATATAAAAAAAACCCGAACCCCTCGATTAGATTCCAGCCTGTAACTCACTCCCGGGTATCTGATATTCTATATATAAACCCCCTGAAGCCCTCGATTAGATTCCAGCCTGTAACTCACTCTCTGCTATCCGTTATTCTACATATAAAACCCCGAACCCCTCGATGAGATTCCAGCCTGCAACTCACTCCCGGGCATCTGTTATTGCATATATAAACCACCCGAACCCCTCGATTAGATTCCAGCCTGTAACTCACTCCCCGGTATGGTATCTGTTATTCTACATATAAACCCGGCGAACCCCTCGATTAGATTCCAGCATGTAACTCACTCCTGGGTATCTGTTATTGTACATCTAAACCCTCCGAACCCCTCGATTAGATTCCAGCCTGTAACTCACACCCGGGTATCTGTTATTCTATATATAAACCCTCCGAACCCCCCGATTAGATTCCAGCCTGTAACTCACTTCCGGGTATCTGTTATTCTATGTATAAACCCCCGAACCCCTCGATTAGATTCCAGCCTTTAACACAATGCTAGATATCTGTTATTGTATATATAAACCCCCCGAACCCCTCGATTAGATTCCAGCCTGTAACTCACTCCCGGGTATCCGTTATTCTATATATAAACCCACCGAACCCCTCGATTCGATTCCAGCCTGTAACTCACTCCCCGGTATGGTATCTGTTATTCTATATATAAACCCCCCGAACCCCTCGATTAGATTCTAGCCTGTAACTCACTCCCGGATATCTGTTATTCTATATATAAACCCCCTGAACCCCTCGATTAGATTCCATCCTGTAACTCACTCCCCGGTATGGTATCTGTTATTCTATATATAAACACCCCGAACCCCTCGATTAGATTCCAGCCTGTAACTCACTCCCGGGTATCCGTTATTCTATATATAAACCCCCCGAAGCTCTCGATTAGATTCCAGCCTGTAACTCACTCCCGGGTATCTGTTATTGTATATATGAACCCCCCGAACCCCTCGATTAGATTCCAGCCTGTAACTCACTCCCGGGTATCCGTTATTCTATATATAAACCCCCCGAAGCTCTCGATTAGATTCCAGCCTCTAACTCACTCCCGGTTATCTGTTATTGTATATATAAACCACCCGAATCCCTCGATTAGATTCCAGCCTGTAACTCGCTCTCAGCTATCCGTTATTCTGTATATAAACCCCCCAAAACCCCTCGATTAGATTCCAGCCTGTAACTCACTCCCGGGTATCTGTTATTGTATATAAAAATAACCCGAACCCCTCGATTAGATTCCAGCCTGTAAGTCACTCCCGGGTATCTGTTATTCTATATATAAACCCCATGAACCCCTCGATTAGATTCCAGCCTGTAACTCACTCTCTGCTATCCGTTATTCTACATATAAAACCCCGAACCCCTCGATGAGATTCCAGCCTGTAACTCACTCCCGGGCATCTGTTATTGCATATATAAACCACCCGAACCCTTCGATTAGATTCCAGCCTGTAACTCACTCCCCGGTATGGTATCTGTTATTCTACATATAAACCACCCGAACCCCTCGATAAGATTCCAGCCTGTAACTCACTCCTGGGTATCTGTTATTGTACATCTAAACCCTCCGAACCCCTCGATTAGATTCCAGCCTGTAACTCACACCCGGGTATCTGTTATTATATATATAAACCCTCCGACCCCCCCGATTAGATTCCAGCCTGTAACTCACTTCCGGGTATCTGTTATTCTATGTATAAACCCCCCGAACCCCTCGATTAGATTCCAGCCTTTAACACACTCCTCGATATCTGTTATTGTATATATAAACCCCCCAAACCCCTCGATTAGATTACAGTCTGTAACTCACTCCCAGGTATATGTTATTCTGTATATAAACCCCCGAACCCCTCGATTAGATTCCAGTCTGTAACTCACTCTTGGGTATCTGTTATTCTATGTATAAACCCCCTGAACCCCTCGATTAGATTCCAGCCTGTAACTCACTCCCGGGTATCTGTTATTGTATACAAAAAAAACGAACCCCTCGATTAGATTCCAGCCTGTAACTCACTCCCGGGTATCAGTTATTCTATATATAAACCCCCTGAACCCCTCGATTAGATTCCAGCCTGCAACTCACTCTCGAGTATCTGTTATTCCATATGTAAACCTTCCAAACACTTTGATTAGATTCCAGCCTGGAACTCACTCCCGGGTATCTGTTATTGTATATATAAACCCCCCCGAACCCCTCGATTAGATTCCAGCCTGTAACTCACTCCCGGGCATCTGTTATTGCATATATAAACCACCCGAACCCCTCGATTAGATTCCAGCCTGTAACTCACTCCCCGGTATGGTATCTGTTATTCTACATATAAACCCCCCAAACCCCTCGATTAGATTCCAGCCTGTAATTCACTCCTGGGTATCTGTTATTGTACATCTGAACCCTCCGAACCCCTCGATTAGATTCCAGCCTGTAACTCACACCCGAGTATCTGTTATTCTATATATAAACACTCCGAACTCCCCGATTAGATTCCAGACTGTAACTCACTTCCGGGTATCTGTTATTCTATGTATAAACCCCCGAACCCCTCGATTAGATTCCAGCCTTTAACACACTCCTAGATATCTGTTATTGTATATATAAGCCCCCCGAACCCCTCGATTAGATTCCAGCCTGTAACTCACTCCCGGGTATCCGTTATTCTATATATAAACCCGCCGAACCCCTCGATTCGATTCCAGCCTGTAACTCACTCCCAGGCATCTGTTATTGCATATATAAACCACCCGAACCCCTCGATTAGATTCCAGCCTGTAACTCACTCCCCGGTATAGTATCTGTTATTCTATTCATAAACCCCCCGAATCCCTCGATTAGATTCTAGCCTGTAACTCACTCCCAGGTATCTGTTACTCTATATATAAACCCCCTGAAGCCCTCGATTAGATTAAAGCCTGAAACTCACTCCCAAGTATCTGTTATTCCATATGTAAACCCTCCAAACACTTTGATTAGATTCCAGCCTGGAACTCACTCCCGGGTAACGGTTATTGTATATATAAACCCCCCCGAACCCCTCGATTAGATTCCAGCCTGTAACTCATTTCCGGTGATCTGTTATTCTATGTATAACCCCCGAACCCCTCGATTAGATTCCAGCCTGTAACACACTCCTAGATATCTGTTATTGTATATATAAACCCCCCGAACCCCTCGATTAGATTCCAGCCTGTAACTCACTCCTGGGTATCTGTTATTGTACATCTAAACCCTCCGAATCCCTCGATTCGATTCCAGCCTGTCACTCACTTTCAGCTATCCGTTATTCTATATATAAACCCCCCAAACTCCTCGATTAGATTCCAGCCTGTAACTCTCTCCCCAGTATGGTATCTGTTATTCTGTATATAAACCCCCGAACCCCTCGATTAGATTCCAGTCTGTAACTCACTCCCGGCTATTTGTTATTCTATATATAAATCCCCCGAACCCCTCGATTAGATTCCAGCCTGTAACTGACTCCCGGGTATCTGTTATTGTATATAAAAAAAACCCGAACCCCTCGATTAGATTCCAGCCTGTAACTCACTCCCGGGTATCTGTTATTCTATATATAAACCCCATGAACCCCTCGATTAGATTCCAGCCTGTAACTCACTCTCTGCTATCCGTTATTCTACATATAAAACCCCGAACCCCACGATGAGATTCCAGCCTGTAACTCACTCCCGGGCATCTGTTATTGCATATATAAACCACCCGAACCCCTCGATTAGATTCCAGCCTGTAACTCACTGCCCGGTATGGTATGTGTTATTGTACATCTAAACCCCCCGAACCCCTCGATTAGATTCCAGCCTGTAACTCACACCCGGGTATCTGTTATTCTATATATAAACCCTCCGAAACCCCCGATTAGATTCCAGCCTGTAACTCACTTCCGGGTATCTGTTATTCTATGTATAAACCCCCGAACCCCTCGATTAGATTCCAGCCTTTAACACAAACCTAGATATCTGTTATTGTATATATAAACCCCCCGAACCCCTCGATTAGATTCCAGCCTGTAACTCACTCCCGGGTATCCGTTATTCTATATATAAACCCGCCGAACCCCTCGATTCGATTCCAGCCTGTAACTCACTCCCCGGTATGGTATCTGTTATTCTATATATAAACCCCCCGAACCCCTCGATTTGATTCCAGCCTGTAACTCACTCCCCGGTATGGTATCTATTATTCTACATATAAACCCCCCGAACCCCTCGATTAGATTCCAGCATGTAACTCACTCCTGGGTATCTGTTATTGTACATCTAAACCCTCCGAACCCCTCGATTAGATTCCAGCCTGTAACTCACACCCGGGTATCTATTATTCTACATATAAACCCTCCGAAACCCCCGATTAGATTCCAGCCTGTAACTCACTTCTGGGTATCTGTTATTCTATGTATAAACCCCCGAACCCCTCGATTAGATTCCAGCCTTTAACACACTCCTAGATATCTGTTATTGTATATATAAACCCCCCGAACCCCTCGATTAGATTCCAGCCTGTAACTCACTCCCGGGAATCCGTTATTCTATATATAAACCCGCCGAACCCCTCGATTCGATTCCAGCCTGTAACTCACTCCCCGGTATGGTATCTGTTATTCTATATATAAACCCCCCGGACCCCTCGATTAGATTCTAGCCTGTAACTCACTCCCGGGTATCTGTTATTCTACATATAAACCCCCTGAACCTCTCGATTCGATTCCATCCTGTAACTCACTCCCCGGTATGGTATCTGTTATTCTATATATAAACACCCCGAACCCCTCGATTAGATTCCAGCCTGTAACTCACTCCCGGGTATCTGTTATTCTATATATAAACCACCCGAAGCTCTCGATTAGATTCCAGCCTGTAACTCACTCCCGGGTATCTGTTATTGTATATATAAACCCCCGAACCCCTCGATTAGATTCCAGCCTGTAACTCACTCCCGGGTATCTGTTATTGTACATCTAAACCCCCCGAACCCCTCGGTTAGATTCCAGCCTGTAACTCACTCCCGGGTATCTGTTATTCTATATATAGACCC
Source organism: Pristiophorus japonicus (assembly GCF_044704955.1). Lineage (NCBI taxonomy): Eukaryota > Metazoa > Chordata > Chondrichthyes > Pristiophoridae > Pristiophorus > Pristiophorus japonicus. The sequence continues at coordinate 19,544,426 of NC_092011.1, read as the reverse complement.
CCTAAACCCTCGATTAGATTCCAGCCTGTAACTCACTTCCGGGTATCTGTTATTCGATATATAAACCCCCGAACTCCTCGATTAGATTCCAGCTTGTAACACACTCCTAGATATCTGTTATTGTATATATAAACCCCCCGAATCCCTCGATTAGATTCCAGCCTGTAACTCACTCCCCGGTATGGTATCTGTTATTCTATACATAAACCCCCCGAACCCCTCGATTAGATTCTAGCCTGTAACTCACTCCTGGGTATCTGTTATTCTATATATAAACCCCCTGAACCCCTCGATTAGATTCCAGCCTGTAACTCACTCCTCGATATCTGTTATTGTATATATAAACCCCCCGAACCCCTCAATTAGATTCCAGCCTGTAACTCACTCCCGGGTATCTGTTATTCTATATATAAACCCCCCAAACCCCTCGATTCGATTCCAGCCTGTAACTCACTCTCTGCTATCCGTTATTCCATATATAAACCCCCGAACCCCTCGATGAGATTCCAGCCTGTAACTCACTCCCGAGTATCTGTTATTACACATCAAAACCACCCGAACCCCTCGATTAGATTCCATCCTGTAACTCACTCCCCGGTATGGTATCTGTTATTGTATATATAAACGCCCCCGAATCCCTCGATTAGATTCTAGCCTGTAACTCACTCCTGGGTATCTGTTATTGTACATCTAAACCCTCCGAACCCCTTGATTCGATTCCAGCCTGTAACTCACTCTCTGCAATCCGTTATTCTATATATAACCCCCCGAACCCCTCGATCAGATTCTAGCCTGGAACTCACTCCCGGTTATCTGTTATTGTATATATAAACCACCGAATCCCTCGATTAGATTCCAGCCTGTAACTCGCTCTCAGCTATCCGTTATTCTATATATAAACCCCCCAAAACCCCTCGATTAGATTCCAGCCTGTAACTCACTCCCGGGTATCTGTTATTGTATATAAAAAAAACCGAACCCCTCGATTAGATTCCAGCCTGTAACTCACTCCCGGGTATCTGTTATTCTATATATAAACCCCCTGAACCCCTCGATTAGATTCCAGCCTGCAACTCACTCTCTGCTATCCGTTATTCTACATATAAAACCCCGAACCCCTCGATGAGATTCCAGCCTGTAACTCACTCCCGGGCATCTGTTATTGCATATATAAACCACCCGAACCTCTCGATTAGATTCCAGCCTGTAACTCACTCCCCGGTATGGTATCTGTTATTCTACATATAAACCCCCCGAACCCCTCGATTAGATTCCAGCCTGTAACTCACTCCTGGGTATCTGTTATTGTACATCTAAACCCTCCGAACCCCTCGATTAGATTCCAGCCTGTAACTCACACCCGGGTATCTGTTATTCTATATATAAACCCTCCGAACCCCCCGATTAGATTCCAGCCTGTAACTCACTTCCGGGTATCTGTTATTCTATGTATAAACCCCCCGAACCCCTCGATTAGATTCCAGCCTTTAACACACTTCTAGATATCTGTTATTGTATATATAAACCCCCCGAACCCCTCGATTAGATTGCAGTCTGTAACTCACTCCCAGTTATCTGTTATTCTGTATATAAACCCCCGAACCCCTCGATTAGATTCCAGTCTGTAACTCACTCTCTGCTATCCGTTATTCTACATATAAAACCCCGAACCCCACGATGAGATTCCAGCCTGTAACTCACTCCCGGGCATCTGTTATTGCATATATAAACCACCCGAACCCCTCGATTAGATTCCAGCCTGTAACTCACTGCCCGGTATGGTATGTGTTATTGTACATCTATACCCTCCGAACCCCTCGATTAGATTCCAGCCTGTAACTCACACCCGGGTATCTGTTATTCTATATATAAACCCTCCGAAACCCCCGATTAGATTCCAGCCTGTAACTCACTTCCGGGTATCTGTTATTCTATGTATAAACCCCCGAACCCCTCGATTAGATTCCAGCCTTTAACACACACCTAGATATCTGTTATTGTATATATAAACCCCCCGAACCCCTCGATTAGATTCCAGCCTGTAACTCACTCCCGGGTATCCGTTATTCTATATATAAACCCGCCGAACCCCTCGATTCGATTCCAGCCTGTAACTCACTCCCCGGTATGGTATCTGTTATTCTATATATAAACCCCCCGAACCCCTCGATTTGATTCCAGCCTGTAACTCACTCCCCGGTATGGTATCTGTTATTCTACATATAAACCCCCCGAACCCCTCGATTAGATTCCAGCATGTAAATCACTCCTGGGTATCTGTTATTGTACATCTAAACCCTCCGAACCCCTCGATTAGATTCCAGCCTGTAACTCACACCCGGGTATCTATTATTCTACATATAAACCCTCCGAAACCCCCGATTAGTTTCCAGCCTGTAACTCACTTCTGGGTATCTGTTATTCTATGTATAAACCCCCGAACCCCTCGATTAGATTCCAGCCTTTAACACACTCCTAGATATCTGTTATTGTATATATAAACGCCCCGAACCCCTCGATTAGATTCCAGCCTGTAACTCACTCCCGGGAATCCGTTATTCTATATATAAACCCGCCGAACCCCTCGATTCGATTCCAGCCTGTAACTCACTCCCCGGTATGGTATCTGTTATTCTATATATAAACCCCCCGGACCCCTCGATTAGATTCTAGCCTGTAACTCACTCCCGGGTATCTGTTATTCTACATATAAACCCCCTGAACCCCTCGATTCGATTCCATCCTGTAACTCACTCCCCGGTATGGTATCTGTTATTCTATATATAAACACCCCGAACCCCTCGATTAGATTCCAGCCTATAACTCACTCCCGGGTATCTGTTATTCTATATATAAACCACCCGAAGCTCTCGATTAGATTCCAGCCTGTAACTCACTCCCGGGTATCTGTTATTGTATATATAAACCCCCGAACCCCTCGATTAGATTCCAGCCTGTAACTCACTCCCGGGTATCTGTTATTGTACATCTAAACCCCCCGAACCCCTCGGTTAGATTCCAGCCTGTAACTCACTCCCGGGTATCTGTTATTCTATATATAGACCCCCTAAACCCTCGATTAGATTCCAGCCTGTAACTCACTTCCGGGTATCTGTTATTCGATATTTAAACCCCCGAACTCCTCGATTAGATTCCAGCTTGTAACACACTCCTAGATATCTGTTATTGTATATATAAACCCCCCGAATCCCTCGATTAGATTCCAGCCTGTAACTCACTCCCCGGTATGGTATCTGTTATTCTATACATAAACCCCCCGAACCCCTCGATTAGATTCTAGCCTGTAACTCACTCCTGGGTATCTGTTATTCTATATATAAACCCCCTGAACCCCTCGATTAGATTCCAGCCTGTAACTCACTCCTCGATATCTGTTATTGTATATATAAACCCCCCGAACCCCTCAATTAGATTCCAGCCTGTAACTCACTCCCGGGTATCTGTTATTCTATATATAAACCCCCCAAACCCCTCGATTCGATTCCAGCCTGTAACTCACTCTCTGCTATCCGTTATTCCATATATAAACCCCCGAACCCCTCGATGAGATTCCAGCCTGTAACTCACTCCCGAGTATCTGTTATTACACATCAAAACCACCCGAACCCCTCGATTAGATTCCATCCTGTAACTCACTCCCCGGTATGGTATCTGTTATTGTATATATAAACGCCCCCGAATCCCTCGATTAGATTCTAGCCTGTAACTCACTCCTGGGTATCTGTTATTGTACATCTAAACCCTCCGAACCCCTTGATTCGATTCCAGCCTGTAACTCACTCTCTGCAATCCGTTATTCTATATATAACCCCCCGAACCCCTCGATCAGATTCTAGCCTGTAACTCACTCCCGGTTATCTGTTATTGTATATATAAACCACCGAATCCCTCGATTAGATTCCAGCCTGTAACTCGCTCTCAGCTATCCGTTATTCTATATATAAACCCCCCAAAACCCCTCGATTAGATTCCAGCCTGTAACTCACTCCCGGGTATCTGTTATTGTATATAAAAAAAACCGAACCCCTCGATTAGATTCCAGCCTGTAACTCACTCCCGGGTATCTGTTATTCTATATATAAACCCCCTGAACCCCTCGATTAGATTCCAGCCTGCAACTCACTCTCTGCTATCCGTTATTCTACATATAAAACCCCGAACCCCTCGATGAGATTCCAGCCTGTAACTCACTCCCGGGCATCTGTTATTGCATATATAAACCACCCGAACCCCTCGATTCGATTCCAGCCTGTAACTCACTCCCCGGTATGGTATCTGTTATTCTACATATAAACCCCCCGAACCCCTCGATTAGATTCCAGCCTGTAACTCACTCCTGGGTATCTGTTATTGTACATCTAAACCCTCCGAACCCCTCGATTAGATTCCAGCCTGTAACTCACACCCGGGTATCTGTTATTCTATATATAAACCCTCCGAACCCCCCGATTAGATTCCAGCCTGTAACTCACTTCCGGGTATCTGTTATTCTATGTATAAACCCCCCGAACCCCTCGATTAGATTCCAGCCTTTAACACACTTCTAGATATCTGTTATTGTATATATAAACCCCCCGAACCCCTCGATTAGATTACAGTCTGTAACTCACTCCCAGTTATCTGTTATTCTGTATATAAACCCCCGAACCCCTCGATTAGATTCCAGTCTGTAACTCACTCTTGGGTATCTGTTATTCTATGTATAAACCCCCCGAACCCCTCGATTAGATTCCAGCCTGTAACTCACTCCCGGGTATCCGTTATTCTATATATAAACCCGCCGAACCCCTCGATTCGATTCCAGCCTGTAACTCACTCCCGGGCATCTGTTATTGCATATATAAACCACTCGAACCCCTCGATTAGATTCCAGCCTGTAATTCACTCCCCGGTATGGTATCTGTTATTCTATACATAAACCCCCCGAATCCCTCGATTAGATTCTAGCCTGTAACTCACTCCCGGGTATCTGTTACTCTATATATAAACCCCCTGAAGCCCTCGATTAGATTCCAGCCTGAAACTCACTCCCGAGTATCTGTTATTCTGTATGTAAACCCTCCAAACACTTTGATTAGATTCCAGCCTGGAATTCACTCCCGGGTAACTGTTATTGTATATATAAACCCCCCCGAACCCCTCGATTAGATTCCAGCCTGTAACTCATTTCCGGTTATCTGATATTCTATGTATAACCCCCGAACCCCTCGATTAGATTCCAGCCTGTAACACACTCCTAGATATCTGTTATTGTATATATAACCCCCCCGAACCCCTCCATTAGATTCCAGCCTATAACTCACTCCTGGGTATCTGTTATGGTACATCTAAACCCTCCGAATCCCTCGATTAGATTCCAGCCTGTCACTCACTCTCAGCTATCCGTTATTCTATGTATAAACCCCCAAAACTCCTCGATTAGATTCCAGCCTGTAACTCTCTCCCCGGTATGGTATCTGTTATTCTGTATATAAACCCCCGAACCCCTCGATTAGATTCCAGTCTGTAACTCACTCCCGGCTATCTGTTATTCTATATATAAACCCCCCGAACCCCTCGATTAGATTCCAGCCTGTAACTCACTCCCGGGTATCTGTTATTGTATATAAAAAAAACCTGAATCCCTCGATTAGATTCCAGCCTGTAACTCACTCCCGGGTATCTGTTATTCTATATATAAACCCCCTGAACCCCTCGATTCGATTCCAGCCTGTAACTCACTCTCTGCTATCCGTTATTCTACATATAAAACCCCGAACCCCTCGATGAGATTCCAGCCTGCAACTCACTCCCGGGCATCTGTTATTGCATATATAAACCACCCGAACCCCTCGATTAGATTCCAGCCTGTAACTCACTCCCCGGTATGGTATCTGTTATTCTACATATAAACCCCCCGAACCCCTCGATTAGATTCCAACCTGTAACTCACACCTGGGTATCTGTTATTGTACATCTAAACCCTCCGAACCCCTCGATTAGATTCCAGCCTGTAACTCACACCCGGGTATCTGTTATTCTATATATAAACCCTCCGAACACCCCGATTAGATTCCAGCCTGTAACTCACTTCCGGGTATCTGTTATTCTATGTATAAACCCCCGAACCCCTCGATTAGATTCCAGCCTTTAACACAATCCTAGATATATGTTATTGTATATATAAACCCCCCGAACCCCTCGATTAGATTACAGTCTGTAACTCACTCCCAGTTATCTGTTATTCTGTATATAAACCCCCGAACCCCTCGATTAGATTCCAGTCTGTAACTCACTCTTGGGTATCTGTTATTCTATGTATAAACCCCCCGAACCCCTCGATTAGATTCCAGCCTGTAACTCACTCCCGGGTATCCGTTATTCTATATATAAACCCGCCGAACCCCTCGATTCGATTCCAGCCTGTAACTCACTCCCGGGCATCTGTTATTGCATATATAAACCACTCGAACCCCTCGATTAGATTCCAGCCTGTAATTCACTCCCCGGTATGGTATCTGTTATTCTATACATAAACCCCCCGAATCCCTCGATTAGATTCTAGCCTGTAACTCACTCCCGGGTATCTGTTACTCTATATATAAACCCCCTGAAGCCCTCGATTAGATTCCAGCCTGAAACTCACTCCCGAGTATCTGTTATTCTGTATGTAAACCCTCCAAACACTTTGATTAGATTCCAGCCTGGAATTCACTCCCGGGTAACTGTTATTGTATATATAAACCCCCCCGAACCCCTCGATTAGATTCCAGCCTGTAACTCATTTCCGGTTATCTGTTATTCTATGTATAACCCCCGAACCCCTCGATTAGATTCCAGCCTGTAACACACTCCTAGATATCTGTTATTGTATATATAACCCCCCCGAACCCCTCCATTAGATTCCAGCCTATAACTCACTCCTGGGTATCTGTTATGGTACATCTAAACCCTCCGAATCCCTCGATTAGATTCCAGCCTGTCACTCACTCTCAGCTATCCGTTATTCTATGTATAAACCCCCAAAACTCCTCGATTAGATTCCAGCCTGTAACTCTCTCCCCGGTATGGTATCTGTTATTCTGTATATAAACCCCCGAACCCCTCGATTAGATTCCAGTCTGTAACTCACTCCCGGCTATCTGTTATTCTATATATAAACCCACCGAACCCCTCGATTAGATTCCAGCCTGTAACTCACTCCCGGGTATCTGTTATTGTATATAAAAAAAACCTGAACCCCTCGATTAGATTCCAGCCTGTAACTCACTCCCGGGTATCTGTTATTCTATATATAAACCCCCTGAACCCCTCGATTCGATTCCAGCCTGTAACTCACTCTCTGCTATCCGTTATTCTACATATAAAACCCCGAACCCCTCGATGAGATTCCAGCCTGCAACTCACTCCCGGGCATCTGTTATTGCATATATAAACCACCCGAACCCCTCGATTAGATTCCAGCTTGTAACTCACTCCCCGGTATGGTATCTGTTATTCTACATATAAACCCCCCGAAACCCTCGATTAGATTCCAACCTGTAACTCACACCTGGGTATCTGTTATTGTACATCTAAACCCTCCGAACCCCTCGATTAGATTCCAGCCTATAACTCACACCCGGGTATCTGTTATTCTATATATAAACCCTCCGAACACCCCGATTAGATTCCAGCCTGTAACTCACTTCCGGGTATCTGTTATTCTATGTATAAACCCCCGAACCCCTCGATTAGATTCCAGCCTTTAACACAATCCTAGATATATGTTATTGTATATATAAACCCCCCGAACCCCTCGATTAGATTCCAGCCTGTAACTCACTCCCGGGTATCCGTTATTCTATATATATACCCGCCGAACCCCTCGATTCGATTCCAGCCTGTAACTCACTCCCCGGTATGGTATCTGTTATTCTTTATATAAACCTCCCGAACCCCTCGATTAGATTCTAGCCTGTAACTCACTCCCGGGTATCTGTTATTCTACATATAAACCCCCTGAACCCCTCGATTAGATTCCATCCTGTAACTCACTCCCCGGTATGGTATCTGTTATTCTATATATAAACACCCCGAACCCCTCGATTAGATTCCAGCCTGTAACTCACTCCCGGGTATCTGTTATTCTATATATAAACCCCCCGAAGCTCTCGATTAGATTCCAGCCTGTAACTCACTCCCGGGTATCTGTTATTGTATATATAAACCACCCGAACCCCTCGATTAGATTCCAGCCTGTAACTCACTCCGGGGTATCAGTTATTGTACATCTAAACCCCCCGAACCCCTCGGTTAGATTCCAGCCTGTAACTCACTCCCGGGTATCTGTTATTCTATATATAGACCCCCTGAACCCATCGATTAGATTCCAGCCTGTAACTCACTTCCGAGTATCTGTTATTCGATATATAAACCCCCGAACCCCTCGATTAGATTCCAGCTTGTAACACACTCCTAGATATCTGTTATTGTATATATAAAAACCCCCGAACCCCTCGATTAGATTCCAGCCTGTAACTCACTCCCCGGTATGGTATCTGTAATTCTATATATAAACCCCCCGAACCCCTCGATTAGATTCTAGCCTGTAACTCACTCCCGGGTATCTGTTATTCTATATATAAACCCCCTGAACCCCTCGATTAGATTCCAGCCTGTAACTCACTCCTTGATATCTGTTATTATATATATAAACCCCCCGAACCCCTCAATTAGATTCCAGCCTGTAACTCACTCCCGGGTATCTGTTATTATATATATAAATCCCCCGAACCCCTCGATTCGATTCCAGCCTGTAACTCACTCTCTGCTATCCGTTATTGCATCGATAAACCCCCGAACCCCTCGATGAGATTCCAGCCTGTAACTCACTCCCGAGTACCTGTTATTACACATAAAAACCACCCGAACCCCTCGATTAGATTCCATCCTGTAACTCACTCCCCGGTATGGTATCTGTTATTCTATATATAAACGCCCCCGAATCCCTCGATTAGATTCCAGCCTGTAAATCACTCCTGGGTATCTGTTATTGTACATCTAAACCCTCCGAAACCCTTGATTCGATTCCAGCCTGTAACTCACTCTCTGCTATCCGTTATTCTATATATAACCCCCCGAACCCCTCGATCAGATTCTAGCCTGGAACTCACTCCCGGTTATCTGTTATTGTATATATAAACCACCCGAATCCCTCGATTAGATTCCAGCCTGTAACTCGCTCTCAGCTATCCGTTATTCTGTATATAAACCCCCCAAAACCCCTCGATTAGATTCCAGCCTGTAACTCACTCCCGGGTATCTGTTTTTGTATATAAAAAAAACCCGAACCCCTCGATTAGATTCCAGCCTGTAACTCACTCCTGGGTATCTGTTATTCTATATATAAACCCCCTGAACCCCTCGATTAGATTCCAGCCTGTAACTCACTCTCTGCTATCCGTTATTCTACATATAAAACCCCGAACCCCTCGATGAGATTCCAGCCTGTAACTCACTCCCGGGCATCTGTTATTGCATATATAAACCACCCGAACCCTTCGATTAGATTCCAGCCTGTATCTCACTCTCCGGTATGGTATCTGTTATTCTACATATAAACCCCCCGAACCCCTCGATTAGATTCCAGCCTGTAACTCACTCCTGGGTATCTGTTATTGTACATCTAAACCCTCCGAACCCCTCGATTAGATTCCAGCCTGTAACTCACACCCGGGAATCTGTTATTCTATATATAAACCCTCCGAACCCCCCGATTAGATTACAGCCTGTAACTCAATTCCGGGTATCTGTTATTCTATGTATAAACCCCCGAACCCCTCGATTAGATTCCAGCCTTTAACACACTCCTCGATATCAGTTATTGTATATATAAACCCCATGAACCCCTCGATTAGATTACAGTCTGTAACTCACTCCCAGGTATCTGTTATTCTGTATATAAAACCCCGAACCCCTCGATTAGATTCCAGCCTTTAACACAATCCTAGATATATGTTATTGTATATATAAACCCCCCGAACCCCTCGATTAGATTCCAGCCTGTAACTCACTCCCGGGTATCCGTTATTCTATATATATACCCGCCGAACCCCTCGATTCGATTCCAGCCTGTAACTCACTCCCCGGTATGGTATCTGTTATTCTTTATATAAACCTCCCGAACCCCTCGATTAGATTCTAGCCTGTAACTCACTCCCGGGTATCTGTTATTCTACATATAAACCCCCTGAACCCCTCGATTAGATTCCATCCTGTAACTCACTCCCCGGTATGGTATCTGTTATTCTATATATAAACACCCCGAACCCCTCGATTAGATTCCAGCCTGTAACTCACTCCCGGGTATCTGTTATTCTATATATAAACCCCCCGAAGCTCTCGATTAGATTCCAGCCTGTAACTCACTCCCGGGTATCTGTTATTGTATATATAAACCACCCGAACCCCTCGATTAGATTCCAGCCTGTAACTCACTCCGGGGTATCTGTTATTGTACATCTAAACCCCCCGAACCCCTCGGTTAGATTCCAGCCTGTAACTCACTCCCGGGTATCTGTTATTCTATATATAGACCCCCTGAACCCATCGATTAGATTCCAGCCTGTAACTCACTTCCGAGTATCTGTTATTCGATATATAAACCCCCGAACCCCTCGATTAGATTCCAGCTTGTAACACACTCCTAGATATCTGTTATTGTATATATAAAAACCCCCGAACCCCTCGATTAGATTCCAGCCTGTAACTCACTCCCCGGTATGGTATCTGTAATTCTATATATAAACCCCCTGAACCCCTCGATTAGATTCTAGCCTGTAACTCACTCCTTGATATCTGTTATTATATATATAAACCCCCCGAACCCCTCAATTAGATTCCAGCCTGTAACTCACTCCCGGGTATCTGTTATTATATATATAAATCCCCCGAACCCCTCGATTCGATTCCAGCCTGTAACTCACTCTCTGCTATCCGTTATTGCATCTATAAACCCCCGAACCCCTCGATGAGATTCCAGCCTGTAACTCACTCCCGAGTACCTGTTATTACACATAAAAACCACCCGAACCCCTCGATTAGATTCCATCCTGTAACTCACTCCCCGGTATGGTATCTGTTATTCTATATATAAACGCCCCCGAATCCCTCGATTAGATTCCAGCCTGTAAATCACTCCTGGGTATCTGTTATTGTACATCTAAACCCTCCGAAACCCTTGATTCGATTCCAGCCTGTAACTCACTCTCTGCTATCCGTTATTCTATATATAACCCCCCGAACCCCTCGATCAGATTCTAGCCTGGAACTCACTCCCGGTTATCTGTTATTGTATATATAAACCACCCGAATCCCTCGATTAGATTCCAGCCTGTAACTCGCTCTCAGCTATCCGTTATTCTGTATATAAACCCCCCAAAACCCCTCGATTAGATTCCAGCCTGTAACTCACTCCCGGGTATCTGTTTTTGTATATAAAAAAAACCCGAACCCCTCGATTAGATTCCAGCCTGTAACTCACTCCTGGGTATCTGTTATTCTATATATAAACCCCCTGAACCCCTCGATTAGATTCCAGCCTGTAACTCACTCTCTGCTATCCGTTATTCTACATATAAAACCCCGAACCCCTCGATGAGATTCCAGCCTGTAACTCACTCCCGGGCATCTGTTATTGCATATATAAACCACCCGAACCCTTCGATTAGATTCCAGCCTGTATCTCACTCTCCGGTATGGTATCTGTTATTCTACATATAAACCCCCCGAACCCCTCGATTAGATTCCAGCCTGTAACTCACTCCTGGGTATCTGTTATTGTACATCTAAACCCTCCGAACCCCTCGATTAGATTCCAGCCTGTAACTCACACCCGGGAATCTGTTATTCTATATATAAACCCTCCGAACCCCCCGATTAGATTACAGCCTGTAACTCAATTCCGGGTATCTGTTATTCTATGTATAAACCCCCGAACCCCTCGATTAGATTCCAGCCTTTAACACACTCCTCGATATCAGTTATTGTATATATAAACCCCATGAACCCCTCGATTAGATTACAGTCTGTAACTCACTCCCAGGTATCTGTTATTCTGTATATAAAACCCCGAACCCCTCGATTAGATTCCAGTCTGTAACTCACTCTTGGGTATCTGTTATTCTATGTATAAACCCCCCGAACCCCTCGATTAGATTCCAGCCTGTAACTCACTCCCGGGTATCTGTTATTGTATACAAAAAAAACGAACCCCTCGATTAGATTCCAGCCTGTAACTCACTCCCGGGTATCAGTTATTCTATATATAAACCCCCTGAACCCCTCGATTAGATTCCAGCCTGCAACTGACTCTCGAGTATCTGTTATTCCATATGTAAACCCTCCAAACACTTTGATTAGATTCCAGCCTGGAACTCACTCCCGGGTATCTGTTATTGTAAATATAAACCCCCCGAACTCCCTGATTAGATTCCAGCCTGTAACTCACTTCCGGGTATCTGTTATTCTATGTATATACCCCCGAACCCCTCGATTGGATTCCAGCCTGTAACTCACTCCCGGGCATCTGTTATTGCATATATAAACCACCCGAACCCCTCGATTAGATTCCAGCCTGTAACTCACTCCCCGGTATGGTATCTGTTATTCTACATATAAACCCCCCGAACCCCTCGATTAGATTCCAGCCTGTAATTCACTCCTGGGTATCTGTTATTGTACATCTGAACCCTCCGAACCCCTCGATTAGATTCCAGCCTGTAACTCACACCCGGGTATCTGTTATTCTATATATAAACCCTCCGAACCCCCCGATTAAATTCCAGCCTGTAACTCACTTCCGGGTATCTGTTATTCTATGTATAAACCCCCGAACCCCTCGATTAGATTCCAGCCTTTAACACACTCCTAGATATCTGTTATTGTATATATAAGCCCCCCGAACCCCTCGATTAGATTCCAGCCTGTAACTCACTCCCGGGTATCTGTTATTCTATATATAAACCCGCCGAACCCCTCGATTCGATTCCAGCCTGTAACTCACTCCCGGGTATCTGTTATTGCATATATAAACCACCCGAACACCTCGATTAGATTCCAGCCTGTAACTCACTCCCCGGTATAGTATCTGTTATTCTATACATAAACCCCCGAACCCCTCGATGAGATTCCAGCCTGTAACTCACTCCCGGGCATCTGTTATTGCATTTATAACCACCCGAACCCCTCGATTAGATTCCAGCCTGTAACTCACTCCCCGGTATGGTATCTGTTATTATACATCTAAACCCTCCGAACCCCTCGATTAGATTCCAGCCTGTAACTCACACCCGGGTATCTGTTATTCTATATATAAACCCTCCGAAACCCCCAATTAGATTCCAGCCTGTAACTCACTTCCGGGTATCTGTTATTCTATGTATAAACCCCCGAACCCCTCGATTAGATTCCAGCCTTTAACACACTCCTAGATATCTGTTATTGTATATATAAACCCCGCGAAACCCCTCGATTAGATTCCAGCCTGTAACTCACTCCCGGGTATCCGTTATTCTATATATAAACCCGCCGAACCCCTCGATTCGATTCCAGCCTGTAACTCACTCCCCGGTATGGTATCTGTTATTCTATATATAAACCCCCCGAACCCCTCGATTAGTTTCTAGCCTGTTACTCACTCCCGGGTATCTGTTATTCTACATATAAACCCCCTGAACCCCTCGATTAGATTCCATCCTGTAACTCACTCCCCGGTATGGTATCTGTTATTCTATATATAAACACCCCGAACCCCTCGATTAGATTCCAGCCTGTAACTCACTCCCGGGTATCTGTTATTCTATATATAAACCACCCGAAGCTCTCGATTAGATTCCAGCCTGTAACTCACTCCCGGGTATCTGTTATTGTATATATAAACCCCCCGAACCCCTCGATTAGATTCCAGCCTGTAACTCACTCCCGGGTATCTGTTATTGTACATCTAAACCCCCCGAACACCTCGATTAGATTCCAGCTTGTAACACACTCCTAGATATCTGTTATTGTATATATAAACCCCCCGAATCCCTCGATTAGATTCCAGCCTGTAACTCACTCCCCGGTATGGTATCTGTTATTCTATACATAAACCCCCCGAATCCCTCGATTAGATTCTAGCCTGTAACTCACTCCCGGGTAACTGTTATTCTATATATAAACCCCCTGAACCCCTCGATTCGATTCCAGCCTGTAACTCACTCTCTGCTATCCGTTATTCCATATATAAACCCCCGAACCCCTCGATGAGATTCCAGCCTGTAACTCACTCCCGAGTATCTGTTATTACACATAAAAACCACCCGAACCCCTCGATTAGATTCCATCCTGTAACTCACTCCCCGGTATGGTATCTGTTATTCTATATATAAACCCCCCGAACCCCTCGATTAGATTCTAGCCTGTAACTCACTCCTGGGTATCTGTTATTCTATATATAAACCCCCTGAACCCCTCGATTAGATTCTAGCCTGTAACTAACTCCTGGGTATCAGTTATTGTACATCTAAACCCTCCGAACCCCTTGATTCGATTCCAGCCTGTAACTCATTCTCTGCAATCCGTTATTCTATATAAAACCCCCCGAACCCCTCGATCAGATTCTAGCCTATAACTCACTCCCGGTTATCTGTTATTGTATATATAAACCACCCGAATCCCTCGATTAGATTCCAGCCTGTAACTCGCTCTCAGCTATCCGTTATTCTATATATAAACCCCCCAAAACCCCTCAATTAGATTCCAGCCTGTAACTCACTCCCGGGTATCTGTTATTGTATATAAAAAAACCCCGAACCCCTCGATTAGATTCCAGCCTGTTACTAACTCCCGGGTATCTGTTATTCTATATATAAACCCCCTGAACCCCTCGATAAGATTCCAGCCTGTAACTCACTGTCTGCTATCCGTTATTCTACATATAAAACCCCGAACCCCTCGATGAGATTCCAGCCTGTAACTCACTCCCGGGCATCTGTTATTGCATATATAAACCACCCGAATCCCTCGATTAGATTCCAGCCTGTAACTCACTCCCCGGTATGGTATCTGTTACTCTACATATAAACCCCCCGAACCCCTCGATTAGATTACAGCCTGTAACTCACTCCTGGGTATCTGTTATTGTACATCTAAACCCTCCGAACCCCTCGATTAGATTCCAGCCTGTAACTCACACCCGGGTATCTGTTATTCTATATATAAACCCTCCGATCCCCCCCGATTAGATTCCAGCCTGTAACTCACTTCCGGGTATCTGTTATTCTATGTATAAACCCCCGAACCCCTCGATTAGATTCAAGCCTTTAACACTCTCCTAGATATCTGTTATTGTATATATAAACCCCCCGAACCCCTCGATTAGATTCCAGCCTGTAACTCACTCCCGGGTATCCGTTATTCTATATATAAACCCGCCGAACCCCTCGATTCGATTCCAGCCTGTAACTCACTCCCGGGCATCTGTTATTGCATATATAAACCACCCGAACCCCTCGATTAGATTCCAGCCTGTAACTCACTCCCCGGTATGGTATCTGTTATTCTATACATAAACCCCCCGATTCCCTCGATTAGATTCTAGCCTGTTACTCACTCCCGGGTATCTGTTACTCTATATATAAACCCCCTGAAGCCTTCGATTAGATTCCAGCCTGAAACTCACTCCCGAGTATCTGTTATTCCATATGTAAACCCTCCAAACACTTTGATTAGATTCCAGCCTGGAACTCACTCCCGGGTAACTGTTATTGTATATATAAACCCCCCCGAACACCTCGATTAGATTCCAGCCTGTAACTCATTTCCGGTTATCTGATATTCTATGTATAACCCCCGAACCCCTCGATTAGATTCCAGCCTGTAACACACTCCTAGATATCTGTTATTGTATATATAAACCCCCCGAACCCCTCCATTAGATTCCAGCCTGTAACTCACTCCTGGGTATCTGTTATTGTACATCTAAACCCTCCGAATCCCTCGATTAGATTCCAGCCTGTCACTCACTGTCAGCTATCCGTTATTCTATATATAAACCCCCCAAACTCCTCGATTAGATTCCAGCCTGTAACTCTCTCCCCAGTATGGTATCTGTTATTCTGTATATAAACCCCCGAACCCCTCGATTAGATTCCAGTCTGTAACTCACTCCCGGCTATCTGTTATTCTATATATAAACCCCCCGAACCCCTCGATTAGATTCCAGCCTGTAACTCACTCCCGGGTATCTGTTATTGTATATAAAAAAAACCCGAACCCCTCGATTAGATTCCAGCCTGTAACTCACTCCCGGGTATCTGTTATTCTATATATAAACCCCCTGAACCCCTCGATTAGATTCCAGCCTGTAACTCACTCTCTGCTATCCGTTATTCTACATATAAAACCCCGAACCCCTCGATGAGATTCCAGCTTGCAACTCACTCCCGGGCATCTGTTATTGCATATATAAACCACCCGAACCCCTCGATTAGATTCCAGCCTGTAACTCACTCCCCGGTATGGTATCTGTTATTCTACATATAAACCCCCCGAACCCCTCAATTAGATTCCAGCCTGTAACTCACTCCGGGGTATCTGTTATTGTACATCTAAACCCTCCGAACCCCTCGATTAGATTCCAGCCTGTAACTCACACCCGGGTATCTGTTATTCTATATATAAACCCTCCGAACCCCCCGATTAGATTCCAGCCTGTAACTCATTTCCGGGTATCTGTTATTCTATGTATAAACCCCCGAACCCCTCGATTAGATTCCAGCCTTTAACACACTCCTAGATATCTGTTATTGTATATATAAACCCCCCGAACCCCTCGATTAGATTCCAGCCTGTAACTCACTCCCCAGGATGGTATCTGTTATTCTATATATAAACCCCCCGAACCCCTCGATTAGATTCTAGCCTGTAACTCACTCCCGGGTATCTGTTATTCTACATAAAAACCCCCTGAACCCCTCGATTAGATTCCATCCTGTAACTCACTCCCCGGTATGGTATCTGTTATTCTATATATAAACACCCCGAACCCCTCGATTAGATTCCATCCTGTAACTCACTCCCCGGTATGGTATCTGTTATTCTATATATAAACCCCCCGAAGCTCTCGATTAGATTCCAGCCTGTAACTCACTCCCGGGTATCTGTTATTGTATATATGAACCCCCCGAACTCCTCGATTAGATTCCAGCCTGTAACTCACTCCCGGGTATCTGTTATTGTACATCTAAACCCCCCGAACCCCTCGGTTAGATTCCAGCCTGTAACTCACACCCGGGTATCTGTTATTCTATATATAAACCCCCTGAACCCCTCGATTAAATTCCAGCCTGTAACTCACTCCCGGATATCTGTTATTCTATATATGAACCCCCGAACCACTCGATTTGATTCCAGCCTGTAACTCACTCTCTGCTATCCGTTATTCTACATATAAACCCCCGAACCCCTCGATGAGATTCCAGCCTGTAACTCATTCCCGGGTATCTGTTATTGCATATATAAACCACCCGAAACCCTCGATTAGATTCCAGCCTGTAACTCACTCCCCGGTATGGTATCTGTTATTCTATATATAAACCCCCCGAACCCCTCGATTAGATTCCAGTCTGTAACTCACTCCCGGGTATCTGTTATTCTATATATAAACCTCCCGTACCACTCGATTAGATTCCAGCCTGTCACTCACTCCTGGGTATCTGTTATTCTGTATCTAAACCCCCCGAACCCCTCGATTAGATTCTAGCCTGTCACTCACTCCCGGGTATCTGTTATTATATATATAAACCCCCCGAACCCCTCGATTTGAATCTAGCCTGTCACTCACTCCTGGGTATCTGTTATTCTATATATAAACCACCCCGAATCACTCGATTAGATTCCAGCCTGTAACTCACACCCGGGTATATGTTATTGTGTATATAAACCCCCTGAACCCCTCGATAAGATTCCAGCATGTAACTCACTCCCGGGTATCTGTTATTCTATATATAAACCCCCTGAACCCCGCAATTAGAATCCAGCCTGTAAATCACTCCTGGGTGTCTGTTATTCTGTATCTAAATCGCCTGAACCCCTCGATTAGATTCTAGCCTATAACTCACTCCCGAGTTTCTGTTATTATTATCTATTTAAACCCCCGAACCCCTCGATCATATTCCAGCCTGTCACTCACTCCTGGGTATCTGTTATTCTGCATATAAACCCCCGAACCCCTCGATCAGATTCCAGCCTGTAACTCACTCCCGAGTATCTGGTTTTCTACATATAAACCCCCCGAACCCCTCGATTAGATTCCATCCTGTAACTCACTCCCCGGTATGGTATCTGTTATTCTATATATAAACGCCCCCGAATCCCTCGATTAGATTCTAGCCTGTAACTCACTCCTGGGTATCTGTTATTGTACATCTAAACCCTCCGAACCCCTTGATTCGATTCCAGCCTGTAACTCATTCTCTGCTATCCGTTATTCTATATATAACCCCCCGAACCCCTCGATCAGATTCTAGCCTGGAACTCACTCCCGGTTATCTGTTATTGTATATATAAACCACCCGAATCCCTCGATTAGATTCCAGCCTGTAACTCGCTCTCAGCTATCCGTTATTCTGTATATAAACCCCCCAAAACCCCTCGATTAGATTCCAGCCTGTAACTCACTCCCGGGTATCTGTTATTGTATATAAAAAAAACCCGAACCCCTCGATTAGATTCCAGCCTGTAACTCACTCCCGGGTATCTGTTATTCTATATATAAACCCCCTGAACCCCTCGATTAGATTCCAGCCTGTAACTCACTCTCTGCTATCCGTTATTCTACATATAAAATCCCGAACCCCTCGATGAGATTCCAGCCTGTAACTCACTCCCGGGCATCTGTTATTGCATATATAAACCACCCAAACCCTTCGATTAGATTCCAGCCTGTAACTCACTCCCCGGTATGGTATCTGTTATTCTACATATAAACCCCCCGAACCCCTCGATTAGATTCCAGCCTGTAATTCACTCCTGGGTATCTGTTATTGTACATCTAAACCCTCCGAACCCCTCAATTAGATTCCAGCCTGTAACTCACACCCGGGTATCTGTTATTCTATATATAAACCCTCCGAACCCCCCGATTAGATTCCAGCCTGTAACTCACTTCCGGGTATCTGTTATTCTATGTATAAACCCCCGAACCCTTCGATTAGATTCCAGCCTTTAACACACTCCTCGATATCTGTTATTGTATATATAAACCCCCCGAACCCCTCGATTAGATTCCAGCCTGTAACTCACTCCCGGGTATCCGTTATTCTATATATAAACCTCCTGAACCCCTCGATTCGATTCCAGCCTGTCACTCACTTCCCGGTATGGTATCTGTTATTCTATATATAAACCCCCCGAACCCCTCGATTAGATTCTAGCCTGTAACTCACTCCCGGGTATCTGTTATTCTACATATAAACCCCCTGAACCCCTCGATTAGATTCCATCCTGTAACTCACTCCCCGGTATGGTATCTGTTATTCTATATATAAACACCCCGAACCCCTCGATTAGATTCCAGCCTGTAACTCACTCCCGGGTATCTGTTATTCCATATATAAACCCCCCGAAGCTCTCGATTAGATTCCAGCCTGTAACTCACTCCCGGGTATCTGTTATTGTATATATAAACCCCCCGAACCCGTCGATTAGATTCCAGCCTGTAACTCACTCCCGGGTATCTGTTATTGTACATCTAAACCCCCCGAACCCCTCGGTTAGATTCCAGCCTGTAACTCACTCCCGGGATTCTGTTATTCTATATATAGACCCCCTGAACCCCTCGATTAGATTCCAGCCTGTAACTCACTTCCGAGTATCTGTTATTCGATATATAAACCCCGGAACCCCTCGATTAGATTCCAGCTTGTAACACACTCCTAGATATCTGTTATTGTATATATAAACCCCCCGAATCCCTCGATTAGATTCCAGCCTGTAACTCACTCCCCGGTATGGTATCTGTTATTCTATATATAAACCCCCCGAACCCCTCGATTAGATTCTAGCCTGTAACTCACTCCCGGGTATCTGTTATTCTATATATAAACCCTCCGAACCCCCCGATTAGATTCCAGCCTGTAACTCACTTCCGGGCATATTAATTGGAATTAGAATGGGGATATTAATTGGAATTTG
This sequence comes from Pristiophorus japonicus, assembly GCF_044704955.1. Lineage (NCBI taxonomy): Eukaryota > Metazoa > Chordata > Chondrichthyes > Pristiophoridae > Pristiophorus > Pristiophorus japonicus. The sequence goes on along the minus strand of NC_092011.1, from coordinate 19,524,209 downwards.
AAGATGATATTAATTGGAATTAGAATGGGGATATTAATTGGAATTAGAACATGATAGTAACTGGAGTTAGAATGGGGATATTGATTGGAATTAAAATGGCGATATTAATTGGAATTAGAATGGGGTATTAATTGGAATTAGAATGAGGATGTTAATTTTAATTAGAATGGGGATATTAATTGGAATTAGAACATGATAGTAACTGGAGTTAGAATGGGGATATTGATTGGAATTAAAATGGCGATATTAATTGGAATTAGAATTGGGATATAAATTGTAATTAGAATGAGGATGCTAATTTGAATTAGAATTTGAAGTGTAATTAGAAGAAGATATTAATTGGAATTAGAATGGGGATATTAATTTGAATATTAATAATGATGTTAATTTGAATTAGAATGGGGATATTTATTGGAATAAGAAGATGATATTAATTCGAATTAGAATGGGCATATTAATAGGAATTAGAATGGGGATATTAATTGGAATTTGAAGATGATATTAATTGGAATTAGAATGGGGATATTAATTGGAATTAGAACATGATAGTAACTGGAGTTAGAATGGGGATATTGATTAGAATTGGGATATAAATTGTAATTAGAATGAGGATGCTAATTTGAATTAGAATTTGAAGTTTAATTAGAAGAAGATATTAATCGGTATTAGAATGGGGATATTAATTTGAATTAAAAAGTGGATATTAATTGGAATTAGAATGTGATATTAATTGGAATTAGAATAAGGATGTTAATTTGAATTAGAATGGGGATATTTATTGGAATAAGAAGATGATATTAATTGGAATTATAATGGGCATATTAATTGCAATTAGAATGGGGATATTAATTGGAATTAGAAGATGACATTAATTAGAATTAGAATGGGCATATCAATTGGAATTAGAATGGGGATATTAATTTGAAATCGAAGTTGATATAACTTGGAATTAGAATGGGGATATTAATTGGAATTAGAAGATGATATTAATTGATGTTAAAATGTGGATATTAATTGGAATTAGAATGGGGATATTAATTGGAATTAAAAGATGATATTAAATGGAATTAGAAGATTATATAATTGGAATTAGAATGTTGATATTACTTGGAATTGGAATTTGATATTAACGTGAATTAATATTGGGATTTTAATTGGAAGTAGAAGATGATATTAATTGGAATTAGAATGGGGATATAAATTGGAATTAAAAAGTGGATATTAATTGGAATTAGAATGTGGATATTAATTGGAATTAGAATAAGGATGTTAATTTGAATTAGAATGGGGATATTTATTGGAATAAGAAGATGATATTAATTGGAATTAGAATGGGGATATTAATTGGAATTAGAAGATGATATTAATTGGAATTAGAATGGGGATATTAATTGAATTAGAATGCAGATATTAATTTGATTATAAAAGTGGATATTAATTGGATTTAGAATGGGGATATTAATTGGAATTTGAATGAGGATATTAATTGGAATTAGAATGAGGACATTAATTGGAATTAGAAGATGATATTATTTGGAATTAGAATGAGGATATTAATTGAATTAAAATGGGGATATTAATTTGAATTAAAAAGTGGATATTAATTGGAATTAGAATGGGGATATTAATTGGAATTAGAATGAGGTTCTTAATTTGAATTAGAATGGGATATTTATTGGAATTAGAAGATGATTTTATTTGGAATAAGAAGATGATATTAATTGGAATTAGAATGGGTATATTAATTGGAATTCGAAGATGATATTAATTGGAATTAAAATGTGGATATTAATTGGAATTAGAATGGGGATATTAATTGGAATTAAATTGTGGATATTAATCGGAACTGGAAGATGATATTAATTGGAATTAGAATGGGGATATTAATTGGAATTAAAAAATTATATTAATTCGAATTAGAATGGGGATATTAATTGGAATTAGAAGTTGATATTAATTGGAATTAGAATGGGGATATTAACTGAAATTAGAATGGGTATATAATTTGGAATTGGAAGATGATATTAATTCAAATAAGAATGGGGATAGTAATTGGAATTAGAATGGGTATACAATTTGGAATTGGAAGATGATATTAATTGGAATTAGAAGATGATATTAATTGGAATTAGAATGGGGATATTAATTGGAATTGGAAGATGATAGTAATTGGAATTTGAATAGTGATATTACTTGGAATTGGAAGATGATATTAAATGGAATTAGAATGGGGATATTAATTGGAATTAAAATGGCAATATTAATTGGAACTAGAATGGGGATATTAATTGGAATTAGAATGAGGATGTTAATTTTAATTAGAATGGGGATATTTATTGGAATTAGAACATGATAGTAACTGGAGTTAGAATGGGGATATTGATTGGAATTAAAATGGCGATATTAATTGGAATTAGAATTGGGATATAAATTGTAATTAGAATGAGGATGCTAATTTGAATTAGAATTTGAAGTGTTATTAGAAGAAGATATTAATTGGAATTAGAATGGGGATATTAATTTGAATTAAAAAGTGGATATTAATTGGAATTAGAATGTGGATATTAATTGGAATTAGAATAAGGATGTTAATTTGAATTAGAATGGGGATATTTATTGGAATAAGAAGATGATATTAATTGGAATTAGAATGGGGATATTAATTGGAATTAAAATGGCAATATTAATTGGAATTAGAATGGGGATATTAATTGGAATTAGAATGAGGATGTTAATTTTAATTAGAATGGGGATATTTATTGGAATTAGAACATGATAGTAACTGGAGTTAGAATGGGGATTTTGATTGGAATTAAAATGGCGATATTAATTGGAATTAGAATTGGGATATAAATTGTAATTAGAATGAGGATGCTAATTTGAATTAGAATTTGAAGTGTAATTAGAAGAAGATATTAATTGGAATTAGAATGGGGATATTAATTTGAATTAAAAAATGGATATTAATTGGAATTAGAATGTGGATATTAATTGGAATTAGAATAAGGATGTTAATTTGAATTAGAATGGGGATATTTATTGGAATAAGAAGATGATATTAATTGGAATTATAATGGGCATATTAATTGGAATTAGAATGGGGATATTAATTGGAATTAGAAGATGACATTAATTAGAATTAGAATGGGCATATCAATTGGAATTAGAATGGGGATATTAATTTGAAATCGAAGTTGATATAACTTGGAATTAGAATGGGGATATTAATTGGAATTAGAAGATGATATTAATTGATGTTAAAATGTGGATATTAATTGGAATTAGAATGGGGATATTAATTGGAATTAAAAGATGATATTAAATGGAATTAGAAGATTATATAATTGGAATTAGAATGTTGATATTACTTGGAATTGGAATTTGATATTAACATGAATTAAAATTGGGTTATTAATTGGAAGTAGAAGATGATATTAATTGGAATTAGAATGGGGATATTAATTGGAATTAAAAAGTGGATATTAATTGGAATTAGAATGTGGATATTAATTGGAATTAGAATAAGGATGTTAATTTGAATTAGAATGGGGATATTTATTGGAATAAGAAGATGATATTAATTGGAATTAGAATGGGCATATTAATTGGAATTAGAATGGGGATATTAATTGGAATTAGAAGATGATATTAATTGGAATTAGAATGGGGATATTAATTGAATTAGAATGCAGATATTAATTTGATTATAAAAGTGGATATTAATTGGATTTAGAATGGGGATTTTAATTGGAATTTGAATGAGGATATTAATTGGAATTAGAATGAGGACATTAATTGGAATTAGAAGATGATATTATTTGGAATTAGAATGAGGATATTAATTGAATTAAATGGGGATATTAATTTGAATTAAAAAGTGGATATTAATTGGAATTAGAATGGGGATATTAATTGGAATTAGAATGAGGTTCTTAATTTGAATTAGAATGGGGATATTTATTGGAATTAGAAGATGATTTTATTTGGAATAAGAAGATGATATTAATTGGAATTAGAATGGGTATATTAATTGGAATTAAAATGTAGATATTAATTGGAATTGGAATGGGGATATTAATTGGAATTCGAAGATGATAGTAATTGGAATTAGATTGGGGATATTAATTGGAATTAGAAGATGATATTAATTGGAATTAAAATGCGGATATTAATTATATTAGAATGGGGCTATTAATTGTAATTAAAATGGGGATATTAATTGGATTAGAATGCAGATATTAATTGGAATGAGTATGGGGATATTAATTGGGATTAGAATGGGGATTTATTTGGAATTAGAAGATGATATTAATTGGAATTAGAATGTGGATATTAATTGGAATTAGAATGGGCATTTTAATTGGGATTAGAATGTAATATTAATTGGAATTAGAAGATGATATTAATTGAAATTAGAATGGGGATATTCATTGGAATTAGAATGGGGATATTAATTGGTATTACAAGATTATATTAATTGGAATTAGAATGGGGATATCAATTGGAATTCGAATGTGGATATTAATTGGGATTAGAATGGGGATATTAATTGGAATTAGAAGAATATATCTATTGGATTTAGAATGTGGATATTAATTGGGATTAGAATGGGGATATTAATTGGAATAAGAAGAAAATATTTAATGGATTTAGAATGGGGATATTAATTGGAATTAGAATGTGGGTAATAATTGGAATTAACATATGATATTAATTGGAATTAGAATGGCAATAGTAATTGGAATTAGAAGATGATATTAATTGGAATTAGATTGGGGATATTAATTTGAATTCAAAGATGATATTAATTGGAATTAACATGTGGATATTAATTGGAATTAGAATGGGGCTACTAATTGTAATTAAAATGTGGATATTAATTAGAATTAGAAGTTAATATAATTTGGAATGAGAATGTGGATATTAATTGTAATTGGAGGATGATATTAATTGGAATTAGAATGTGTCTATTAATTGGAATTAGAATGGGGATATTAATTGGAATTAGAAGATGATATTAATTGGAATTAGAAGATGATATTAATTGGAATTAGAATTGGGATATTAATTGGAATCAGAAGGTGCTATTAATTGGAATTAGAATGTGGATATTAATTGGAATTAGAATGGGAATATTAATTGGAATTAGAATGAGCATATTAATTGGAATTAGAATGGGGATATTAATTGGAATTAGAAGATGATATTAATTGGAATTAGAATGGGGATAGTAATTGGAAATTGAATGGGTATATTAATTGGATATAGAAGATGATGGAATTAGAATTTGATATTAATTGGAATTAGAATGTGCATATTAATTGAATTAGAATGCGGATATTAATTTGATTATAAAAGTGGATATTAATTGGAATTAGAATGAGGATATTAATTGGAATTAGAATGAGGACATTAATTGGAATTAGAAGATGATATTAATTGGAATTAGAATGAGGATATTAATTGAATTAGAATGGGGATATTAATTTGAATTAAAAAGTGGATCTTAATTGGAATAAGAATGGGGATATTAATTGGAATTAGATTGGGGATATTTATTGGAATTAGAAGATGATATTAATTGGAATTAGAATGGGTATGTTAATTGGAATTAGAAGCTGATATTAATTGGAATTAAAATGAGGATATTAATTGGAATTCGAATGGGTATATTAATTGGAATTTGAAAATGTTATTAATTGGAAGTAAAATGGGGATATTAATTGGAATTAGAAGTTAATCTGACTTGGAATGAGAATGTGGATATTAATTGTAATTAGAGGATGATATTAATTGGAATTAAAATGGTCATATTAATTGGAATTAGAATGGGGATATTAATTGGAATTAGAAGATGATATTAATTGGAATTAAAATGTGGATATTAATTGTATTAGAATGGGGCTATTAATTGGAATTAAAATGGGGATATTAATTGGATTAGAATGCGGATATTAATTGGAATGAGTATGGGGATATTAATTGGGATTAGAATGGGGATCTTATTTGGAATTAGAAGATGATATTAATTGGAATTAGAATGTGGTTATTAATTGTAATTAGAATGGGGATGTTAATTGGGTTTAGAATGGGGATATTAATTGGAATTAGAAGATTATATTAATTGGAATTAGAATGGGGATATCAATTGGGATTAGAATGGGGATATTAATTGGAATTAGAAGATGATATTAATTGGAATTAGAATGGGGATAGTAATTGGAAATTGAATGGGTATATTAATTGGATATAGAAGATGATGGAATTAGAATTTGATATTAATTGGAATTAGAATGTGCATATCAATTGAATTAGAATGCGGATATTAATTTGATTATAAAAGTGGATATTAATTGGAATTAGAATGAGGATATTAATTGGAATTAGAATGAGGACATTAATTGGAATTAGAAGATGATATTAATTGGAATTAGAATGAGGATATTAATTGAATTAGAATGGGGATATTAATTTGAATTAAAAAGTGGATCTTAATTGGAATAAGAATGGGGATATTAATTGGAATTAGATTGGGGATATTTATTGGAATTAGAAGATGATATTAATTGGAATTAGAATGGGTATGTTAATTGGAATTAGAAGCTGATATTAATTGGAATTAAAATGAGGATATTAATTGGAATTCGAATGGGTATATTAATTGGAATTTGAAAATGTTATTAATTGGAAGTAAAATGGGGATATTAATTGGAATTAGAAGTTAATCTGACTTGGAATGAGAATGTGGATATTAATTGTAATTAGAGGATGATATTAATTGGAATTAAAATGGTCATATTAATTGGAATTAGAATGGGGATATTAATTGGAATTAGAAGATGATATTAATTGGAATTAAAATGTGGATATTAATTGTATTAGAATGGGGCTATTAATTGGAATTAAAATGGGGATATTAATTGGATTAGAATGCGGATATTAATTGGAATGAGTATGGGGATATTAATTGGGATTAGAATGGGGATCTTATTTGGAATTAGAAGATGATATTAATTGGAATTAGAATGTGGTTATTAATTGTAATTAGAATGGGGATGTTAATTGGGTTTAGAATGGGGATATTAATTGGAATTAGAAGATTATATTAATTGGAATTAGAATGGGGATATCAATTGGGATTAGAATGGGGATATTAATTGGAATTAGAATGGGGATATTTATTGGATTCAGAATGGGGATATTAATTGGAATTAGAATGAGGATATTAATTGGATTTAACAGATGATATTAATTGGAATTAGAATGTCAATAGTAATTGGAATTAGAAGATGATATTAATTGGAATTAGAAAGTGGTTATCAATTTGAATTAGAATGGGGATATTAATTGGATTTAGAATGGGGATATTAATTCAAATTAAAATGTTGATATTAATTTCAATTAGAATGGGGATATTAATTGGAATTAGAAGATGATATTAATTGGAATTAGAATGAGGATATTAATTGAATTAGAATGGGGATATTAATTTGAATTAAAAAGTGGATCTTAATTGGAATAAGAATGGGGATATTAATTGGAATTAGATTGGGGATATTTATTGGAATTAGAAGATGATATTAATTGGAATTAGAATGGGTATGTTAATTGGAATTAGAAGCTGATATTATTTGGAATTAAAATGAGGATATTAATTGGAATTCGAATGAATATATTAATTGGAATTTGAAAATGTTATTAATTGGAAGTAAAATGGGGATATTAATTGGAATTAGAAGATGACATTAATTAGAATTAGAATGGGCATATCAATTGGAATTAAAATGGGGATATTAATTTGAAATCGAAGTTGATATAACTTGGAATTAGAATGGGAATATTAATTGGAATTAGAAGATGTTATTAATTGGAATTAGAATGGGGATATTACATGGAATTAGAATTTGATATTAATTGGAATTAGAATGTGCATATTAATTGAATTAGAATGCGGATATTAATTTGATTATAAAAGTGGATATTAATTGGATTTAGAATGGGGATATTAATTGGAATTAGAATGAGGATATTAATTGGAATTAGAAGATGATATTAATTGGAATTAGAATGAGGATATTAATTGAATTAGAATGGGGATATTAATTTGAATTAAAAAGTGGATCTTAATTGGAATAAGAATGGGGATATTAATTGGAATTAGAATGGGGATATTTATTGGAATTAGAAGATGATATTAATTGGAATTAGAATGAGGATATTAATTGGAATTCGAATGGGTATATTAATTGGAATTTGAAAATGTTATTAATTGGAAGTAAAATGGGGATATTAATTGGAATTAGAAGATGACATTAATTAGAATTAGAATGGGCATATCAATTGGAATTAAAATGGGGATATTAATTTGAAATCGAAGTTGATATAACTTGGAATTAGAATGGGAATAATAATTGGAATTAGAATGGGGATATTACATGGAATTAGAATTTGATATTAATTGGAATTAGAATGTGCATATTAATTGAATTAGAATGCGGATATTAATTTGATTATAAAAGTGGATATTAATTGGATTTAGAATGGGGATATTAATTGGAATTAGAATGAGGTTGTTAATTTGAATTAGAATGGGGATATTTATTGGAATTAGAAGATGATATTATTTGGAATAAGAATGGGGATATTAATTAGAATTAGAAGTTAATCTGACTTGGAATGAGAATGTGGATATTAATTGTAATTAGAGGATGATATTAATTGGAATTAAAATGGTCATATTAATTGGAATTAGAATGGGGATATTAATTGGAATTAGAAGATGATATTAATTGGAATTAAAATGTGGATATTAATTGTATTAGAATGGGGCTATTAATTGGAATTAAAATGGGGATATTAATTGGATTAGAATGCGGATATTAATTGGAATGAGTATGGGGATATTAATTGGGATTAGAATGGGGATCTTATTTGGAATTAGAAGATGATATTAATTGGAATTAGAATGTGGTTATTAATTGTAATTAGAATGGGGATGTTAATTGGGTTTAGAATGGGGATATTAATTGGAATTAGAAGATTATATTAATTGGAATTAGAATGGGGATATCAATTGGGATTAGAATGGGGATATTAATTGGAATTAGAATGGGGATATTTATTGGATTCAGAATGGGGATATTAATTGGAATTAGAATGAGGATATTAATTGGATTTAACAGATGATATTAATTGGAATTAGAATGTCAATAGTAATTGGAATTAGAAGATGATATTAATTGGAATTAGAAAGTGGTTATCAATTTGAATTAGAATGGGGATATTAATTGGATTTAGAATGGGGATATTAATTCAAATTAAAATGTTGATATTAATTTCAATTAGAATGGGGATATTAATTGGAATTTGAAGATGATATTAATTGGAATTAAAATGGGGATTTTAATTGGAATTAGAATGGGGCTATTAATTGGAATTAAAATGTGGATATTAATTGGAATAAGAAAATGATATTAATTGGAATTAGAATGGGGATATTAATTAGAATTAGAAGTTAATATAACTTGGAATGAGAATGTGGATATTAATTGTAATTAGAGGATGATATTAATTGAAATTAAAATGGTCATATTAATTGGAATTAGAATGGGGATATTAATTGGAATTAGAAGATGATATTAATTGGAATTAAAATGGGGATATTAATTGTATTAGAATGGGGCTATTAATTGTAATTAAAATGGAGATATTAATTGGATTAGAATGCGGATATTAATTAGAATGAGTATGGGGATATTAATGTGAATTCGAAGATGATATAATAATTGGAATAAGAATTGGGATCTTAATTGGAATCAGAAGGTGATATTAATTGGAATTAGAATGTGGATATTAATTGGAATTAGAATGGGGATATTAATTGGGATTAGAGGACGATATTAATTGGAATTAGAATTGGGATCCTAATTGGAATCAGAAGGTGATATTAATTGGAATTAGAATGGGGATATTAATTGGAATTAGAAGATGATATTAATTGGAATTAAAATGGGGATATTCATTGGAATCAGAAGATGATATTAATTGGAATTAGAATGGGGATAGTAATTGGAAATTGAATGGGTATATTAATTGGAATTAGAAGATGATATTAATTGGAATTAGAATGGGAATATTAATTGGAATTAGAAGATGATATTAATTGGAATTAGAATGGGGATATTAATTGGAATCAGAAGGTGATATTTATTGGAATTAGAATGGGAATATCAATTGGAATTAGAATGGAGATATTAATTGGAAATAGAAGATGATATTAATTGGAATTAGAATGTGGATATTAATTGGAATTAGACGATGATATTAATTAGAATTAGAATGTGGATGTTAACTGGAATTAGAATGGGGATATCAATTGGAATTAGAATGTGGATATTAATTGGGATTAGAATGGGGATATTAATTGGAATTAGAAGAATATATCTATTGGATTTAGAATGTGGATATTAATTGGGATTAGAATGGGGATATTAATTGGAATAAGAAGAAAATATTTAATGGATTTAGAATGGGGATATTAATTGGAATTAGAATGTGGGTATTAATTGGAATTAACATATGATATTAATTGGAATTAGAATGGCAATAGTAATTGGAATTAGAAGATGATATTAATTGGAATTAGATTGGGGATATTAATTTGAATTCAAAGATGATATTAATTGGAATTAACATGTGGATATTAATTGGAATTAGAATGGGGCTACTAATTGTAATTAAAATGTGGATATTAATTAGAATTAGAAGTTAATATAATTTGGAATGAGAATGTGGATATTAATTGTAATTGGAGGATGATATTAATTGGAATTAGAATGTGTCTATTAATTGGAATTAGAATGGGGATATTAATTGGAATTAGAAGATGATATTAATTGGAATTAGAAGATGATATTAATTGGAATTAGAATTGGGATATTAATTGGAATCAGAAGGTGCTATTAATTGGAATTAGAATGTGGATATTAATTGGAATTAGAATGGGAATATTAATTGGAATTAGAATGAGCATATTAATTGGAATTAGAATGGGGATATTAATTGGAATTAGAAGATGATATTAATTGGAATTAGAATGGGGATAGTAATTGGAAATTGAATGGGTATATTAATTGGATATAGAAGATGATGGAATTAGAATTTGATATTAATTGGAATTAGAATGTGCATATTAATTGAATTAGAATGGGGATATTAATTTGATTATAAAAGTGGATATTAATTGGATTTAGAATGGGGATATTAATTGGAATTAGAATGAGGACATTAATTGGAATTAGAAGATGATATTAATTGGAATTAGAATGAGGATATTAATTGAATTAGAATGGGGATATTAATTTGAATTAAAAAGTGGATCTTAATTGGAATAAGAATGGGGATATTAATTGGAATTAGATTGGGGATATTTATTGGAATTAGAAGATGATATTAATTGGAATTAGAATGGGTATGTTAATTGGAATTAGAAGCTGATATTAATTGGAATTAAAATGAGGATATTAATTGGAATTCGAATGGGTATATTAATTGGAATTTGAAAATGTTATTAATTGGAAGTAAAATGGGGATATTAATTGGAATTAGAAGAAGACATTAATTAGAATTAGAATGGGCATATCAATTGGAATTAAAATGGGGATATTAATTTGAAATCGAAGTTGATATAACTTGGAATTAGAATGGGAATATTAATTGGAATTAGAAGATGTTATTAATTGGAATTAGAATGGGGATATTACGTGGAATTAGAATTTGATATTAATTGGAATTAGAATGTGCATATTAATTGAATTAGAATGTGGATATTAATTTGATTATAAAAGTGGATATTAATTGGATTTAGAATGGGGATATTAATTGGAATTAGAATGAGGATATTAATTGGAATTAGAAGATGATATTAATTGGAATTAGAATGAGGATATTAATTGAATTAGAATGGGGATATTAATTTGAATTAAAAAGTGGATCTTAATTGGAATAAGAATGGGGATATTAATTGGAATTAGATTGGGGATATTTATTGGAATTAGAAGATGATATTAATTGGAATTAGAATGGGTATGTTAATTGGAATTAGAAGCTGATATTAATTGGAATTAGAATAAGGATATTAATTGGAATTCGAATGGGTATATTAATTGGAATTTGAAAATGTTATTAATTGGAAGTAAAATGGGGATATTAATTGGAATTAGAAGATGACATTAATTAGAATTAGAATGGGCATATCAATTGGAATTAAAATGGGGATATTAATTTGAAATCGAAGTTGATATAACTTGGAATTAGAATGGGAATAATAATTGGAATTAGAATGGGGATATTACATGGAATTAGAATTTGATATTAATTGGAATTAGAATGTGCATATTAATTGAATTAGAATGCGGATATTAATTTGATTATAAAAGTGGATATTAATTGGATTTAGAATGGGGATATTAATTGGAATTAGAATGAGGTTGTTAATTTGAATTAGAATGGGGATATTTATTGGAATTAGAAGATGATATTATTTGGAATAAGAATGGGGATATTAATTAGAATTAGAAGTTAATCTGACTTGGAATGAGAATGTGGATATTAATTGTAATTAGAGGATGATATTAATTGGAATTAAAATGGTCATATTAATTGGAATTAGAATGGGGATATTAATTGGAATTAGAAGATGATATTAATTGGAATTAAAATGTGGATATTAATTGTATTAGAATGGGGCTATTAATTGGAATTAAAATGGGGATATTAATTGGATTAGAATGCGGATATTAATTGGAATGAGTATGGGGATATTAATTGGGATTAGAATGGGGATCTTATTTGGAATTAGAAGATGATATTAATTGGAATTAGAATGTGGTTATTAATTGTAATTAGAATGGGGATGTTAATTGGGTTTAGAATGGGGATATTAATTGGAATTAGAAGATTATATTAATTGGAATTAGAATGGGGATATCAATTGGGATTAGAATGGGGATATTAATTGGAATTAGAATGGGGATATTTATTGGATTCAGAATGGGGATATTAATTGGAATTAGAATGAGGATATTAATTGGATTTAACAGATGATATTAATTGGAATTAGAATGTCAATAGTAATTGGAATTAGAAGATGATATTAATTGGAATTAGAAAGTGGTTATCAATTTGAATTAGAATGGGGATATTAATTGGATTTAGAATGGGGATATTAATTCAAATTAAAATGTTGATATTAATTTCAATTAGAATGGGGATATTAATTGGAATTTGAAGATGATATTAATTGGAATTAAAATGGGGATTTTAATTGGAATTAGAATGGGGCTATTAATTGGAATTAAAATGTGGATATTAATTGGAATAAGAAAATGATATTAATTGGAATTAGAATGGGGATATTAATTAGAATTAGAAGTTAATATAACTTGGAATGAGAATGTGGATATTAATTGTAATTAGAGGATGATATTAATTGAAATTAAAATGGTCATATTAATTGGAATTAGAATGGGGATATTAATTGGAATTAGAAGATGATATTAATTGGAATTAAAATGGGGATATTAATTGTATTAGAATGGGGCTATTAATTGTAATTAAAATGGAGATATTAATTGGATTAGAATGCGGATATTAATTAGAATGAGTATGGGGATATTAATGTGAATTCGAAGATGATATTAATTGGAATAAGAATTGGGATCTTAATTGGAATCAGAAGGTGATATTAATTGGAATTAGAATGTGGATATTAATTGGAATTAGAATGGGGATATTAATTGGGATTAGAGGACGATATTAATTGGAATTAGAATTGGGATCCTAATTGGAATCAGAAGGTGATATTAATTGGAATTAGAATGGGGATATTAATTGGAATTAGAAGATGATATTAATTGGAATTAAAATGGGGATATTCATTGGAATCAGAAGATGATATTAAGTGGAATTAGAATGGGGATAGTAATTGGAAATTGAATGGGTATATTAATTGGAATTAGAAGATGATATTAATTGGAATTAGAATGGGAATATTAATTGGAATTAGAAGATGATATTAATTGGAATTAGAATGGGGATATTAATTGGAATCAGAAGGTGATATTTATTGGAATTAGAATGGGAATATCAATTGGAATTAGAATGGAGATATTAATTGGAAATAGAAGATGATATTAATTGGAATTAGAATGTGGATATTAATTGGAATTAGACGATGATATTAATTAGAATTAGAATGTGGATGTTAACTGGAATTAGAATGGGGATATCAATTGGAATTAGAATGTGGATATTAATTGGGATTAGAATGGGGATATTAATTGGAATTAGAAGAATATATCTATTGGATTTAGAATGTGGATATTAATTGGGATTAGAATGGGGATATTAATTGGAATAAGAAGAAAATATTTAATGGATTTAGAATGGGGATATTAATTGGAATTAGAATGTGGGTATTAATTGGAATTAACATATGATATTAATTGGAATTAGAATGGCAATAGTAATTGGAATTAGAAGATGATATTAATTGGAATTAGATTGGGGATATTAATTTGAATTCAAAGATGATATTAATTGGAATTAACATGTGGATATTAATTGGAATTAGAATGGGGCTACTAATTGTAATTAAAATGTGGATATTAATTAGAATTAGAAGTTAATATAATTTGGAATGAGAATGTGGATATTAATTGTAATTGGAGGATGATATTAATTGGAATTAGAATGTGTCTATTAATTGGAATTAGAATGGGGATATTAATTGGAATTAGAAGATGATATTAATTGGAATTAGAAGATGATATTAATTGGAATTAGAATTGGGATATTAATTGGAATCAGAAGGTGCTATTAATTGGAATTAGAATGTGGATATTAATTGGAATTAGAATGGGAATATTAATTGGAATTAGAATGAGCATATTAATTGGAATTAGAATGGGGATATTAATTGGAATTAGAAGATGATATTAATTGGAATTAGAATGGGGATAGTAATTAGAAATTGAATGGGTATATTAATTGGATATAGAAGATGATGGAATTAGAATTTGATATTAATTGGAATTAGAATGTGCATATTAATTGAATTAGAATGGGGATATTAATTTGATTATAAAAGTGGATATTAATTGGATTTAGAATGGGGATATTAATTGGAATTAGAATGAGGACATTAATTGGAATTAGAAGATGATATTAATTGGAATTAGAATGAGGATATTAATTGAATTAGAATGGGGATATTAATTTGAATTAAAAAGTGGATCTTAATTGGAATAAGAATGGGGATATTAATTGGAATTAGATTGGGGATATTTATTGGAATTAGAAGATGATATTAATTGGAATTAGAATGGGTATGTTAATTGGAATTAGAAGCTGATATTAATTGGAATTAAAATGAGGATATTAATTGGAATTCGAATGGGTATATTAATTGGAATTTGAAAATGTTATTAATTGGAAGTAAAATGGGGATATTAATTGGAATTAGAAGAAGACATTAATTAGAATTAGAATGGGCATATCAATTGGAATTAAAATGGGGATATTAATTTGAAATCGAAGTTGATATAACTTGGAATTAGAATGGGAATATTAATTGGAATTAGAAGATGTTATTAATTGGAATTAGAATGGGGATATTACGTGGAATTAGAATTTGATATTAATTGGAATTAGAATGTGCATATTAATTGAATTAGAATGTGGATATTAATTTGATTATAAAAGTGGATATTAATTGGATTTAGAATGGGGATATTAATTGGAATTAGAATGAGGATATTAATTGGAATTAGAAGATGATATTAATTGGAATTAGAATGAGGATATTAATTGAATTAGAATGGGGATATTAATTTGAATTAAAAAGTGGATCTTAATTGGAATAAGAATGGGGATATTAATTGGAATTAGATTGGGGATATTTATTGGAATTAGAAGATGATATTAATTGGAATTAGAATGGGTATGTTAATTGGAATTAGAAGCTGATATTAATTGGAATTAGAATAAGGATATTAATTGGAATTCGAATGGGTATATTAATTGGAATTTGAAAATGTTATTAATTGGAAGTAAAATGGGGATATTAATTGGAATTAGAAGATGACATTAATTAGAATTAGAATGGGCATATCAATTGGAATTAAAATGGGGATATTAATTTGAAATCGAAGTTGATATAACTTGGAATTAGAATGGGAATAATAATTGGAATTAGAATGGGGATATTACATGGAATTAGAATTTGATATTAATTGGAATTAGAATGTGCATATTAATTGAATTAGAATGCGGATATTAATTTGATTATAAAAGTGGATATTAATTGGATTTAGAATGGGGATATTAATTGGAATTAGAATGAGGTTGTTAATTTGAATTAGAATGGGGATATTTATTGGAATTAGAAGATGATATTATTTGGAATAAGAATGGGGATATTAATTAGAATTAGAAGTTAATCTGACTTGGAATGAGAATGTGGATATTAATTGTAATTAGAGGATGATATTAATTGGAATTAAAATGGTCATATTAATTGGAATTAGAATGGGGATATTAATTGGAATTAGAAGATGATATTAATTGGAATTAAAATGTGGATATTAATTGTATTAGAATGGGGCTATTAATTGGAATTAAAATGGGGATATTAATTGGATTAGAATGCGGATATTAATTGGAATGAGTATGGGGATATTAATTGGGATTAGAATGGGGATCTTATTTGGAATTAGAAGATGATATTAATTGGAATTAGAATGTGGTTATTAATTGTAATTAGAATGGGGATGTTAATTGGGTTTAGAATGGGGATATTAATTGGAATTAGAAGATTATATTAATTGGAATTAGAATGGGGATATCAATTGGGATTAGAATGGGGATATTAATTGGAATTAGAATGGGGATATTTATTGGATTCAGAATGGGGATATTAATTGGAATTAGAATGAGGATATTAATTGGATTTAACAGATGATATTAATTGGAATTAGAATGTCAATAGTAATTGGAATTAGAAGATGATATTAATTGGAATTAGAAAGTGGTTATCAATTTGAATTAGAATGGGGATATTAATTGGATTTAGAATGGGGATATTAATTCAAATTAAAATGTTGATATTAATTTCAATTAGAATGGGGATATTAATTGGAATTAGAAGATGATATTAATTGGAATTTGAAGATGATATTAATTGGAATTAAAATGGGGATTTTAATTGGAATTAGAATGGGGCTATTAATTGGAATTAAAATGTGGATATTAATTGGAATAAGAAAATGATATTAATTAGAATTAGAATGGGGATATTAATTAGAATTAGAAGTTAATATAACTTGGAATGAGAATGTGGATATTAATTGTAATTAGAGGATGATATTAATTGAAATTAAAATGGTCATATTAATTGGAATTAGAATGGGGATATTAATTGGAATTAGAAGATGATATTAATTGGAATTAAAATGGGGATATTAATTGTATTAGAATGGGGCTATTAATTGTAATTAAAATGGAGATATTAATTGGATTAGAATGCGGATATTAATTAGAATGAGTATGGGGATATTAATTTGAATTCGAAGATGATATTAATTGGAATAAGAATTGGGATCTTAATTAGAATCAGAAGGTGATATTAATTGGAATTAGAATGTGGATATTAATTGGAATTAGAATGAGGATATTAATTGGGATTAGAAGACGATATTAATTGGAATTAGAATTGGGATCCTAATTGGAATCAGAAGGTGATATTAATTGGAATTAGAATGGGGATATTAATTGGAATTAGAAGATGATATTAATTGGAATTAAAATGGGGATATTAATTGGAATTAGAAGATGATATTAATTGGAATTAAAATGGGGATATTCATTGGAATCAGAAGATGATATTAATTGGAATTAGAATGGGGATAGTAATTGGAAATTGAATGGGTATATTAATTGGAATTAGAAGATGATATTAATTGGAATTAGAATGGGAATATTAATTGGAATTAGAAGATGATATTAATTGGAATTAGAATGGGGATATTAATTGGAATTAGAAGGTGATATTTATTGGAATTAGAATGGGAATATCAATTGGAATTAGAATGGAGATATTAATTGGAAATAGAAGATGATATTAATTGGAATTAGAATGTGGATATTAATTGGAATTAGACGATGATATTAATTAGAATTAGAATGTGGATGTTAACTGGAATTAGAATGGGGATATTAATTGGAATTAGAAGCTGATATTAATTAGAATTAGAATGGGGATGTTAATTGGAATTAGAATGGGGATATTAATTGGAATTTGAAGATGTTATTAATTGGAAGTAGAATGGAGATATTAATTGTAATTATAATGGGGATATTAATTGGAATTCGAAGATGATATTAATTAGAATAAGAATGGGGATATTAATTGGAATTAGAATGAGGATGTTAATTTGAATTAGAATGGGGATATTAATTGGAATTAGAACATGATAGTAACTGGAGTTAGAATGGCGATATTGATTGGAATTAAAATGGCGATATTAATTGTAATTAGAATTGGGATATTAATTGGAATTAGAATGAGGATGTTAATTTGAATTAGAATGGGGATATTTATTGAAATAAGAAGATGATATTAATTGGAATTAGAATGGGCATATGAATTGGAATTAGACTGGGGATATTAATTGGAATTAGAAGATGACATTAATTAGAATTAGAATGGGCATATCAATTGGAATTAAAATGGGGATATTAATTTGAAATCGAAGTTATATAACTTGGAATTAGAATGGGGATATTAATTGGAATTAGAAGATGTTATTAAATGGAATTAGAATGGGGATATTAATTGGAATTAGAAGATGATATTAATTGGAATTAGAATGTGCATATTAATTAGAATTAGAATGGGGATTTTACATGGAATTAGAATGGGAATATTAATTGAAATAAGAATGAGGACATTAATTGAATTAGAATGCGGATATTAATTTTATTATAAAAGTGGATGTTAATTAGATTTAGAATGGGGATATTAATTGGAATTAGAATGAGGATATTAATTTGAATTAGAATGAGG
This sequence comes from Pristiophorus japonicus, assembly GCF_044704955.1. Classification (NCBI taxonomy): domain Eukaryota; kingdom Metazoa; phylum Chordata; class Chondrichthyes; family Pristiophoridae; genus Pristiophorus; species Pristiophorus japonicus. The sequence continues at coordinate 19,505,086 of NC_092011.1, read as the reverse complement.
ACATTAATTGGAATTAGAATGGGGATATTAATTGGAATTAGAACATGATAGTAACTGGAGTTAGAATGGCGATATTGATTGGAATTAAAATGGCGATATTAATTGGAATTAGAATGAGGATATTAATTTGAATTAGAATGAGGACATTAATTGGAATTAGAATGGGGATATTAATTGGAATTAGAACATGATAGTAACTGGAGTTAGAATGGCGATATTGATTGGAATTAAAATGGCGATATTAATTGGAATTAGAATGGGGATATTAATTGGAATTAGAATGAGGATGATAATTTGAATTAGAATGGGGATATTTATTGGAATAAGAAGATGATATTAATTGGAATTAGAATGGGTATATTAATTTGAATTAGAATGGGGATATTAATTGTAATTAGAAGATGATATTAATTAGAATTAGAATGGGGATATCAATTGGAATTAGAATGGGGATATTAATTTGAAATCAAAGTTGATATAACTGAAGTTGAAATCGAAGTTGGAATGTGAAGATGATATTAATTGAAATCAGAATGGGGATATTCATTGGAATTAGAATGTGGGATATTAATTGGAATTCGAAGATTATATTAATTGGAATTAGAATGGGGATATTAATTGGTATTAAAAGATGATATTAATTGGACTTAGAATGCAGATATTAATTGGAATTCGAAAATGATATTAATTGGAATTAAATGTGGATATTAATTGGAATTAGAATGGGGCTATTAATTGGAATTAAAAAGTGGCTATTAAGTGGAATTAGAATGGGGATATTAATTGGAATAAGATCGGGAATATTAATTGGAATTAGAAGATGATATTAATTGGAATTAGCAGATGATATTAATTGGAAATAGAATGGGGATATTAATTGGGATTAGAATGGGGATATTAATTGGAATTAGAAGAAGATATTTATTGGATTTAGAATCAGAATATTAATTGGGATTAGAATTGAGATATTAATTGGAATTAGAAGAAGATATTTATTGGATTTAGAATGGGGATATTAATTGGAATCAGAAGATGATATTAATTGGAATTACAATGAAGAGATTCATTGGAATTAAAAGATGATATTAATTGGAATTAGATAGGGAATATTAATTGGAATTAGTCGATGATATTAATTGGAATTAGCAGGTGATATTAATTGTAATTACAATGAAGATATTAAAATATGATATTAATTGTAATTAGAATGGGGATATTAATTTGAATTCGAAGATGATATTAATTGGAATTAGATAGGGAATATTAATTGGAATTAGTAGATGATATTAATTGGAATTAGCAGGTGATATTAATTGGAATTAGAATGGGGATATTAATTTGAATTAGAAGATGATATTAATTGGAATTAGATCGGGAATATTAATTGGAATTAGTAGATGATATTAATTGGAATTAGCAGGTGATATTAATTGTAATTACAATGAAGATATTAATTGGAATTAAAAGATGATATTAATTGGAATTAGAATGGGGATATTAATTTGAATTCGAAGATGATATTAATTGGAATTAGATAGGGAATATTAATTGGAATTAGTAAATGATATTAATTGGAATTAGCAGGTGATATTAATTGGAATTAGAATGGGGATATTAATTTGAATTAGAAGGTGATATTAATTGGAATAAGATCAGGAATATTAATTGGAATTAGAAGATGATATTAATTGGAATTAGCAGATGATATTAATTGGAAATAGAATGGGGATATTAATTAGAATTAGAAGTTGATGTAACGGGATTAGAATGTGGATATTAATTGGAATTAGAAGACGATATTTATTGGAATTAGAATGGGGATTTTAATTGGAATTAGAAGTTGATATTAATTGGAATTAGAATGAGCATATTAATTGGAATTAGAATGGGGATATTCCTTGGAATTAGAATGGGGATATTAATTGGAATTATAAGATCATTTTAATTGGAATTAGAATAGGTCTATTAATTGGAATTAGAATGAGGATATTAATTGGAATTAGAATGGGGATATCAATTGGAATTAGAATGAGGATATTAATTGGAATTATAAGATGATTTTAATTGGAATTAGTATGAGGATATTAATTTGAATTATAAAGTGGATATTAATTGGAATTAGAATGAGGATATTAATTGGAATTAGAATGGGGATATTAATTGGAATTAGAAGTTGATATTGTTTAGAATTAGAATGGGCATATTATTTGCAATTAGAATGGGGATATTAATTGGAATTCGAATGGGAATATTTATTGGAATTAGAAGATGATATTAATTAGAATTAGAATGGGCAGATTAATTGGAATTAGAATGGGGATATTAATTGGTATCAGAAGTTGATATTAATTGGTATTAGCAGTTGATATTAAGTTGAATTAGAATGGGGTATTAATTGGAATTAGAAGATGTTATTAATTTGAATTAGAATGGGTATATTAATTGGAATTTGAAGTTGATATTAATTGGAGTTAGAAGATGATATTAATGAGAATTAGAATGGGCAGATTAATTGGAATTAGAATGGGGGTATTAATTGGAATTGGAAGATGATATTAAGTGGAATTTGAATGTGGATATTAATTGGAATTAGAAGATGCTATCAATTATAATTAGAATGGGCATATTAATTGGAATTAGAATGGGGATATTAATTGGAATTAGAAGATGATATTAATTGGAATTAGAATGGGGAGATTAATTGGAATTAGAAGATATTAATTGGAATTAGAATGGGGAGATTAATTGGAATTAGAAGATGATATTAATTGGAATTAGAATGGGGATATTAATTGGAATTAGAAGATGATATTAATTGGAATTAGAATGGCAATATTAATTGGAATTAGAAGTTGATATTAATTAGAATTAGAATGGGGTTATTAATTGTAATTAGAAGATGATATGAATTGGAATTATAATGTGGATATTAATTAGAATTCGAAGATGATATTAATTGGAATTAGAATGGGCATTTTAATTGGAATTAGAATGGTTATATTAATTGGAATTAGAATGGGGATATTAATTGGAATTAGAAGATACTATTAATTGGAATTTGAATGTGGATATTTATTGGAATTAGAAGATGATATTAATTGGAATTAGGATGTAGATATTAATTGGAATTAGAAGATGATATAAATTGGAATTAGAATGTGGATATTTATTGGAATTAGAAGATGATATTAATTGGAAATAGAATGGCGATATTAATTGGAATTAGAAGATGATATTAATTTGTATTAAAATGGGATATTAATTGGAATCAGAAGATGATATTAATTGGAATTAGAATGGGGATATTAATTTGAATTCGGGGAACATGCCATCTTGGACTGGGTGTTGTGTAATGAGAGAGGATTAATTCACAATCTCGTTGTGCGATGGCCCTTGGGGAAGAGTGACCATTATATGTTGGAATTCTACATTAGGATGGAGAATGAAACAGTTAATTCAGAGACCATGGTCCAGAACTTAAAGAAGGGTAACTTAAAGAAGGGTAACTTTGAAGGTATGAGGCGTGAATTGGCTAGGATAGATTGGCGAATGATACTGAAGGGGTTGACTGTGGATGGGCAATGGCAGACATTTAGAGATGAACTACAACAATTGTGCATCCCTGTCTGGCATAAAAATAAAAAATGGAATGTGGTTCAACTGTGGCTATCAAGGGAAATCAGGTATAGTATTAAAGCCAAGGAAGTGGCATACAAATTGGCCAGAAATAGCAGCGAACCCGGGGACTGGGAGAAATTTAAAACTCAGCAGAGGAGGACAAAGTGTTTGATTAGGGCAGGGAAAATAGAGTACGAGAGGAAACTTGCAGGGAACATTAAGACGGACTGCAAAAGCTTCTATAGATATGTAAAGAGAAAAAGGTTAGTAAAGACAAACGTAGGTCCCCTGCAGTCAGAATCAGGGGAAGTCATAACGGGGAACAAAGAAATGGCAGACCAATTGAACAAGTACTTTGGTTCGGTATTCACTAAGGAGGACTCAAACAACCTTCCGGATATAAAATGGGTCAGAAGGTCGAGTAAGAAGGAGGAACTGAGGGAAATCCTTATTAGTCTGGAAATTGTGTTGGGGAAATTGATGGGATTGAAGGCCGATAGGTCCCCAGGGCCTGATGGACTGCATCCCGAGTACTTAAGGAGGTGGCCTTGGAAATAGCGGATGCATTGACAGCCATTTTCCAACATTCCATGGACTCTGGATCAGTTCCTATGGAGTGAAGTGTAGCCAATGTAACCCCACTTTTTAAAAAAGGAGGGAGAGAAAATGGAATTATAGACCCGTCAGTCTGACCTCAGTAGTGGGTAAAATGATGGAATCAATTACTAAGGATGTTATAGCAGCGCATTTGGAAAGAGGTGACATGATAGATCCAAGTCAGCATGGATTTGTGAAAGGGAAATCATGCTTGACAAATCTTCTGGAATTTTTTGAGGATGTTTCCAGTAGAGTGGACAAGGGAGAACCAGTTGATGTGGTGTATTTGGACTTTCAGAAGGCTTTCGACAAGGTCCCACACAAGAGATTAATGTGCAAAGTTAAAGCACATGGGATTGGGGGGATAGTGTGCTGACGTGGATTGAGAACTGGTTGACAGACAGGAAGCAAAGAGTAGGAGTAAATGGGTATTTTTCAGAATGGCAGGCAGTGCCTAGTGGGGTACCGCAAGGTTCTGTGCTGGGGCCAAGCTATTTACATTGTACATTAATGATTTAGACGAGGGGATTAAATGTAGTATCTCCAAATTTGCGGATGACACTAAGTTGGGTGGCAGTGTGAGCTGCGAGGAGGATGCTATGAGGCTGCAGGGTGACTTGGATAGGTTAGGTGAGTGGGCAAATGCATGGCAGATGAAGTATAATGTGGATAAATGTGAGGTTGTCCACTTTGGTGATAAAAACAGAGAGACAGACTATTATCTGAATGGTGACAGATTAGGAAAAGGGGAGGTGCAACGAGACCTGGGTGTCATGGTACATCAGTCATTGAAGGTTGGCATGCAGGTACAGCAGGCGGTTAAGAAAGCAAATGGCATGTTGGCCTTCATAGCGAGGGGATTTGAGTACAGGGGCAGGGAGGTGTTACTACAGTTGTACAGGGCCTTGGTGAGGCCACACCTGGAGTATTGTGTACAGTTTTGGTCTCCTAACTTGAGGAAGGACAGTCTTGCTATTGAGGGAGTGCAGCGAAGGTTCACCAGACTGATTTCCGGGATGGTGGGACTGACATATCAAGAAAGACTGGATCAACTGGGCTTGTATTCACTGGAGTTCAGAAGAATGAGAGGGGATCTCATAGAAACATTTAAAATTCTGACGGGTTTAGACAGGTTAGATGCAGGAAGAATGTTCCCAATGTTGGGGAAGTCCAGTGTAAAGTCCTGTCTCCTCAGTACAGATTCACATGAGGCATGTAGTGAAGTCAAGGTCACTCTTTATTTCACAGCTCTGGAATGCTGCACTTGCCTGAGACCTGTCCTTATATACCTGTCTCTTGCAAGTGCACCCCTAGTGGTAAGGTATGCTTGTGGTTACAGGTCATATCCTATTACAGTCATGTATAGCATGTTAGGATACAGTTACATATAATAATGCAAGATACATGACATCACCCTCCCCCAAGGTCTTATTGTCTTTATAGGTTCAGTCTCTCAGGTGGTCTACGCTCTCACGTGGAGCGTCTGAGTTGTGGTTCAGTTGTTTGCCTTGGTGTCTGTTTTTCTTTGGGTGTGGTTGCTGGTATCTCACCTGGGCTGTCTGTTTCGATTGATGTGATTGTTGTTGACTCGCCTGGGCTGTCTGTTGGGATTGCCCTTTCCTCAGGTTGTTCCCTCTGTCTGTCCACCAGGTGTGGTGCGAGTTCCACATTGTAGTCTGCCTCTGGTTCCGCAGTGTTGTTGGTATATCTGCTTTTGACTTGATCTACATGCCTCCGGCAGGTTTTGCCATTGTCCATTTGTACTAACAGTAGCCTGTTTCCTTCCTTGCCTGTTACTGTCCCTGCAAGCCATTTGGGACCCCTACCATAGTTTAGTACAAACACTTTGTCCCCTATCTCATTCCATCTCCCCCTCGAATTTCTGTCATGGTACTCAGTCAGCTTACGGCGCTGTGCCTCAACGATTTCGTGCATGTCTGGGAGGATTAATGAGAGCCTTGTTTTTAATGTCCTTTTCATCAACAGTTGCGCGGGGGGGGGGGATCCCAGTCAGTGAGTGCGGACGAGATCTGTATGCCAGCAGCAGTCGCGACAGGCGACCCTGCAGCGTGGGACCTTGGATTTTAAGCATGCCTTGTTTAATGATTTGCACTGCTCTCTCCGCCTGGCCGTTGGAGGCTGGCTTGAACGGTGCCGTCTTGACGTGATTTATGCTGTGGTCAATTATTAAATCTTGGAATTCTGTGCTGGTGAAGCACAGACCATTGTCACTGAACAATATGTCATGGATTCCGTGCGCACACATGGTTGCGAGGCTCTCCACAGTGGTGGAGGTTGTGCTCGAGTTTAAAATGGTGCATTCGATCCACTTTGAAAATGCATCTACAACTATGAGGAACATTTTGCCCATGAATGGGCCCGCATAGTCTACGTGCACCCGCGACCACGGTTTGGTAGGCCAGGGCCAGGGGCTCAGTGGAGCCTCCCTGGGGTCATTGTTGAGTTGGGCACAAATGGTGCACCTTCGGACGCAGAGCTCCAAGTCCGCGTTAATACCAGGCCACCAGACGTGGGATCTAGCTATGGCCTTCATGAGAACGATCTCCGTGTGCTCGCGGTGGAGCTCCCGGACAAATGCCTCTCTGCCTCACAGAGGCATGACTACGCGGCTGCCCCACATCAGGCAGTCTGCTTGTAGTGATAGCTCATGCATGCGCCTGTGAAAGGGTTTTAATTCCTCGGGGCAGGCATCACGAGCCTCTGCCCAGTCACTGGTTAGGACACATCTTTTTACTAAGGATAACGTGGGGTCGCTGGCCGTCCAGGCTCTGATTTGGTGAGCTGTCATGGGCGAACCTGTGGACTCAAAGGCATTGATTGCCATGACTATCTCACAGTCCTGTTCGTCAGACTCTTCCGTGGTCGCCGGAGTAGCCTGCTGAGCGTGTCGGCACAGTTGACTGTGCCTGGTCTGTGCCTTATGGTATAGTCGTAGGACGCCAGCATGGGTGCCCACCATTGAATTCGCGTCGAGGCATTGGCGTTTATTGCCTTGCTCTCGGATAGGAGGGATGCGAGGGGCTTGTGGTTGGTTTCTAACGCGAAATTGGCCCCGAAAAAGTATTGGTGCATCTTTTTGACACCGTACACACACGCGAGCGCCTCCTTCTCTACCATTCCGTACCCACACTCCGCCCGCGAAAGTGACCTGGAGGCATAAGCTATGGGTTGTAATTTGCCCGCACTATTGACATGTTGCAAAATGCACCCGACCCCATACGCTGACGCATCGCATGTGAGAACTAGCTTTTTACCTGGGTCAAAGAAAGTCAAACATTGTTGGAACACAGAAGGTTGCGTGCCTTATTGAAGGCGTGTTCCTGGGTGTCCCCCCAAAACCAATCGCGCCTCTTCCTGAGTAGCACGTGGAGAGGCTCAAGCAGCGTGCTTAAGTTCTGCATAAAGTTCCCAAAGTAATTGAGTAGCCCGAGAAAGGCGCGCAGTTCTAAGACATTCCGGGGCCTGGGTGCCAGGCGAATTGCTTCTGTTTTGGACTCTGTTGGGCGGATTCCATCAGCGGCAATCCTTCTGCCCAAAAATTCAACCTCGGGTGCGAGAATCAGGCACTTGGATTTCTTGACTCGTAGGCCTACCCGATCCAACCGCTTTAGTACTTCCTCCAAATTACGGAGATGGGAGTCGGTGTCCCTGCCCGTGATAAGTATGTCGTCTTGAAATACAACCATCCCCGGGATGGACTTGAGCAGACTCTCCATGTTGCGCTGGAATATAGCAGCTGCCGACCTGATGCCGAATGGGCATCGATTGTACATGAAAAGGCCTCGATGCGTGTTGATGGTGCTGAGTAGCTTGGATTCCTCGGTCAATTCTTGCGTCATATACGCAGATGTGAGGTCTAATTTTGAGAAAAGTTTACCTCCAGCCAATGTGGCAAATAAGTCCTCCGCTCTGGGCAGCGGGTACTGATGCTGTAGGGAGACTCTGTTTATGGTAGATTTGTAGTCCCCACAGATTCGTACAGATCCATCAGGCTTCATGACTGGGATGATGGGACTTGCCCAGTCGCTAAATTCCACAGGTGATATAATGCCTTCCCGCAGAAGCTTGTCTCGTTCGTGTTCAATCTTTTCCCTCATCACATAGGGTACAGCTCTGGCCTTGTGATGGACCGGTCTAGCATCTTGTGTGATGTAGATTTTGAATTTGGCCCCTTTGAAAGTGCCCACACCTGGCTGAAAGAGATGTTCAAATCACTTTATAACTGTTGAGCAGGAGGTCCGTTCCTCTCATGACATGGCATGGACATCATCGCATTTCCAGTTTAGTTTTGCCAGCCAGCTTCTCCCCAGCAATGCGGGGGGGTCTCCGGGGACAATCCACAGGGGAAGTCGGTTCACTGTCCCTTTGTGTGTGACAGAGAGCATGGCGCTGCCGAGGACTGGTATGATTTCTTTGGTATAGGTCCTTAGTTTGGTGTCGACCCTTGTGAGTTTTGGTCTGTCTCTTTTATGCGGCCACAGTTGTTCAAATTGTTGAGTGCCCATGAGAGATTGACTCGCTCCTGTATCCAGCTACATGTTGACAGATATCCCGTTGAGTAGGACCCTCATCATTATAGGAGGCGTCCTGTTGTAGGAGCAGCGGCCATTGATTGTGTTGACCCGCTGTATATCGGTGTCCCGGGTACTGTCCCCACCATCTTCTGGTTCGCTTTCCGACCCATCCGATTCGTATACCAGCCGAGCTGCCGTTTTTTTGCACATGCGGGCCAAATGCCCTGTATTTTCACAATTTCTGCTAACAGCCTGCTTAAATCGACATCCCCTTGACGAGTGCCCATCCCAACACCTCCAGCACAGACCTGTTCCATTGTTCAAAGTGTTCCCAAAGAATGAGCTGCGTCTGGCTGATTTCTCTTGAGCTTCTCTCAGTTTGTAGTTGATTGCTCGCATTGTGGGTTGATGAGGTGTGAACGGCCGTTCCTGTGGCCCTTGATGGCTTCTGCCTGCTGTCGAGAGCCTGTTCTCCCGGTTTTGTCTGTGTGTGGGGGTAGCAGCTTGTTTAGTGCTGTCAACTTCTTGTTCCGATATTTCGTTAGTTGTCGTACCTGCATTGTAAATCAACCTCGTTTCTTCTTCCCCTACCAAGAATGTCTATGCAACCAGTGCTGCTGCCTCTAAGGTCAGGTTCTTGGTCTCTATGAGCTTTCGGAATCTGCCTGCGTGGCCTAGTCCTTCAATGAAAAAGTCTCTCAGCATTTCTCTCCTCAGTTCATCGGAGAACTCACATAAACTAGCCAACCTCCGAAGTTCCGCCACGAAGTCGGGTATGCTCTGGCCCACACAGCGTCTGTAGTTGTAGATCCTGTGTCTGACCATGTGTTGGCTGCTCGCTGGCTTCAGGTGGTCTCTTACCAGTGTGCTCAATTCTTCAAACGACTTGCTTGTTGGTTTCTCGGGTGCCAACAGATCCTTCATTAAAGCGTATGTTTTCGAGCCACAGCTGGTCAAGAGATGGGCTCTTCTCTTGTCTGCCTTATCGTCGCCTAACCAGTCTTTGGTTACAAAGCTTTGCTGGAGCCTTTCTATAAAGTCCTCCCAATTGTCTCCCGCATTGTACTTTTCATCTGATCCGTTTGCCATTCTGTGGATTCTGTAATCCCGTAACTCGTCACCAGTGTAAAGTCCTGTCCCCTCAGTACAGATTCACACGAGGCATGTAGTGAAGTCAAGGTCACTCTGGACCTGCACCTTTATTTCACAGCCCTGGAATGCTGCACTTGCCTGAGACCTGTCCTTATATACCTGTCTCTTGCAAGTGCACCCCTGGTGGTAAGGTATGCTGGTGGTTACAGGTCATATCTTATTACAGTCATGTTTAGCATATTAGGATACAGTTATAAATAATAATGTAAGATACATGACATCCAGAACCAGACGTCACAGTCTAAGGATAAGGGGTAAGCCATTTAGGACCGAGATGAGGAGAAACTTGTTCACCCAGAGAGTGGTGAAGCTGTGGAATTCTCTACCACAGAAAGTTGTTGAGGCCAATTCAGTAAATATATTCAAAAAGGAGTTAGATGTGGTCCTTACTACTAGGAGGATCAAGGGGTATGGCGAGAAAGCAGGAATGGGGTACTGAAGTTGCATGTTCAGCCATGAACTCATTGAATGGTGGTGCAGGCTTGAAGGGCCGAATGGCCTACTCCTGCAGCTATTTTCTATGTCTCTATGTTTCGATGTTTCTATTCAACTGGGGCCTTGTGTTGGTGTGCGGCTGGGGTTTGGGATGTCAGGGATAGGGACTTAGTTAAACCGCTCATTGAGTATGGAGACTGATTCTCTCTCCTCGAATGGGAAGGTGAGAGAGGGAGACTGGGTTAGGGAGGAAGACTGCACGTTTGAGGAAGAAAGGAGATCGAAATCGAGGGATAGAATGAGAAAGACTGAAATGTTTTGGTGGTGTTTGTGCACTGAGATGGACAGACAGTGGATAAAGGGGCAGTGAGAGAATAAAACAGTGACCCTGTAATAGTGTAGTTTGCCCAAAGCATGTTAACATTGAAGCACTGACCACACTCGATCAGCTCCGCTGGGCAGGGTCACATTGTCCGCCATGCCTGACACGAGACTCTCAAAGCAAGCGCTCTACTCGGAACTCGAGCCAAAGGTGGGCAGAGGAAACGTTACAAGGACACACTCAAAGCCTCTCTGATAAAGTGCAACATCCCCACCTACACCTGGGAGTCCTTGGCCAAAGACCAGTCCGCCCTAAGTGGAAGAAGTGCATCCGGGAGGGCGCTAAGCACCTCGGGTCTCGTCGCCGAGAGCATGCAGAAACCAAGCGCAGGCAGCGGAAGGAGCATGCGGCAAACCTGTCCCACCCTCCCCTTCCCTCAGCGACTGTCTGTCCCACCTGTGACAGAGTCTGTAGGTCCCGCATTGGACTCTTTGGTCACCTGAGAACTCGTGTCAGTGTGGGAGCAAGTCATCCTCTACTCCGAGGGACTGCCTGAGAGGAAGAGAAGGCAAAGAAGAATATATCTATCTCCCCTGCTCTTTTTCCAATCGTGCCATAGAATCTATAACAGCACCATGAAAGGGCACGTGACATCAGCAAGATTAAGGGCTTAAATCCAATATAATGTGTGTATATGGAAGTGTGTATGTGCGAATACCTGCATTAATGTGTGCAAAGGTCTGTCTATATCTTATATGTATTTTTATGTGTGTGTCCCAGTATGAATATGGGCAAGTGGGCATGATTATATGTACACAAGTGCGGCTCTCTCTCCTCAGGTACTGTTCCCCTCTCCCTCAATCTGCTGTCGTCACCTCTCTCCTCAAAAGCCCAACCCTCGACACCTCCATCCTTGCAAACTCTCGCCCCATCTCCAACCTCCCTTTCTTCTCCAAGGTCCTTGAATGTGTTGTCACCTCGCAAATCCGCGGCCACCTTTCCCGCAATTCCATGCTGCAGTCCGTCCAATCAGGTTTCCGCCCCCTGCCACAGTACCGAAACGGCTCTCGTCAAATCACAAATGACATCCTTTGTGGCAGTGACAAAGGTAAACGCTCCCTCCTCGTCCTTCTCGACCCGTCTGTAGCCTTTGACACGGTTGACCACTCCATCCTCCTCCAACGCCTCTCCACCACCGTCCAGCTGGGTGGGACTGCACTCGCCTGCTTCCATTCTTATCCATCTAATCACAGCCAGAGAATTGCCTGCAACACTTCTCTTCCCGCCCTGCATCGTTACCTCTGGTGTTCCCCAGGGATCTGTCCTTCGCCCCTCCTATTTTCCATCTACATGTTGCCCCTCGGCGACATCATCCGGAAACACAGCCTCAGTTTCCCCGTGTACGCTGACGACCCCCAGCTCTACCTCCCCCCCACTTCTCTCCACCCCTCCGCTGTCTCTGAATTGTCACACTGCTTGTCCCACATCCAGTGCTGGATGAACAGGAATGTTCTCCAATTGAATATTGGGGAAGACCGAAGCCATTGTTTTCGGTCCCCGCTGTCATGTATGAAACCAACATACTACTGTAACCCTTATACAATTGTAATCCTCAGGTAACCACTACATACTGTACATAAGAACATAATAACATAAGAATTAGGAACAGGAGTAGGCCATCTAGCCCCTCGAGCCTGCTCCGCCATTCAACAAGATCATGGCTGATCTGGCCCTGGACTCAGCTCCACTTACCCGCCCACTCCCCGTAACCCTTAATTCCCTTATTGGTTAAAAATCTATCTTTCTGTGACTTGAATACATTCAATGAGCTAGCCTCAACTGCTTCCTTGGGCAGAGAATTCCACAGATTCACAACCCTCTGGGAGAAGAAATTCCTTCTCAACTCGGTTTTAAATTGGCTCCCCCGTATTTTGAGGCTGTGCCCCCTAGTTCTAGTCTCCCCGACCAGTGGAAACAACCTCTCTGCGTCTGTCTTGTCTATCCCTTTCATTATTTTAAATGTTTCTATAAGATCACCCCTCATCCTTCTGAACTCCAACGAGTAAAGACCCAGTCTACTCAATCTATCATGATAAGGTAACCTCTCATCTCCGGAATCAGCCTAGTTATTCATCTCTGTACCCTCTCCAAAGCTAGTATATCCTTACATACTTACTAGAAATGCACACCTTGACCACATGGGGTGCACTTGTGGGAGACACTCCTTACCTGGAGATTCAGGTATATAAGGGGAGGTCCCTCGCAGGGCCAGCACTCCTTGGTCCCGGTAATAAAGGTGAAGGTCACAGAGTGACTCTGTCTGCAGTACGTACATTGTGTGATTATGTTTAAGATTTAAGGACACAACACCTGGCGACGAGAAACGGGAATCACTGAACCCAGAGGATGGCCACCGGTAGCTCAGAGGAACGTTACTGTGTGGGTGAAGACTGGGACGATTTTGTGGAGAGACTCCAGCAGACCTTTGTCACGAAGGACTGGCTGGGAGAGGTTGCGGCTGACAAGTGGAGGGTGCATCTACTAACAAGCTGCGGGACAAAAACGTACGCGCTGATGAAGGACCTGCTCGCACCCCACAAACCGCCGACAAGTCTTTTGAAGAGCTCAGCCAGCTAATCAGCGAACACTTAAAACCGGCGAGCAGCAAACACATGGCCCGGCATCGGTTCTACACACACCGACGTCGGGAAGGGCAAAACATCTCGGACTTCGTGGCAGACTTGCGGTGCTTGGCCAGCCTCTGTAAGTTCTTAGACGCCTGCAGCGGGGAGATGTTAAGGGATTTTTTTCATTGAGGGCCATGCCGGGATCTTCAGGAAGCTCATAGAGACCAAGGACTTAACTCTTGAAGGGACAGCATTGATAGCTCAAACTTTCAAAGCAGGGGAAGAAGAGACCAAGCTAATTTACGCGAGTAGTCCTGGGTCCAACGTGGCGACGGACCAAGGAATTAACGTGATAAACGCGGCTCAAGGTCTCGCAGTCAGGCAAAGGCATTTTGAAACTGCAGCAGTCAGACAAAGGCATTTTGTAACTGCCCAAGCTGAAACCGACTCTAAGGTGGGCCCCCGACAGGGACAATGGAGAGGGGAGCGGCAATTCAAGCCATCAAGGGGACCATTAACACCCACCATCAGAGTGTTTAGAAACAACCAAGGGAACAATCAGAGAGGAATGCCTGCTAACAGTCCTTTTGTGAACAACGATCTCAGCCAATGCTGGAGATGCGGGGGCAGACATTATGCGAGAAGCTGCAAATTCCAGCTGTTCGTCTGTAGGAATTATAATGTTAGTGGACATTTGGCTGGGGTTTGCAAACAGCCGGTAGCGAGACTAATCTATGAGACAGAGGAATCAGGCTTGCAGTGCAGGACAATGCCTGGGGTAAAGCCATGGATGCTGAAGTTCAGCGGGTTCATGTGGCTGACATCCACAGCTCATACACCAAAATGCCACCCATGATGATGAAAGTTTTATTGAATGGCACCCCGGTGCGCATAGAGCTGGACACGGGAGCTAGCCAGTCCCTCATGAGTGCACAACAATTTGAGAAACTATGGCCACACAGAGCTAGCAGGCCCAAACTGGAACGAATTAATATGCAGCTACGGACGTACACCCAAGAGATCATCCCAGTGCTGGGCAGTGCAAACGTGGTGGTAACACATAATGGATTACAGAACCGGCTGTCACTCTGGATTGTTGCGGAAAATGGCCCCGCGCTTTTGGGAAGGAGTTGGCTAGCTGAGATGAATTGGAAATGGGGGGATGTGCACGCCATTTCATCTGTGGAGCGAAGTTCATGCTCACAGGTCCTACAAAAATTCAGGTCACTGTTTCAACCCAGTGTCGGAATGTTCAAGGGCACAAAAGTAGTTATACGCATCACCCCTGGATGCCAGACCAGTGCACCACAAAGCCAGAGCGGTGCCCTACGTGATGCGTGAGAAAATAGAGAGTGAACTGGACAGGCTGATCAGGAGGGCATAATGTCACCCGTTGAATTCAGTGACTGGGCAAGTCCCATTGTTCCTGTCCTTAAAGCCAATGGCTCGGTTAGGATCTGCGGTGACTACAAAGCCACCATCAACCGGGTGTCCCTGCAAGACCAATACCCACTCCCGAAGGCCGAGGACCTTTTTGCCACGTTGGCAGGTGGCAAGCTGTTCACTAAATTGGACCTCACTTCAGCCTACGTGACTCAGGAACTGGCTGAAGAATCCAAGCTTCTGACCACCATCACGACGCACAAGGGTTTATTCATCAACAGGTGTCCTTTTGGCATCCGTTCGGCGTCCGCCATCTTTCAGAGAAACATGGAAAGCTTGCTGAAATCCATTCCCGACACACTCATATTCCAGGATGACACCCTAATAACGGGTCAAGACACCGAGGAACACCTCCACAACCTGGAGGAGGTGTTATGCCTACTGGACCGGGTAGGCCTGCGGCTGAAGGACAAGTGTGTGTTTTTGGCCCCAGAGGTCGAGTTTTTGAGCAGGAGGGTTGCCGCAGACGGGATCCGGCCTACCGAATCCAAAATGGAGGCGATCCGTCGTGCGCCCAGGCCCGGCAACACATCGGAGTTGCGGTCGTTCCTGGGACTTTTGAATTATTTCGGGAACTTCCTGCTGAACTTAAGCACATTGTTGGAGCTGTTACACGTGCTCCTGTGTAAGGGTTGCGAATGGTTTTGGGGGGACTGTCAAGAACGGGCTTTCAACAGGGCGCGGAACCTGCTTTGCTTGAACAAACTGTTAACGTTGTATGACCCCTGTAAAAAACTAGTTTTAACATGCGATGCATCATCATACGGGGTTGGGTGTGTGTTGCAGCAGGGTAATGGAGACGGACAGCTCCAACTGGTGGCTTATGCGACCAGGTCGCTCTCCCATTCAGAGCATGGGTACGGCATGGTCAAAAAGGAAGCACTCGCTTGCGTTTATGGTGTGAAAAAAATGCACCAATACCTTTTCAGAAGACCGTTCGAGTTAGAAACAGACCACAAGCCGTTAACTTCTCTGTTGTCCGACAGCAAGGCGGTCAATGCAAATGCGTCAGCTCGCATACAGCGTTAGGCTCTCACGCTGGCTGCGTGTGACTGCACCAAACGGCACCGGCCAGGCACCGAAAATTGCGCTGACGCACTCAGCAGGCTCCCACTGGCCACCACCGAGGGGCGTCGGAGCAGAGCGCCGAGATGGTCATGGCTGTTGAGGCATTTGATACTGCGGGCTCCCCCATCACAGCCTGCCAGATCAAACTCTGGACCAACAGGGACCCCCTCCTATCCTTGATAAAGAAATGTGTCCTGACTGGGGATTGGGTGCCCGCACACAGAGCATGCCCTGAGGAGGTCAGACCGTTTCACAGACGGATGGATGAGCTCTCCATCCAAGCCGACTGCCTACTATGGGGCAGCCGGGTAGTCATGCCCCAGAAAGGAAGGGAAGCATTCATCAGGGAACTCCACAGCGAGCACCCAGGCATTGTGCTGATGAAGGCCATTGCCCGGTCACATGTATGGTGGCCGGGGATTGACTCAGACCTGGAACACTGGGTTCGCAGGTGCACAACGTGTGCCCAGCTGGGTAATGCCCCCAGGGTGGCCCCACTCAGCCCGTGGCCCTGGCCCACCAGGCCATGGTCACGCATTCACGTAGACTACACGGGCCCGTTCATGGGAAAATGTTCTTGATAATTGTCGATGCATACTCGAAATGGATCGAGTGCATCACATTAAACTCGAGCCCGACATCCATCACCGTGGAGAGTCTGTGCACGGTTTTCGCGACCCACGGCTTGCCGGACATTCTGGTCAGCGACAAAGGCCCGTGTTTCATCAGCCATGAATTCCAGGAGTTTATGTCGGGCAATGGTATCAAACACGTCAGGACAGCACCGTTCAAGCGGGCTTCCAATGGCCAGGCGGAACGTACGGTTCAAATCATAAAGCAAGGCATGCTCCGCATCCAAGGACCCTTTCTGCAGTACCGCCTATCGCGCCTCCTGCTGGCCTACAGGTCCCGGCCGCACTCGCTCACGGGAGTCCCGCCAGTGGAACTCCTCATGAAATGTATGCTCAAAACACGGCTGTCCCTCATCCACCCAACCCTGGCAGATATTGTTGAGGGCAAGCGCCAGTCTCAAACCGAGCTCCATGATCGAAACTCAAGGGAGAGGTGTATAGAAATGGATGACCCGGTATTTGTACTTAACCATGCTTTGGGACCCAAGTGGCTGGAGGGCACCGTAATTGGCAAAGAGGGAAACAGGGTCATGGTGGTAATACTCAATAATGGGCAGATATGCCGCAAACACTTGGACCAAGTAAAGAAAAGGTTCAGCATAGACACTGAGGAACCTGAGGAAGAGCATGAGATGTCACCCACACCACTGCCAGTGAATGAGCAACAAGGACATTCACCAGCATGCACAGTCCCTGCAGCCAGCCCGGACAGGCCGGAATCACCTCAGGTGACAGAGACCCATGCCAAGGCTCAGCCACCAGAGCCTCATCTGCGGCGCTCCACGAGAGAGCGGTGACCACCCGATAGACTTAACCTTTGAGTCAAAAAGACGTGAGGGGGGAGGTGATGTCATGTATGTAACCAGCATACTACTGTAACCCTGATACAATTGTAATCCTCATGTAACCACTACATACTGTAGATACTTACTAGAAATGCACACCTTGACCACAGGGGGTGTACTTGTGGGAGACACTCCTTACCTGGAGATTCAGGTATATAAGGGGAGGTCCCATGGAGGGCCAGCACTCCTTGGTGCCAGTAATAAAGGTGAATGCCACAGAGTGACTGTGTCTGCAGTATGTGCCTCGTGCGGTTATGTTTAAGAGTTAAGGACTCAACACCCGCCACAAACTCTGTTCCCCAGCCCCCGACTCCCTCCCTCTCCCCAACTCCTGTCCGAGGCTGAACCAGACGGTTTGTAACCTCCGTAACATCGTCCGTCTCCACCCTGCCTCAGCTCATCTGCTGCTGAAACCCTCATCCCTGCCTTTGTTACCTCCAGAATTGACTATTCCAACGCACTCCTGGCCGGCCTCCCACATTCCACCCGACATAAACTAGAGGTGATCCAAAACTTGGCAGCCCGTGTCCTAACTCGCACCAAGTCCCACTCACCCATCACCCCCTGTGCCCCGTGTCCTAACTCGCACCGAGTCCCACTCACCCATCACCCCCTGTGCCCCGTGTCCTAACTCGCACCCAGTCCCACTCACCCATCACCCCCTGTGCCCCGTGTCCTAACTCGCACCAAGTCCCGCTCACCCATCACCCACTGTGCCCCGTGTCCTAACTCACACCAAGTCCCACTCACCCATCACCCCCTGTGCTCGCTGACCTACATAGAAACATAGAAACATAGAAAATAGGTGCAGGAGTAGGCCATTCGGCCCTTCTAGCCTGCACCGCCATTCAATGAGTTCATGGCTGAACATGCAACTTCAGTACCCCATTCCTGCTTTCTCACCATACCCCTTGATCTCCCTAGTAGTAAGGACTTCATCTCACTCCTTTTTGAATATATTTAGTGAATTGGCCTCAACAACTTTCTGTAGTAGAGAATTCCACAGGTTCACCACTCTCTGGGTGAAGAAGTTTCTCCTCATCTCGGTCCTAAATGGCTTACCCCTTATCCTTAGACTGTGTCCCCTGGTTCTGGACTTCCCCAACATTGGGAACATTCTTCCTGCATCTAACCTGTCTAACCCCGTCAGAATTTTAAACGTTTCTATGAGGTCCCCTCTCATTCTTCTGAACTCCAGTGAATACAAGCCCAGTTGATCCAGTCTTTCTTGATTGGTCAGTCCCGCCATCCCGGGAATCAGTCTGGTGAACCTTCGCTGCACTCCCTCAATAGCAAGAATGTCCTTCCTCAAGTTAGGAGACCAAAACTGTACACAATACTCCAGGTGTGGCCTCACCAAGGCCCTGTACAACTGTAGTAACACCTCCCTGCCCCTGTACTCAAATCTCCTTGCTATGAAGGCCAACATGCCATTTGCTTTCTTCACCGCCTGCTGTACCTGCATGCTAACCTTCAATGACTGGTGTACCATGACACCCAGGTCTCGTTGAACCTCCCCTTTTCCTAATCTGCATTGGCTCCCGGTTAAGCAACGCCTCAATTTCAAAATTCTCATCCTTGTTTATAAATCCCTCCATGGCCCTCGCCCCTCCCTATCTCTGTAATCCCCTCCAGCCCCACAACCCCACCTGGGATGTCTGCACTCCTCTAACTCTGCCCTCCTGACCATCCCTGATTATAATCGCTCCACCATCGGTGGCCGTGCCTTCAGCTGCCTGGGCCCCAAGCTCTGGAACTCCCTCCCTAAACCTCTCCGTCTCTCTACCTCTCTCTCCTCCTTTGAGACGTTCCTTAAAACTGACCTCTCTGACCCAGCCTGTGCTAATATCTCCTTATGTGGCTTGGTGTCAAATATTACTTCATCATCGCTCCTGTGAAGCGCCTTGGGACATTTCACTACGTTAAAGGCACTATATAAATACAGGTTGTTGTTGTAAGTTGGATAGATGTGCCTTCTGTCATATCTGAAAGACTTGCATTTCCATAGCGCCTTTCACATCCCCAGAACGTCCTCAAGCGCTTTAAAGTCAATTAAGTAGTGTAGTCACTGTTGTAATGTGGGAAACGTGGCAGCCAATTTGCGCACAGCAAGCTCCCACACACAGCGATGTGACAATGGCCCAGATCATCTGTTTTTTAGTGATGTTGTTTGAGGGGTAAATAGTCGGTCCTGGACACCGGGGGTGAACTCCCCTCCACCCCCCTTCCCTCGCCGTGAGGTCTTTTACGTCCCCCTGAGAGGGGCAGACGAGGGTGAACCACGGGATTAGCGTCTCAGCCGAAAGAAGTTGGGGCCGAAATTGGCCACCACTGGAAACGGCGCGAGTCTCTTTACCGACGGTAAAACGCTCCGCGGCGGTGAGTGAGGTGGCCTCGCGAGCGACATCCCGCTGCCTCTGTTTTCGGGCGCGAGTGGAAGTCGCTGATAATGGGGGGGGGGCGGGTGGTGGGACTGTGAGCAGACCGGAGGGGGCGCAGGTCAGGGGGTGGGGGGGTGCGAGCTGTAGTGACCGCCGCCAATGTCAGCCACCCGCGTGGCGCTGATAGCGCCATTACGGCGGCGCGTCCCCACGGCCCCGCCCTCCGGTTAACGGGAGGAGCCTGCGCGATGTTTATTGTTCGCTCGCCACAGCCCGCTCCCGACCGGCGGCCCCCTTCCGACCCCCTCACCGGGCACGACCACGGCAGTCGGCCGACGTGTGTGGAGAGTCACCGCCCCGACACCGCAGCAGCGGCACTTCGGTCACGGTGGGCATCGCGCTCCGCAGCACGGCCGCCGATGTCCGGCGGTGACAGGGAGCGGGGGGGTGGGGGGCCTTCAGGGGACGGGGCGATTTCGGGCCCCCCCCCCGAAGAGTCTGCGCGGAGTACAACACCGGGGCTGGAGTTTGTGCAGCGGGCGGGCGGGCGGGCAAGCGATTCGAACGCCCGACCTTGTGGACTGCGAGAGGCCGAGAGCGCGCGAGGGTTAAACACCCCCCCCCCGAGCCACGGCCGAACCGACGCGGGGCCGCGTGCATCGCTGTGGCGCGAGCCCGCGCGCGTGCGCGTGTGTGTGACAGCGAGAGTTAAGGCTGAATTTAAAGGAAAAAGCTGCTGACAGCAATCTCACGTCTCCAGGAATGAATTTTATTGACTTTACAGCACGTGGGTGTGAGCGCGTCAGCTCCAGAGCAAATAAAATCTGTTAAGAAGCCAGAAGAGAAATGGGAAAGTAAATGAGGCTGGATAGATATGACGATAGCCTACACACGCCTTTAAATCTGAGAGGAATTTGCAACACACAAGAGCAATTTGTCAGTTTTTAGCATTTTTTGTTGGTCACAGACCCTCAGCACTTGCGACGGCGTCTCGTCTGATGGCTCCCCATGCATGAAAACAGGATTATTTAATTTAGACGCCAAGAAAATCGATCTTGCCATTCGATAGCAAATAAGAATCAAGCAGATTAAGGGCGGAAATTAACTCTGAAAATATTTTTGATGGAGTGCCTTGTACTTTCGAAAGTAAATGGACTGCAAAGTGGAACAAATGAGATAGGGCTAGTGGATACGACAAGCCCTCTCCATCTTCCTATTATCCTGTAATGGGAAAGGTCCACCATCCCAGCCCCACACCCCGCATTAATCACTCTCCCCGCTTTATGAAGATTTATGACTCCCAGCACTGCTTCCGTGTTGAATGAAGTCATAACAGCAGACTGGGCCTGAGGCTGGGCCAGCCATTTAAATACCGGCCCAGTCACTGCCATCGCAGTCGGGGCCTGTGGGCCAGGGCGCAAGATCGGTTAAACCCCCCCCCCACCCAGATATACCCCCCCCTCCCCGATCCAGGCTCCCCCCCCACCCACCCACACCCTCCCCCCACCCCCCCCCATACAGTCACTGCCATCGCAGTCGGGGCCTGTGGGCCAGGCGCAGGATCGGTTAAACCCCCCCCCCACCCAGATATACCCCCCCTCCCCCCACCCAGATATACTCTCCTCCCCCCACCCAGATACGCCCCCTCCCCGATCCAGGCTCCCCCCCCATACAGTCACTGCGATCGCAGTCGGGGCTGTGGGCCAGGGCGCAGGATCGGTTAAACCCCCCCCCCACCCCTCACCCAGATACACCCCCCCTCTCTGATCCATACACTCCCCCCCCCACCCAGATTCTCCCCTCCTCCCCGATCCACACACTCCCCCCTCCCCCCACCCAGATATCCCCTCCTGCCCGATCCATGCTCTCCCCCCCACCCAGTCACTGCCTTCGCAGTCCGGGCCTGTGGGCCAGGGCGCAGGATCGGTAACGCCCCCCCAGCCCCCCCCCCCCAACCCCCCCCCACCCAGATACACCCCCCTCCCCGATCCACACTCCCCCCCCACCCACCCAGATACTCTCTCCCCACCCAGTCACTGCGATGACAATCAGGCCTGTGGGCCAGGGCGCAGGATCAGTAACCCCCCCCCACCCAGATACTGCCCAACACCCACTCCCCTATCTCCCCCCCACCCACACACTTCCCCCCACCCGCTCCCCGCGCTCCCCCCAACACAGACACTAACCCCCCACCCAGTCACTGCGATCGTAATCGGGCCTGTGGGCCAGAGCGCAGGTCTGGTAACACCCCACCCAGACACCCTCCCACCCAGATACTCCCCCTCCCCGCTCCCCGCTCACCCCCCCCACCCAGATACTCCCCCCCACCCTCCATCCCCACTCCCCCGTGTTCCCCCCGCTCTTTCCCCCCACCCCGCGTTCCCAGATACGTCCCCCCTGCTCTCACCCCTGCTCCCAGACGTGGCCCCACCCCGCTCTCTCTCTCCCCACTTTCAGATACTGCCCCGTGCACTCTGTAACCCCCTCTTTCAGTTACTCAGAGGTGAAGGAGGAGGATAAGGAGGGGGAGTTGGAGGAGGAGGAGGGGGATGAGGAGGAGTAAGAGGAGGGGCAGGAAGAGGAGGGAGAGGAGCAGGAGGTGGTGGATGAGAAAGAGGAACAGGAGGAGGGTGAGCAGGAAGGGAAGGAAGAGGACCGAGGAGGGAGGAGGAGGTGGAAGAGGAGGTGGAAGAGGAGGAGGACAGACCGATTCGAGGAGGAATAGGAGGAAAAGGATGAGGAAGACAAGGAGGAGGAGTTCAAGGAGCAGGAGGAGGTGGGAGAGGAGAAGGAGGAGGAGGTGGAGGAAAAGATGAGGAGAAGGAGGAAGAAGAGGACGAGGATGAGGGGAGGAGAATAAGGAGCAGGACTGGGAGGAGGAGGAGGAGGAGGAGGAAGACGAGGAAGCGGATGAGGAGGGGCATGAGGAGCAGGACTGGGAGGATGAATAGGAGGAGGATGAGAAAGATGAGGAGGGGGATGTGGAGGAGGAGGAAGAAGAGGAGGATGAGGAGGAGGATGAGGAGCAGGTAGGGAGGAGGAGGAGGAATTGGAGGGAAATGAGGTGGAGAAGGAGGAGGAGGAGGAGTAGGAGGAGGAGGAGGTGGAGGAGTGGAGGAGGAGGAAGATGAGGAGGAGGAAGATGAGGAGGGAGAGGAGAAGGAGGAGGAGTATGAGGGGGAGGAGGGGGAGGAGGTCGAGGAGAGGCTGGAGGATGTAGAGGAGAAGGAGGAGGGGAGGAGTGGGAGGTTGAGCAGGAGGAGCAGGGTGAGGAGAAGAAGATGATGAGTTGGTGGAGTTGTAGGTGGAGGTGGAGGAGGAGGAGCACCTTGAGGAGGAGGAGCACCTTGAGGAGGAGGAGGATGAGGAGGAGGATGAGAAGCAGGACAAGGAGGAGGAGTAATATGAGGAGGAGGAAGAGCAGGAGTAGGAGGAACGCAAGGATGTGGAGGAGGAGGACAAGAAGGAGGAGGAGGGGAGAAGGTCGAGGAAGAGATGAAGGAGTTAGAGGAGAAGGAGGAGGGGAGGAGCAGGATGAGAAGGAAGAAGATGGTGATGAGGAGGACGTGGAGGAGGAAGAGGAGGAGGAGGAGGAGTGGAGGAGGAACAGTAGGAGAAGAAGATGAGGAGGAGGAGGAGGAGGA
The DNA here is from genome assembly GCF_044704955.1 of Pristiophorus japonicus. Classification (NCBI taxonomy): domain Eukaryota; kingdom Metazoa; phylum Chordata; class Chondrichthyes; family Pristiophoridae; genus Pristiophorus; species Pristiophorus japonicus. Next base: position 19,481,787 of record NC_092011.1, on the reverse strand, counting down.
GCAGGAGGATGCAGTGGAGGAGGCGGAGGATCAGGGGGAGGAGGAGGATGAGGAAGAGTAGGAGGAGGAGAGACAAGGGGGATGAGGAGGAAGAGGAGGAGGATGAGGGGAGGAGGAAGAGGATTGAGGAAAAGGTGGAGGAGGAGGATGAGGATGAGGAGGATGTGGAGGAGGAACAGAAGGAGGAGGAGGAGGAGGAGGAGTGTGAAGAGGAGGAGAATGAGGAGCAGGACCGGGAGGAGAAGGAGAAGGAAGAAGATGAGGAGAAGGATGAGGAGTAGGAGGAGGAGGAAGAGGAGGTGCGGAGGAGAAGGTCGAGAAGGAAGAGGGGAACATGGCTGAGGATGATGATGAGGAGGAGGAGCAGGAAGAGGAGGTGGTGGATGATGATGAGGAGGAGGAGGAGTAGATTGAGGAGGAGGAGGTGGAGGAGGAGAAGTTGGAGGGGCTGGCAAAGGGGGAGTAGGAAGAGGAGGAGGAGCAGGTTGAGGAGGTGGAGGAAGAGGAGAAGGAGGAGGATGAGTAGCACGAGGGCGAGGAGTGGGCGATGAGGAAGAAGAGGTTTAGGAGGAGAAGGAAGAGGAGGAGGATGAGGAGCAGGAGGTGGAGGGTAAAGAAGAGGAGGAGGAGATGGTGGTGGGTGGAGGAGGAGGCAGAGATGGAGGTGGAGGAGGAGGAGGAGGAGGTGGTCGAGGATGACGAGGAGGACACGGTAGAGGATGATGCGGAGGAGGATGGGGTGGAGTTCGAGGAGGATAAGGGAGGAGGGGAGGAGGAGGAGGATAAAGAAGATGAAGAGGAGGGGGAGGAGGTCAAGAAGAAAGAGGAGAAGGATATGGCTGAGGAAGGAGGTGAGGAGGAGGATGAGGAGCAGGATGAGGATGATGAGAAAGAGGAGGAAGAGGAGTTGGAGGAGGAGATGAAGGAGAATGAGGAGGAGGAGGTGGAGGAGAATGAGGATGAGGAGGTGGAGGTGAAGCAGGAGGAGTTGGAGGAGGTGGTGGTGGAGGAGAAAGAGGATGAGGAGGAGAAGAAGGTGAGGGAGGAGGAGGGTGAGGAGGAGGAGGAGGATAAAGAAGAGTAGAAGGAGGGAGAGAAGTTTGAGGAGAGGAGGAGGAAATGGATGAGGAGGAAAAGGGGAGGAGGAGGTGGCAGAGTAGTTCGAGGAGGAGGAAGAGGTGAAGTAGGTGGATGAGGATGAGGAGGAGGACAAGGATGAGGAGGAGGCTGAGGAGGGTGAGGAGGAGGTGGAGGATGAGTAGAATGAGGATGAGGAGGAGGACCAAAGGAGAAGGAGGAGGAGGAGGAGGGGGAGGGACAAGGAGGAGGTGCAGGATGAGGAGGATGAAGTGAGGGAGCAGGAGGATGATGATGAAGAGGAATATGAGGAGGAGGAGGACAAGGAGGAGGAGGGGGAGGGGTTCAAGGAGGATGAGGAGGAAGAGGAGTAGGAAGAGGAGGAGAAGAATGAGAAAGAGGAGGGGAGGAGGAGGAGGATAAAGAAGATGAAGGGTGAGGGAGGAATTCGAGGAGAAGGAGGAGGATGAGGAGCAGGATGTGGAGGTGGAGCAGGAGGAGGAGGAAGAAGATGATGAGAAAGAGAAGATAAAGGTGGAGGAAGAGGAGAAGGAGGTGGAGGAGGGGGCGGAAGAGGAGTAGGAGGGGGCGGAAGATGGCGAGGAGGAAGATGATGAGGAGAAGGAGGAGAGTGAGGAGGAGCTCGAGGAGGTGGAGGAGGGGGAGGAGTAGGTGGAAGAGGAATAGGAAGAGAAGGTCAAGGAGGCGGAGGATGAGGAGGAGGTCGAGGAGGAGGATGAAGTTGAGGAGCGGGATGAGGAGGAGGAGGTATTCACGGAGGATGAGGAGGAAGAGGAGTCGAGGAGGAAGAGGATGAGAAGGAGGAGGAGAGGGGGAGGAGGAGGAGGAGGATAAAGAAGAGGAAGAGGAGGAGGAGGGGGATAATGGGGAAGATGAGGAGGAGGAACAGGAGGGTGAGGAGGAGGAGAAGGAGGAGTGGTGGAAGAGGAGGAGGAGGTGGAGGAGGATGAGGATGAGGAGGATGAGGAGGAGGAGATCGAGTTCGCGGAGGAGGAGGATGAGAAGGAGGAGGGGAAGAGGAGGAGGAGGATAAAGAAGATGAATAGGAGGGGGAGGAGATCAAGTAGAAGGAGGAGGAGTACATGGCTGAGGAATGAGATGAGGAGGAGGATGAGGAGCAGGAGGATATGGAGGAGGTTGAGGGAAAGATGGGGTGCAAGAAGTGGAGGAAGATTAGGAAGAGGAGGAGGAAGAGGGGAACGAGGTTGAGGAGGAGGAGGAAAAGGGGACTGAGGAGGAGGAAGAGGGGACTAAGGAGGAGGAAGAGGAGAAGCAGGAGCGGGAAGAGGAGGAGGAGGATGAGGTGGAAGAGGAGAAGGAAGAAGAGGAAGAGGTCAAGGAGGAAGAGGATTTGGAGGTGGAGGAGGAGGAGGAGGAGGACAAGGTAGAGGAGAAGTGGAGGAGGATGAGGAGGAGGAGTGGGAGAGGAAGCAGGAGGTTGAGGAGGGACAAGGAGGAGCAGGATGAGGAGGATGAGGATGAGGAGAAGGAGGAAGAGGACAAATATCGAGGAGAAGTAGGAGGAAGAGGATGAGGTGGAGATCATAGATCGTCAGGAGGATGAGGATGAGGAGGGGAGGAGGAGGAGGAGGATGAGGGAGAGGGGCCATGTGGCCGACTCCTGCTCCTATTCCTTATGTTCTTATGGCACGGGTCAGTCCCAGTCTGACTCACTGCAGACACGGGTCACTTGTAAGAATACAAGTATTTATTAATAATAACACTGACTCTGTGTATGGCTAAAGGCTGAAAGTGTAGATTATATGGAGAGGCAGTTTAAACTTGAACAGACAAAATGGACACCACCCAAGTTCTGTGGCTGGGCAGAGCTTAATGGACACAGAAAGCACGGCTTTGAAACCCATCGAAACTAAAAGGTGTTAATTGGAAAGCGATTAACCTAATCAAGGAAAGGTTCCAGTCCTCCCAGACAGACACATGTGTGAGGACAACCAATAAGGAACGGCCCTGGCACCAAGACCCAATCCTGGGGCTTTCTGAGAGGCAATGGACCATGGGGATTAAAAAGTCAAGGACTCAGCTTGCAAGCTCTCCTTTCTCTTCTCTCTTAGCACATGGCCAAGCAGGAAGCCAACCTCCACAGAATCAGAAGCAAGGACGAACACCATGTGCTTTTGCTTTGCCAGAGGGAAGTATACCGTTTTGTGAATCTGTAACTCCTTATTGTAACGTCATTGTATCTGTTGCAACTGATCAGCTACGAACATGTGTGAGTGTTTCTTCATCATCATCATCATCATCATCATAGGCAGTCCCTTGGAATCGAGGAAGACTTGCTTCCACTCCAAACATAAGTCCTTAGGTGACTGAACAATCCAATACGAGAACCACAGTCCCTGTCACAGGTGGGACAGACAGTCGCTGAGGGAAGGGGAGGGTGGGACAGGTTTGCCGCACGCTCCTTCCGCTGCCTGCGCTTGGTTTCTGCATGCTCTCGGCGACGAGACTCGAGGTGCTCAGCCCCCTCCCGGATGCACTTCCTCCACTTAGGGTGGACTGGTCTTTGGCCAGGGACTCCCAGGTGTCGGTGGGGATGTTACACTTTATCAGGGAGACTTTGAGGGTGTCCCTGTAACGTTTCCTCTGCCCATCTTTGGCTCGTTTGCCCTGAAGGAGTTCCGAGTAGAGCGCTTGCTTTGGGAGTCTCGTGTCTGGCATGTGGACAATGTGGCCCTGCCCAGCGGAGCTGGTCAAGTGTGGTCAGTGCTTCAATGCTGGGGATGTTGGCCTGGTCGAGGACACTAATGTTGGTGCGTCTGTGCTCCCAGGGGATTTGTAGGATCTTGCGGAGACATCGTTGGTGGTATTTCTCCAGCGACTTGAGGTGTCTACTGTACATGGTCCATGTCTCTGAGCCATACAGGAGGCGGGTATTACTACAGCCCTGTAGACCATGAGCTTGGTGGTAGGTTTGAGGGCCTGGTCTTCGAACACTCTTTTCCTCAGGCGGCTGAAGGCTGCACTGGCGCACTGGAGGCGGTGTTGGATCTCGTTGTCAATGCCTGCCGTTGTTGATAGGAGGCTCCCGAGATATGGGAGGTGGTCCACGTTGTCCAGGGCCGCGCCGTGGATCTTGATGTTTGGGGGGCAGTGCTGTGCGGTGAGGACAGGCTGGTGGAGGACCTTTGTCTCATGGATGTTAAGCGTAAGGCCAGTGCTTTCATCTGCCACAGTAAATAGCTTGACTATGTCCTGAAGTTCAGCCTCTGAATGTGCGCAGATGCAGGCATCATCCGTGTACTGTAGCTCGACGATAGTGTGTGTTCAATAAACTTATTACAGATTATTTTAGAAGAATTGGTTTTGTTGTCAATTTAACGCCAGAGATTAGGAAATCTTATACACCCAGAATCAGACTCTCTCCGGACACGGGGTCACTCAGGGTCAGACTGTCTCTGGAAACGGGGTCACTCAGGGTCAGACTCTCTCCGGAAACGGGGTCACTCAGGGTCAGACTCTCTCCGGACATGGGGTCACTCAGGGTCAGACTGTCTCCGGACACAGGGTCACTCAGGGTCAGACTCTCTCCGGAAACGGGGTCACTCAGGGTCAGACTCTCTCCGGACATGGGGTCACTCAGGGTCAGACTCTCTCCGGACACGGGGTCACTCAGGGTCAGACTCTCCGGACATGGGGCCACTCAGGATCAGACTGTCTCCGGACACAGGGTCACTCAGGGTCGGACTCTCCGGACACGGGGTCACTCAGGGTCAGACTGTCTCCGGACACTGGGTCACTAAGGGTCAGACTCTCTCCGGACACAGGGTCACTCAGGGTCAGACTCTCTCCGGAAACGGGGTCACTCAGGGTCAGACTCTCTCCGGAAACGGGGTCACTCAGGGTCAGACTCTCTCCGGACATTGGGTCACTCAGGGTCAGACTGTATCTGGAAACGGGGTCACGCAGGGTCAGACTCTCTCCGGAAATGGGGTCACTCAGGGTCATACTCTCTCCGGACACTGGGTCACTCAGGGTCAGACTGTCTCCGGACATGGGGTCAGTTAGGGTCAGACTCCTTCCAGACACAGGGTCACACAGGGTCAGACTGTCTCCGGACACGGGGACATTCAGGGTCAGACTCTCTCCGGATACAGGGTCACTCAGAGTCGGACTCTCCGGACACGGGGTCACTCAGGGTCAGACTGTCTCCGGGCACTGGGTCACGAAGGGTCAGACTTTCTCCGGACATGGGGTCACTCAGGGTCAGACTCCCTCCAGACATGGGGTCACTCAGGGTCAGACTCTCTCCGGACACGGTGTCACTCAGGGTCAGACTCTCTCCGGACACGGTGTCATTCAGGGTCAGACTCTCTCCGGACATGGGGTCACTCAGGGTCAGACTATCTCCGGACACTGGGTCAGTAAGGGTCAGACTCTCTCCGGACACAGGGTCATTCAGGGACAGACTGTCTCCAGACATGTGGTCACTCAGGGTCAGACTCTCTCTGGAAACTGGGACACTCATGGTCAGACTCTCCCCGGACATGGGGTCACTCAGGGTCAGACTCTCTCCGGACACGCGGTCACTCAGGGTCAGAATCTCTCCGGACACGGGGTCACTCAGGGTCAGACTGTCTCCTGACACGGGGTCACTCAGGGTCAGACTCTCTCCGGACATGGGGTCACTCAGGGTCAGACTCTCTCCAGATACGTGGTCACTCAGGGTCAGACTACCTCCGGACACGGGGTCACTAAGGGTCAGACTCTCCAGACACGGGGTCACTCAGGGTCAGACTGTCTCCGGACACGGGGTCACTCAGGGTCAGGCTCACCAGACACGGGGTCACTCAGGGTCAGACCGTCTCCGGACACGGTTTCACTCAGAGTCAGAGTGTCTACGGACACGGGGTCATTCAGGGTCAGACTCTCTCCGGACATTGGGTCACTCAGGGTCAGACTGTCTCCGGACATAGGGTCACTCAGGGTCAGAATCTCTACGGTCATGGGGTAACACTCAGGGTCAGACTGTCTCCGGACACGGGGTCACTCAGGGTCAGACTCTCTCCGGACACAGGGTCACTCAGGGACAGACGGTCTCCGGAAATGCGGTCACTCAGGGTCAGACTCTCTCCGGACACGGGGTCACTCAGGGTCAGACTGTCTCTGGACACGGGGTCACTCAGGGTCAGACTGTCTCCGGACACGGGATCATTCAGGGTCAGACTCTCTCCGGACACAGGGTCACTCAGGGACAGACTGTCTCCGGAAATGCGGTCACTCAGGGTCAGACTCTCTCTGGAAACGGGGTCACTCAGGGTCAGACTCTCTCCGGACATGGGGTCACTCAGGGTCAGACTGTCTCCGGACACGGGATCATTCAGGGTCAGAATCTCTACGGACACGGGGTCACTCAGGGTCAGACTGTCTCCAGACACGGGGTCACTCAGGGTCAGACTCTCTCCGGACATGGGGTCACTCAGGGTCAGACTCTCTCCAGATACGTGGTCACTAAGGGTCAGACTCTCTCCGGACACGGGGTCACTCAGGGACAGACTGTCTCGGGATATGCAGTCACTCAGGGTCAGACTCTGTCCGGACATGGGGTCACTCAAGGTCAGACTATCTCCAGACACGGGGTCACTCAGGGTCAGGCTCACCGGACACGGGGTCACTCAGGATCAGACCGTCTCCGGACACGGGGTCACTCAGGGTCAGACTGTCTCCGGACACGGGGTCACTCAGGGTCAGACTATCTCCGGACACTGGGTCAGTAAGGGTCAGACTCTCTCCGGACACAGGGTCATTCAGGGACAGACTGTCTCCAGACATGTGGTCACTCAGGGTCAGACTCTCTCTGGAAACTGGCACACTCATGGTCAGACTCTCCCCGGACATGGGGTCACTCAGGGTCAGACTCTCTCCGGACACGCGGTCACTCAGGGTCAGAATCTCTCCGGACACGGGGTCACTCAGGGTCAGACTGTCTCCTGACATGGGGTCACTCAGGGTCAGACTCTCTCCGGACATGGGGTCACTCAGGGTCAGACTCTTTCCAGATACGTGGTCACTCAGGGTCAGACTACCTCCGGACACGGGGTCACTAAGGGTCAGACTCTCCAGACACGGGGTCACTCAAGGTCAGACTGTCTCCGGACACGGGGTCACTCAGGGTCAAGCTCACCGGACACGGGGTCACTCAGGGTCAGACCGTCTCCGGACACGGTTTCACTCAGAGTCAGAGTGTCTACGGACACGGGGTCATTCAGGGTCAGACTCTCTCCGGACATTGGGTCACTCAGGGTCAGACTGTCTCCGGACATAGGGTCACTCAGGGTCAGAATCTCTACGGACACGGGGTCACTCAGGGTCAGACTGTCTCCGGACACGGGGTCACTCACGGTCAGACTCTCTCCGGACACAGGGTCACTCAGGGACAGACTGTCTCCGGAAATGCGGTCACTCAGGGTCAGACTCTCTCCGGACATGGGGTCACTCAGGGTCAGACTGTCTCTGGACATGGGGTCACTCAGGGTCAGACTGTCTCCGGACACGGGATCATTCAGGGTCAGACTCTCTCCGGACACAGGGTCACTCAGGGACAGACTGTCTCGGGATATGCAGTCACTCAGGGTCAGACTCTGTCCGGACATGGGGTCACTCAAGGTCAGACTATCTCCATACACGGGGTCACTCAGGGTCAGGCTCACCGGACACGGGGTCACTCAGGATCAGACAGTCTCCGGACACGGGGTCACTCAGGGTCAGACTGTCTCCGGACACTGGGTCATTCAGGGTCAGACTCTCTCCGGACATTGGGTCACTCAGGGACAGACCGTCTCCGGACATGGGGTCACTCAGGGTCAGACTGTTTCCGGACAAGGGGTCACTCAAGGTCAGACTGTTTCCGGACACGGGGTCACTCAGGGACAGACTGTCTCGCGTAATGCAGTCACTCAGGGTCAGACTCTCTCTGGACACGGGGTCACTCAGGGTCAGACTGTCTCCGGATACGTGGTCACTAAGGGTCAGACTCTCTCCGGACACGGGGTCACTCAGGGACAGACTGTCTCGGGATATGCAGTCACTCAGGGTCAGACTCTGTCCGGACATGGGGTCACTCAAGGTCAGACTATTTCCAGACACGGGGTCACTCAGGGTCAGGCTCACCGGACACGGGGTCACTCAGGATCAGACCGTCTCCGGACACGGGGTCACTCAGGGTCAGACTGTCTCCGGACACTGGGTCATTCAGGGTCAGACTCTCTCCGGACATTGGGTCACTCAGGGACAGACCGTCTCCGGACATGGGGTCACTCAGGGTCAGACTGTTTCCGGACAAGGGGTCACTCAAGGTCAGACTGTTTCCGGACACGGGGTCACTCAGGGACAGACTGTCTCGCGTAATGCAGTCACTCAGGGTCAGACTCTCTCTGGACACGGGGTCACTCAGGGTCAGACTGTCTCCGGACATGGGGTCAGTTAGGGTCAGACTCCTTCCGGACACATGGTCACTCATGGTCAGACTGTCTCCGGACATGGGGTCAGTTAGGTCAGACTCCTTCCGGACACAGGGTCACTCAGTGTCAGGCTGTCTCCGGACACGGGGTCATTCAGGGTCAGACTCTCTCCGGATACAAGGTCACTCAGGGTCGGACACTCCGGACACGGGGTCACTCAGGGTCAGACTGTCTCCGGACACTGGGTCACTAAGGGTCAGACTCTCTCCAGACACGGTGTCACTCAGGGTCAGACTCTCTCCGGACACGGTGTCACTCAGGGTCAGACTCTCTCCGGACACGGTGTCATTCAGGGACAGACTCTCTCCGGACACGGGGTTACTCAGGGTCAGACTCTCCGGACACAGGGTCACTCAGGGTCAGGCTCACCGGACACGGGGTCACTCAGGGTCAGACAGTCTCCGGACATGGGGTCACTCAGGGTCAGACTGTCTCCGGACATGGGGTCAGTTAGGGTCAGACTCCTTCCGGACACAGGGTCACTCAGGGTCAGACTGTCTCTGGAAACGGGGTCACTCAGGGTCAGACTCTCTCCGGAAACGGGGTCACTCAGGGTCAGACTCTCTCCGGACATGGGGTCACTCAGGGTCAGACTGTCTCCGGACACAGGGTCACTCAGGGTCAGACTCTCTCCGGAAACGGGGTCACTCAGGGTCAGACTCTCTCCGGACATGGGGTCACTCAGGGTCAGACTCTCTCCGGACACGGGGTCACTCAGGGTCAGACTCTCCGGACATGGGGCCACTCAGGATCAGACTGTCTCCGGACACAGGGTCACTCAGGGTCGGACTCTCCGGACACGGGGTCACTCAGGGTCAGACTGTCTCCGGACACTGGGTCACTAAGGGTCAGACTCTCTCCGGACACAGGGTCACTCAGGGTCAGACTCTCTCCGGAAACGGGGTCACTCAGGGTCAGACTCTCTCCGGAAACGGGGTCACTCAGGGTCAGACTCTCTCCGGACATTGGGTCACTCAGGGTCAGACTGTATCTGGAAACGGGGTCACGCAGGGTCAGACTCTCTCCGGAAATGGGGTCACTCAGGGTCATACTCTCTCCGGACACTGGGTCACTCAGGGTCAGACTGTCTCCGGACATGGGGTCAGTTAGGGTCAGACTCCTTCCAGACACAGGGTCACACAGGGTCAGACTGTCTCCGGACACGGGGACATTCAGGGTCAGACTCTCTCCGGATACAGGGTCACTCAGAGTCGGACTCTCCGGACACGGGGTCACTCAGGGTCAGACTGTCTCCGGGCACTGGGTCACGAAGGGTCAGACTTTCTCCGGACATGGGGTCACTCAGGGTCAGACTCCCTCCAGACATGGGGTCACTCAGGGTCAGACTCTCTCCGGACACGGTGTCACTCAGGGTCAGACTCTCTCCGGACACGGTGTCATTCAGGGTCAGACTCTCTCCGGACATGGGGTCACTCAGGGTCAGACTATCTCCGGACACTGGGTCAGTAAGGGTCAGACTCTCTCCGGACACAGGGTCATTCAGGGACAGACTGTCTCCAGACATGTGGTCACTCAGGGTCAGACTCTCTCTGGAAACTGGGACACTCATGGTCAGACTCTCCCCGGACATGGGGTCACTCAGGGTCAGACTCTCTCCGGACACGCGGTCACTCAGGGTCAGAATCTCTCCGGACACGGGGTCACTCAGGGTCAGACTGTCTCCTGACACGGGGTCACTCAGGGTCAGACTCTCTCCGGACATGGGGTCACTCAGGGTCAGACTCTCTCCAGATACGTGGTCACTCAGGGTCAGACTACCTCCGGACACGGGGTCACTAAGGGTCAGACTCTCCAGACACGGGGTCACTCAGGGTCAGACTGTCTCCGGACACGGGGTCACTCAGGGTCAGGCTCACCGGACACGGGGTCACTCAGGGTCAGACCGTCTCTGGACACGGTTTCACTCAGAGTCAGAGTGTCTACGGACACGGGGTCATTCAGGGTCAGACTCTCTCCGGACATTGGGTCACTCAGGGTCAGACTGTCTCCGGACATAGGGTCACTCAGGGTCAGAATCTCTACGGTCATGGGGTAACACTCAGGGTCAGACTGTCTCCGGACACGGGGTCACTCAGGGTCAGACTCTCTCCGGACACAGGGTCACTCAGGGACAGACGGTCTCCGGAAATGCGGTCACTCAGGGTCAGACTCTCTCCGGACACGGGGTCACTCAGGGTCAGACTGTCTCTGGACACGGGGTCACTCAGGGTCAGACTGTCTCCGGACACGGGATCATTCAGGGTCAGACTCTCTCCGGACACAGGGTCACTCAGGGACAGACTGTCTCCGGAAATGCGGTCACTCAGGGTCAGACTCTCTCTGGAAACGGGGTCACTCAGGGTCAGACTCTCTCCGGACATGGGGTCACTCAGGGTCAGACTGTCTCCGGACACGGGATCATTCAGGGTCAGAATCTCTACGGACACGGGGTCACTCAGGGTCAGACTGTCTCCAGACACGGGGTCACTCAGGGTCAGACTCTCTCCGGACATGGGGTCACTCAGGGTCAGACTCTCTCCAGATACGTGGTCACTAAGGGTCAGACTCTCTCCGGACACGGGGTCACTCAGGGACAGACTGTCTCGGGATATGCAGTCACTCAGGGTCAGACTCTGTCCGGACATGGGGTCACTCAAGGTCAGACTATCTCCAGACACGGGGTCACTCAGGGTCAGGCTCACCGGACACGGGGTCACTCAGGATCAGACCGTCTCCGGACACGGGGTCACTCAGGGTCAGACTGTCTCCGGACACGGGGTCACTCAGGGTCAGACTATCTCCGGACACTGGGTCAGTAAGGGTCAGACTCTCTCCGGACACAGGGTCATTCAGGGACAGACTGTCTCCAGACATGTGGTCACTCAGGGTCAGACTCTCTCTGGAAACTGGCACACTCATGGTCAGACTCTCCCCGGACATGGGGTCACTCAGGGTCAGACTCTCTCCGGACACGCGGTCACTCAGGGTCAGAATCTCTCCGGACACGGGGTCACTCAGGGTCAGACTGTCTCCTGACATGGGGTCACTCAGGGTCAGACTCTCTCCGGACATGGGGTCACTCAGGGTCAGACTCTTTCCAGATACGTGGTCACTCAGGGTCAGACTACCTCCGGACACGGGGTCACTAAGGGTCAGACTCTCCAGACACGGGGTCACTCAAGGTCAGACTGTCTCCGGACACGGGGTCACTCAGGGTCAAGCTCACCGGACACGGGGTCACTCAGGGTCAGACCGTCTCCGGACACGGTTTCACTCAGAGTCAGAGTGTCTACGGACACGGGGTCATTCAGGGTCAGACTCTCTCCGGACATTGGGTCACTCAGGGTCAGACTGTCTCCGGACATAGGGTCACTCAGGGTCAGAATCTCTACGGACACGGGGTCACTCAGGGTCAGACTGTCTCCGGACACGGGGTCACTCACGGTCAGACTCTCTCCGGACACAGGGTCACTCAGGGACAGACTGTCTCCGGAAATGCGGTCACTCAGGGTCAGACTCTCTCCGGACATGGGGTCACTCAGGGTCAGACTGTCTCTGGACATGGGGTCACTCAGGGTCAGACTGTCTCCGGACACGGGATCATTCAGGGTCAGACTCTCTCCGGACACAGGGTCACTCAGGGACAGACTGTCTCGGGATATGCAGTCACTCAGGGTCAGACTATGTCCGGACATGGGGTCACTCAAGGTCAGACTATCTCCATACACGGGGTCACTCAGGGTCAGGCTCACCGGACACGGGGTCACTCAGGATCAGACAGTCTCCGGACACGGGGTCACTCAGGGTCAGACTGTCTCCGGACACTGGGTCATTCAGGGTCAGACTCTCTCCGGACATTGGGTCACTCAGGGACAGACCGTCTCCGGACATGGGGTCACTCAGGGTCAGACTGTTTCCGGACAAGGGGTCACTCAAGGTCAGACTGTTTCCGGACACGGGGTCACTCAGGGACAGACTGTCTCGCGTAATGCAGTCACTCAGGGTCAGACTCTCTCTGGACACGGGGTCACTCAGGGTCAGACTGTCTCCGGATACGTGGTCACTAAGGGTCAGACTCTCTCCGGACACGGGGTCACTCAGGGACAGACTGTCTCGGGATATGCAGTCACTCAGGGTCAGACTCTGTCCGGACATGGGGTCACTCAAGGTCAGACTATTTCCAGACACGGGGTCACTCAGGGTCAGGCTCACCGGACACGGGGTCACTCAGGATCAGACCGTCTCCGGACACGGGGTCACTCAGGGTCAGACTGTCTCCGGACACTGGGTCATTCAGGGTCAGACTCTCTCCGGACATTGGGTCACTCAGGGACAGACCGTCTCCGGACATGGGGTCACTCAGGGTCAGACTGTTTCCGGACAAGGGGTCACTCAAGGTCAGACTGTTTCCGGACACGGGGTCACTCAGGGACAGACTGTCTCGCGTAATGCAGTCACTCAGGGTCAGACTCTCTCTGGACACGGGGTCACTCAGGGTCAGACTGTCTCCGGACATGGGGTCAGTTAGGGTCAGACTCCTTCCGGACACATGGTCACTCATGGTCAGACTGTCTCCGGACATGGGGTCAGTTAGGTCAGACTCCTTCCGGACACAGGGTCACTCAGTGTCAGGCTGTCTCCGGACACGGGGTCATTCAGGGTCAGACTCTCTCCGGATACAAGGTCACTCAGGGTCGGACACTCCGGACACGGGGTCACTCAGGGTCAGACTGTCTCCGGACACTGGGTCACTAAGGGTCAGACTCTCTCCAGACACGGTGTCACTCAGGGTCAGACTCTCTCCGGACACGGTGTCACTCAGGGTCAGACTCTCTCCGGACACGGTGTCATTCAGGGACAGACTCTCTCCGGACACGGGGTTACTCAGGGTCAGACTCTCCGGACACAGGGTCACTCAGGGTCAGGCTCACCGGACACGGGGTCACTCAGGGTCAGACAGTCTCCGGACATGGGGTCACTCAGGGTCAGACTGTCTCCGGACATGGGGTCAGTTAGGGTCAGACTCCTTCCGGACACAGGGTCACTCAGGGTCAGACTGTCTCCGGACACAGAGTCACTCAGGGTCGGACTCTCCGGACACGGGGTCACTCAGGGTCAGACTGTCTCCAGACACTGGGTCACTAAGGGTCAGACTCTCTCCGGACACGGGCTCACTCAGGGACAGACTGTCTCGGGACATGCGGTCACTCAGGGTCAGACTCTCTCAGGACACGGGGTCACTCTGGGTCAGGCTCACCGGACACGGTGTCACTAAGGGTCAGACTCTTCGGACACGGCATCACGCAGGGTCAGACTGCCTCCGGAAACGGGGTCACTTAGGGTCAGACTCCTTCCGGACACAGGGTCACTCAGGGTCAGACTGTCTCCGGACACGGGGTCATTCAGAGTCAGACTCTCTCCGGATACAGGGTCACTCAAGGTCGGACTCTCCGGACACGGGGTCACTCAGGGTCAGACTGTCTCCGGACACTGGGTCACTAATGGTCAGACTCTCTCCGGACATGGGCTCACTCAGGGACAGACTGTCTAGGGACATGCGGTCACTCAGGGTCAGACTCTCTCCGGACACGGGGTCACTCAGGGTCAGGCTCACCGGACACGGTGTCACTCAGGGTCGGACTCTCCGGACACGGGATCACTCAGGGTCAGACTGTCTCTGGACACTGGGTCACTAAGGGTCAGACTCTCTCCGGACATGGGGTCACTCAGGGTCAGACTCTCTCCAGACACGGGGTCACTCAGGGTCAGACTCTCACCGGACACGGTGTCACTCAGGGTCAGACTCTCTCCGGACATGGGGTCACTCAGGGTCAGGCTCTTAGGACACGGGGTCACTCAGGGTCACACTCTGGACACAGGGTCACTCAGGGTCAGACAATCTGCGGACACGGGTTCACTGAGGGTCAGACTGCTTCCAGACACGGCGTCACTCAGGGTCAGACACTCTAAGGACATGGGCTCACCCAGGGTCAGACTCTCTCCAGACACGAAGTCACTCAGGGACAGACTCTCTCCGGAAACGGGGTCACTCAGGGTCAGACTCTCTCCGGACATGGGGTCACTCAGGGTCAGACTGTCTCCGGACACTGGGTCACTCAGGGTCAGACTCTCTCTGGATACGGGGTCACTCAGGGTCAGACTCTCTCCGGACACAGGGTCACTCAGGGTCAGGCTCTCAGGACAAGGGTTCACTCAGGGTCAGACTCACTCCGGACACGTGGTCACTCAGGGTCAGACACTCTCCGGACACGAAGTCACTCAGGGTCAGGCTCTCTCCGGAAACGGGGTCACTCAGGGTCAGACTCTCTCCGGACACGGGGTCACTCAGGGTCAGACTCTCTCTCGACACAGGGTCACTCCTGGTCAGACTCTCTCCGGACACGTGGTCATTCAGGGTCAGACTCTCTCTGGACACAAAGTCACTCAGGGTCAGACACTCTCTGGACACTGGGTCACTAAGGGTCAGACTCTCTCCGGATATGGGGTCTCTCAGGGTCAGACTCTCTCCAGACACGGGGTCACTCAGGGTCAGACTCTCTCCGGACACATTGTCACTCAGGGTCAGACTCACTCCGGACACAGTGTCATTCAGGGACAGACTCTCTCCGGACACGGGGTCACTCAGGGTCAGACTCTCCGGACACAGGGTCACTCAGGGTCAGGCTCACCGGACACGGGGTCACTCAGGGTCAGACAGTCTCCGGACATGGGGTCACTCAGGGTCAGACTTTCTCCGGACACATGGTCAGTTAGGGTCAGACTCCTTCCAGATACAGGGTCACTCAGGGTCGGACTGTCTCCGGACACGTGGTCATTCAGGGTCAGACTCTCTCCGGATACAGGGTCACTCAGGGTCGGACTCTCCGGACACGAGGTCACTCAGGGTCAGACTGTCTCCGGGCACTGGGTCACTAAGGGTCAGACTCTCGCCGGACATGGGGTCACTCAGGGTCAGACTCTCTCCAGACACGGGGTCACTCAGGGTCAGACTCTCTCTGGACACGGTGTCACTCAGGGTCAGACTCTCTCCGGACACGGTGTCGTTCAGGGTCAGATACTCTCCGTACACGGGGTCACTCAGGGTCAGACTGTCTCCAAACACTGCGTCAGAAAGGGTCAGACTCTCTCCGGACACAGGGTCACTCAGGGACAGACTGTCTCCAGACATGCGGTCACTCAGGGTCAGACTCTCTCCGGACAGGGGGTCACTCAGGGTCAGACTGTCTCTGGACACGGGGTCACTCAGGGTCAGACTCTCTCCGGACATTGGGTCATTCAGGGTCAGACTGTCTCCGGAAATGCGGTCACTCAGGGTCAGACTCTCTCCGGACACGGGGTCACTCAGGGTCAGACTGTCTCTGGACACGGGGTCACTCAGGGTCAGACACTCTCTGGAAACGGGGTCACTCAGGGTCAGACTATCTCCGGGCATGGGGTCACTCAGGGTCAGACTCTCTCCGGACACGGGGTCACTCAGGGTCAGAATCTCGACGGACACGGGGTCACTCAGGGTCAGACTGTCTCCGGACACGGGGTCACTCAGGGTCAGACTCTCTCCGGACATGGGGTCACTCAGGGTCAGACTCTCTCCAGATACGTGGTCACTCAGGGTCAGACTAACTCCGGACACGGGGTCACTAAGGGTCAGACTCTCCACACACAGGGTTACTCAGGGTCAGACTGTCTCCGGACACGGCGTCACTCAGGGTCAGACTCTCTCCGGACATTGGGTCACTCATGGTCAGACTGTCTCCGAACACAGGGTCACTCAGGGTCGGATACTCCGGACACGGGGTCACTCAGGGACAGACTGTCTCGGGATATGCAGTCACTCAGGGTCAGACTCTGTCCGGACATGGGGTCACTCAAGGTCAGACTATCTCCAGACACGGGGTCACTCAGGGTCAGGCTCACCGGACACGGGGTCACTCAGGATCAGACCGTCTCAGGACACGGGGTCACTCAGGGTCAGACTGTCTCCGGACACGGGTTCATTCAGGGTCAGACTCTCTCCGGACATTGGGTCACTCAGGGTCAGACTGTCTCCGGACACAGGATCACTCAGGGACAGACCGTCTCCGGACATGGGGTCACTCAGGGTCAGACTGTCTCCGGACAAGTGGTCATTCATGGTCAGACTGTCTCCGGACACAGGGTCACTCAGTGTCGGATACTCCGGACACGGGGTCACTCAGGGTCAGACTGTCTCCAGAAACTGGGTCACTAAGGGTCAGACTCTCTCCGGACACGGGGTCACTCAGGGACAGACTGTCTCGGGATATGCAGTCACTCAGAGTCAGACTCTGTCCGGACATGGGGTCACTCAAGGTCAGACTATTTCCAGACACGGGGTCACTCAGGGTCAGGCTCACCGGACACGGGGTCACTCAGGATCAGACCGTCTCCGGACACGGGGTCACTCAGGGTCAGACTGTCTCCGGACACTGGGTCATTCAGGGTCAGACTCTCTCCGGACATTGGGTCACTCAGGGACAGACCGTCTCCGGACATGGGGTCACTCAGGGTCAGACTGTTTCCGGACACGGGGTCACTCAGGGACAGACTGTCTCGCGTAATGCAGTCACTCAGGGTCAGACTCTCTCTGGACACGGGGTCACTCAGGGTCAGACTGTCTCCGGACATGGGGTAAGTTAGGGTCAGACTCCTTCCGGACACATGGTCACTCATGGTCAGACTGTCTCCGGACATGGGGTCAGTTAGGGTCAGACTCCTTCCGGACACAGGGTCACTCAGTGTCAGGCTGTCTCCGGACACGGGGTCATTCAGGGTCAGACTCTCTCCGGATACAAGGTCACTCAGGGTCGGACACTCCGGACACGGGGTCACTCAGGGTCAGACTGTCTCCGGACACTGGGTCACTAAGGGTCAGACTCTCTCCAGACACGGTGTCACTCAGGGTCAGACTCTCTCCGGACACGGTGTCACTCAGGGTCAGACTCTCTCCGGACACGGTGTCATTCAGGGACAGACTCTCTCCGGACACGGGGTTACTCAGGGTCAGACTCTCCGGACACAGGGTCACTCAGGGTCAGGCTCACCGGACACGGGGTCACTCAGGGTCAGACAGTCTCCGGACATGGGGTCACTCAGGGTCAGACTGTCTCCGGACATGGGGTCAGTTAGGGTCAGACTCCTTCCGGACACAGGGTCACTCAGGGTCAGACTGTCTCCGGACACAGAGTCACTCAGGGTCGGACTCTCCGGACACGGGGTCACTCAGGGTCAGACTGTCTCCAGACACTGGGTCACTAAGGGTCAGACTCTCTCCGGACACGGGCTCACTCAGGGACAGACTGTCTCGGGACATGCGGTCACTCAGGGTCAGACTCTCTCAGGACACGGGGTCACTCTGGGTCAGGCTCACCGGACACGGTGTCACTAAGGGTCAGACTCTTCGGACACGGCATCACGCAGGGTCAGACTGCCTCCGGAAACGGGGTCACTTATGGTCAGACTCCTTCCGGACACAGGGTCACTCAGGGTCAGACTGTCTCCGGACACGGGGTCATTCAGGGTCAGACTCTCTCCGGATACAGGGTCACTCAAGGTCGGACTCTCTGGACACGGGGTCACTCAGGGTCAGACTGTCTCCGGATACTGGGTCACTAATGGTCAGACTCTCTCCGGACATGGGCTCACTCAGGGACAGACTGTCTAGGGACATGCGGTCACTCAGGGTCAGACTCTCTCCGGACACGGGGTCACTCAGGGTCAGGCTCACCGGACACGGTGTCACTCAGGGTCGGACTCTCCGGACACGGGATCACTCAGGGTCAGACTGTCTCTGGACACTGGGTCACTAAGGGTCAGACTCTCTCCGGACATGGGGTCACTCAGGGTCAGACTCTCTCCAGACACGGGGTCACTCAGGGTCAGACTCTCACCGGACACGGTGTCACTCAGGGTCAGACTCTCTCCGGACATGGGGTCACTCAGGGTCAGGCTCTTAGGACACGGGGTCACTCAGGGTCACACTCTGGACACAGGGTCACTCAGGGTCAGACAATCTGCGGACACGGGTTCACTGAGGGTCAGACTGCTTCCAGACACGGCGTCACTCAGGGTCAGACACTCTAAGGACATGGGCTCACCCAGGGTCAGACTCTCTCCAGACACGAAGTCACTCAGGGACAGACTCTCTCCGGAAACGGGGTCACTCAGGGTCAGACTCTCTCCGGACATGGGGTCACTCAGGGTCAGACTGTCTCCGGACACTGGGTCACTCAGGGTCAGACTCTCTCTGGATACGGGGTCACTCAGGGTCAGACTCTCTCCGGACACGGGGTCACTCAGGGTCAGGCTCTCAGGACAGGGTTCACTCAGGGTCAGACTCACTCCGGACACGTGGTCACTCAGGGTCAGACACTCTCCGGACACGAAGTCACTCAGGGTCAGGCTCTCTCCGGAAACGGGGTCACTCAGGGTCAGACTCTCTCCGGACACGGGGTCACTCAGGGTCAGACTCTCTCTCGACACAGGGTCACTCCTGGTCAGACTCTCTCCGGACACGTGGTCATTCAGGGTCAGACTCACTCTGGACACAAAGTCACTCAGGGTCAGACACTCTCTGGACACTGGGTCACTAAGGGTCAGACTCTCTCCGGACATGGGGTCAGTTAGGGTCAGACTCCTTCCGGACACAGGGTCACTCAGGGTCAGACTGTCTCCGGACACGGGGTCAGTTAGGGTCAGACTCCTTCCGGACACAGGGTCACTCAGG
This sequence comes from Pristiophorus japonicus, assembly GCF_044704955.1. Taxonomy (NCBI): domain Eukaryota; kingdom Metazoa; phylum Chordata; class Chondrichthyes; family Pristiophoridae; genus Pristiophorus; species Pristiophorus japonicus. The sequence continues at coordinate 19,462,449 of NC_092011.1, read as the reverse complement.
GTCAGGCTGTCTCCGGACACGGGGTCATTCAGGGTCAGACTATCTCCGGGCATGGGGTCACTCAGGGTCAGGCTCACCGGACACGGGGTCACTCAAGGTCAGACACTCTCTGGAAACGGGGTCACTCAGGATCAGACTATCTCCGGACACGGGGTCATTCAGGGTCAGACTCTCTCCGGATACAAGGTCACTCAGGGTCGGACACTCCGGACACGGGGTCACTCAGGGTCAGACTGTCTCCGGACACTGGGTCACTAAGGGTCAGACTCTCTCCAGACACGGTGTCACTCAGGGTCAGACTCTCTCCGGACACGGTGTCACTCAGGGTCAGACTCTCTCCGGACACGGTGTCATTCAGGGACAGACTCTCTCCGGACACGGGGTTACTCAGGGTCAGACTCTCCGGACACAGGGTCACTCAGGGTCAGGCTCACCGGACACGGGGTCACTCAGGGTCAGACAGTCTCCGGACATGGGGTCACTCAGGGTCAGACTGTCTCCGGACATGGGGTCAGTTAGGGTCAGACTCCTTCCGGACACAGGGTCACTCAGGGTCAGACTGTCTCCGGACACAGAGTCACTCAGGGTCGGACTCTCCGGACACGGGGTCACTCAGGGTCAGACTGTCTCCAGACACTGGGTCACTAAGGGTCAGACTCTCTCCGGACACGGGCTCACTCAGGGACAGACTGTCTCGGGACATGCGGTCACTCAGGGTCAGACTCTCTCAGGACACGGGGTCACTCTGGGTCAGGCTCACCGGACACGGTGTCACTAAGGGTCAGACTCTTCGGACACGGCATCACGCAGGGTCAGACTGCCTCCGGAAACGGGGTCACTTAGGGTCAGACTCCTTCCGGACACAGGGTCACTCAGGGTCAGACTGTCTCCGGACACGGGGTCATTCAGGGTCAGACTCTCTCCGGATACAGGGTCACTCAAGGTCGGACTCTCCGGACACGGGGTCACTCAGGGTCAGACTGTCTCCGGACACTGGGTCACTAATGGTCAGACTCTCTCCGGACATGGGCTCACTCAGGGACAGACTGTCTAGGGACATGCGGTCACTCAGGGTCAGACTCTCTCCGGACACGGGGTCACTCAGGGTCAGGCTCACCGGACACGGTGTCACTCAGGGTCGGACTCTCCGGACACGGGATCACTCAGGGTCAGACTGTCTCTGGACACTGGGTCACTAAGGGTCAGACTCTCTCCGGACATGGGGTCACTCAGGGTCAGACTCTCTCCAGACACGGGGTCACTCAGGGTCAGACTCTCACCGGACACGGTGTCACTCAGGGTCAGACTCTCTCCGGACATGGGGTCACTCAGGGTCAGGCTCTTAGGACACGGGGTCACTCAGGGTCACACTCTGGACACAGGGTCACTCAGGGTCAGACAATCTGCGGACACGGGTTCACTGAGGGTCAGACTGCTTCCAGACACGGCGTCACTCAGGGTCAGACACTCTAAGGACATGGGCTCACCCAGGGTCAGACTCTCTCCAGACACGAAGTCACTCAGGGACAGACTCTCTCCGGAAACGGGGTCACTCAGGGTCAGACTCTCTCCGGACATGGGGTCACTCAGGGTCAGACTGTCTCCGGACACTGGGTCACTCAGGGTCAGACTCTCTCTGGATACGGGGTCACTCAGGGTCAGACTCTCTCCGGACACGGGGTCACTCAGGGTCAGGCTCTCAGGACAAGGGTTCACTCAGGGTCAGACTCACTCCGGACACGTGGTCACTCAGGGTCAGACACTCTCCGGACACGAAGTCACTCAGGGTCAGGCTCTCTCCGGAAACGGGGTCACTCAGGGTCAGACTCTCTCCGGACACGGGGTCACTCAGGGTCAGACTCTCTCTCGACACAGGGTCACTCCTGGTCAGACTCTCTCCGGACACGTGGTCATTCAGGGTCAGACTCTCTCTGGACACAAAGTCACTCAGGGTCAGACACTCTCTGGACACTGGGTCACTAAGGGTCAGACTCTCTCCGGACATGGGGTCAGTTAGGGTCAGACTCCTTCCGGACACAGGGTCACTCAGGGTCAGACTGTCTCCGGACACGGGGTCAGTTAGGGTCAGACTCCTTTGGGACACAGGGTCACTCAGGGTCAGGCTGTCTCCGGACACGGGGTCATTCAGGGTCAGACTATCTCCGGGCATGGGGTCACTCAGGGTCAGGCTCACCGGACACGGGGTCACTCAAGGTCAGACACTCTCTGGAAACGGGGTCACTCAGGGTCAGACTATCTCCGGGCATGGGGTCACTCAGGGTCAGGCTCACCGGACACGGGGTCACTCAGGGTTAGACAGTCTCCGGACATGGGGTCACTCAGGGTCAGACTGTCTCCGGACATGGGGTCAGTTAGGATCAGACTCCTTCCGGACACAGGGTCACTCAGGGTCAGACTGTCTCCGGACACAGAGTCACTCAGGGTCGGACTCTCCGGACACGGGGTCACTCAGGGTCAGACTGTCTCCAGACACTGGGTCACTAAGGGTCAGACTCTCTCCGGACACGGGCTCACTCAGGGACAGACTGTCTCGGGACATGCGGTCACTCAGGGTCAGACTCTCTCAGGACACGGGGTCACTCTGGGTCAGGCTCACCGGACACGGTGTCACTAAGGGTCAGACTCTTCGGACACGGCATCACGCAGGGTCAGACTGCCTCCGGAAACGGGGTCACTTAGGGTCAGACTCCTTCCGGACACAGGGTCACTCAGGGTCAGACTGTCTCCGGACACGGGGTCATTCAGGGTCAGACTCTCTCCGGATACAGGGTCACTCAAGGTCGGACTCTCCGGACACGGGGTCACTCAGGGTCAGACTGTCTCCGGACACTGGGTCACTAATGGTCAGACTCTCTCCGGACATGGGCTCACTCAGGGACAGACTGTCTAGGGACATGCGGTCACTCAGGGTCAGACTCTCTCCGGACACGGGGTCACTCAGGGTCAGGCTCACCGGACACGGTGTCACTCAGGGTCGGACTCTCCGGACACGGGATCACTCAGGGTCAGACTGTCTCTGGACACTGGGTCACTAAGGGTCAGACTCTCTCCGGACATGGGGTCACTCAGGGTCAGACTCTCTCCAGACACGGGGTCACTCAGGGTCAGACTCTCACCGGACACGGTGTCACTCAGGGTCAGACTCTCTCCGGACATGGGGTCACTCAGGGTCAGGCTCTTAGGACACGGGGTCACTCAGGGTCACACTCTGGACACAGGGTCACTCAGGGTCAGACAATCTGCGGACACGGGTTCACTGAGGGTCAGACTGCTTCCAGACACGGCGTCACTCAGGGTCAGACACTCTAAGGACATGGGCTCACCCAGGGTCAGACTCTCTCCAGACACGAAGTCACTCAGGGACAGACTCTCTCCGGAAACGGGGTCACTCAGGGTCAGACTCTCTCCGGACATGGGGTCACTCAGGGTCAGACTGTCTCCGGACACTGGGTCACTCAGGGTCAGACTCTCTCTGGATACGGGGTCACTCAGGGTCAGACTCTCTCCGGACACGGGGTCACTCAGGGTCAGGCTCTCAGGACAAGGGTTCACTCAGGGTCAGACTCACTCCGGACACGTGGTCACTCAGGGTCAGACACTCTCCGGACACGAAGTCACTCAGGGTCAGGCTCTCTCCGGAAACGGGGTCACTCAGGGTCAGACTCTCTCCGGACACGGGGTCACTCAGGGTCAGACTCTCTCTCGACACAGGGTCACTCCTGGTCAGACTCTCTCCGGACACGTGGTCATTCAGGGTCAGACTCTCTCTGGACACAAAGTCACTCAGGGTCAGACACTCTCTGGACACTGGGTCACTAAGGGTCAGACTCTCTCCGGATATGGGGTCTCTCAGGGTCAGACTCTCTCCAGACACGGGGTCACTCAGGGTCAGACTCTCTCCGGACACATTTTCACTCAGGGTCAGACTCACTCCGGACACGGTGTCATTCAGGGACAGACTCTCTCCGGACACGGGGTCACTCAGGGTCAGACTCTCCGGACACAGGGTCACTCAGGGTCAGGCTCACCGGACACGGGGTCACTCAGGGTCAGACAGTCTCCGGACATGGGGTCACTCAGGGTCAGACTTTCTCCGGACACATGGTCAGTTAGGGTCAGACTCCTTCCAGATACAGGGTCACTCAGGGTCGGACTGTCTCCGGACACGTGGTCATTCAGGGTCAGACTCTCTCCGGATACAGGGTCACTCAGGGTCGGACTCTCCGGACACGAGGTCACTCAGGGTCAGACTGTCTCCGGGCACTGGGTCACTAAGGGTCAGACTCTCGCCGGACATGGGGTCACTCAGGGTCAGACTCTCTCCAGACACGGGGTCACTCAGGGTCAGACTCTCTCTGGACACGGTGTCACTCAGGGTCAGACTCTCTCCGGACACGGTGTCGTTCAGGGTCAGATACTCTCCGTACACGGGGTCACTCAGGGTCAGACTGTCTCCAAACACTGCGTCAGAAAGGGTCAGACTCTCTCCGGACACAGGGTCACTCAGGGACAGACTGTCTCCAGACATGCGGTCACTCAGGGTCAGACTCTCTCCGGACAGGGGGTCACTCAGGGTCAGACTGTCTCTGGACACGGGGTCACTCAGGGTCAGACTCTCTCCGGACATTGGGTCATTCAGGGTCAGACTGTCTCCGGAAATGCGGTCACTCAGGGTCAGACTCTCTCCGGACACGGGGTCACTCAGGGTCAGACTGTCTCTGGACACGGGGTCACTCAGGGTCAGACACTCTCTGGAAACGGGGTCACTCAGGGTCAGACTATCTCCGGGCATGGGGTCACTCAGGGTCAGACTCTCTCCGGACACGGGGTCACTCAGGGTCAGAATCTCGACGGACACGGGGTCACTCAGGGTCAGACTGTCTCCGGACACGGGGTCACTCAGGGTCAGACTCTCTCCGGACATGGGGTCACTCATGGTCAGACTCTCTCCAGATACGTGGTCACTCAGGGTCAGACTAACTCCGGACACGGGGTCACTAAGGGTCAGACTCTCCACACACAGGGTTACTCAGGGTCAGACTGTCTCCGGACACGGCGTCACTCAGGGTCAGACTCTCTCCGGACATTGGGTCACTCATGGTCAGACTGTCTCCGAACACAGGGTCACTCAGGGTCGGATACTCCGGACACGGGGTCACTCAGGGACAGACTGTCTCGGGATATGCAGTCACTCAGGGTCAGACTCTGTCCGGACATGGGGTCACTCAAGGTCAGACTATCTCCAGACACGGGGTCACTCAGGGTCAGGCTCACCGGACACGGGGTCACTCAGGATCAGACCGTCTCAGGACACGGGGTCACTCAGGGTCAGACTGTCTCCGGACACGGGTTCATTCAGGGTCAGACTCTCTCCGGACATTGGGTCACTCAGGGTCAGACTGTCTCCGGACACAGGATCACTCAGGGACAGACCGTCTCCGGACATGGGGTCACTCAGGGTCAGACTGTCTCCGGACAAGTGGTCATTCATGGTCAGACTGTCTCCGGACACAGGGTCACTCAGTGTCGGATACTCCGGACACGGGGTCACTCAGGATCAGACTGTCTCCAGAAACTGGGTCACTAAGGGTCAGACTCTCTCCGGACACGGGGTCACTCAGGGACAGACTGTCTCGGGATATGCAGTCACTCAGGGTCAGACTCTGTCCGGACATGGGGTCACTCAAGGTCAGACTATCTCCAGACACGGGGTCACTCAGGGTCAGGCTCACCGGACACGGGGTCACTCAGGATCAGACCGTCTCCGGACACGGGGTCACTCAGGGTCAGACTGTCTCCGGACACGGCATCATTCAGGGTCAGACTCTCTCTGGACATTGTGTCACTCAGGGTCAGACTGTCTCCAGACACAGGATCACTCAGGGACAGACCGTCTCCGGACCTGGGGTCACTCAGGGTCAGACTGTCTCCGGACAAGTGGTCATTCAAGGTCAGACTGTCTCCGGACACGGGGTCACTCAGGGACAGACTGTCCCGGGACATGCGGTCACTCAGGGTCAGACTCTCTCTGGACACGGGGTCACTAAGAGTCAGATTCTCCGGACACGGGGTCACTCAGGGTCAGACTGTCTCCGGACATGGGGTCAGTTAGGGTCAGACTCCTTCCGTACACAGGGTCACTCAGGGTCAGACTGTCCCGGACACGGGGTCATTCAGGGTCAGACTCTCTCCGGATACAAGGTCACTCAGCGTCGGACTCTCCGGACACGGGGTCACTCAGGGTCAGACTGTCTCCGGACACTGGGTCACTAAGGGTCAGACTCTCTCCGGACATGGGGTCACTTTGGGTCAGACTCTCTCTGGACACGGTGTCACTCAGGGTCAGACTCTCTCCGGACATGGTGTCACTCAGGGTCAGACTCTCTCCGGACACGGTGTCATTCAGGGACAGACTCTCTCCGGACACGGTCTTACTCAGGGTCAGACTCTCCGGACACAGGGTCACTCAGGGTCAGGCTCACCGGACACGGGGTCACTCAGGGTCAGACTCTCTCCGGATACAATGTCACTCAGGGTCGGACTCTCCGGACACGAAGTCACTCAGGGTCAGGCTCTCTCCGGAAACGGGGTCACTCAGGGTCAGACTCTCTCCGGAAACGGGGTCACTCAGGGACAGACTCTCTCTCGACACAGGGTCACTCCTGGTCAGACTCTCTCCGAACTCATGGTCACTCAGGGTCAGACTCTCTCTGGACACAAAGTCACTCAGGGTCAGACTCTCTCTGGACACTGGGTCACTAAGGGTCAGACTCTCTCCGGATATGGGGTCACTCAGGGTCAGACTCTCTCCAGACACGGGGTCACTCAGGGTCAGACTCTCTCCATACACGTTGTCACTCAGGGTCAGACTCTCTCCGGACATGGTGTCATTCAGGGACAGACTCTCTCCGGACACGGGGTCACTCAGGGTCAGACTCTCCGGACACAGGGTCACTCAGGGTCAGGCTCACCGGACACGGGGTCACTCAGGGTCAGACAGTCTCCGGACATGGGGTCACTCAGGGTCAGACTGTCTCCGGACAGGGGGTCAGTTAGGGTCAGACTCCTTCCGGACACAGGGTCACTCAGGGTCAGACTCTCTCCGGACACGGTGTCGTTCAGGGTCAGATTCTCTCCGGACACGGGGTAACTCAGGGTCAGACTGTCTCCGGACACGGGGTCACTCAGGGTCAGACTCTCTCCGGACATGGGGTCACTCAGGATCAGACTCTCTCCAGACACGGGGTCACTCAGGGTCAGACTCTCTCCGGACACGGTGTCGTTCAGGGTCAGATTCTCTCCGGACACGGGGTAACTCAGGGTCAGACTGTCTCCGGACACTGGGTCAGTAAGGGTCAGACTCTCTCCGGACACTGGGTCACTCAGGGAAAGACTGTCTCCAGACATGTGGTCACTCAGGGTCAGACTCTCTGCAGACACGGGATCACTCAGGGTCAGACTTTCTCTGGACACGGGGTCACTCAGGGTCAGTCTCTCTCCGGACATGGGGTCACTCAGGGTCAGAATCTCTCCGGACACGGGTTCACTCAGGGTCAGACTGTCTCCGGACACGGGGTCACTCAGGGTCAGAATCTCTCCGGACACGGGTTCACTCAGGGTCAGACTGTCTCCGGACACGGGGTCACTCAGGGTCAGACTCTCTCCGGACATGGGGTCACTCAGGATCAGACTCTCTCCAGATACGTGGTCACTCAGGGTCAGACTACCACCGGACACGGGGTCACTAAGGGTCAGACTCTCCAGACACGGGGTCGCTCAGGGTCAGACTGTCTCTGGACACGGTGTCAGTTAGGGTCAGACTCTCTCCGAACACAGGGTCACTCAGGGTCAGACTGTCTCCGGACACGGGATCATTCAGAGTCAGACTCTCTCCGGACACGGGGTCACTCAGGGTCAGACTGTCTCTGGACACGGGGTCACTCAGGGTCAGACTCTCTCTGGAAACGGGGTCACTCAGGGTCAGACTCACTCCGGACATGGGGTCACTCAGGGTCAGACCCTCTCCGGACATGGGGTCACTCAGGGTCAGAATCTCTATGGACATGGGGTCACTCAGGGTCAGACTGTCTCCGGACATGGGGTCACTCAGGGTCAGACTCTCTCCGGACATGGGGTCACTCAGGGTCAGACTCTCTCCAGATACGTGGTCACTCAGGGTCAGACTACCTCCGGACACGGGGTCACTCAGGGTCAGACTCTCCGCACACAGGGTTACTCAGGGTCAGACAGTCTCCGGACATGGGGTCACTCAGGGTCAGACTGTCTCCGGACATGGGGTCAGTTAGGGTCAGACTCCTTCCGGACACAGGGTCACTCAGGGTCAGACTGTCTCCGGACACAGAGTCACTCAGGGTCGGACTCTCCGGACACGGGGTCACTCAGGGTCAGACTGTCTCCAGACACTGGGTCACTATGGGTCAGACTCTCTCCGGACACGGGCTCACTCAGGGACAGACTGTCTCGGGACTTGCGGTCACTCAGGGTCAGACTCTCTCAGGACACGGGGTCACTCAGGGTCGGACTCTCCGGACACGGGGTCACTCAGGGTCAGACTGTCTCCAGACACTGGGTCACTATGGGTCAGACTCTCTCCGGACACGGGCTCACTCAGGGTCAGACTCTCTCAGGACACGGGGTCACTCAGGGTCAGGCTCACCGGACACGGTGTCACTAAGGGTCAGACTCTTCGGACACGGCATCACGCAGGGTCAGACTGCCTCCGGATACGGGGTCACTTGGGGTCAGACTCCTTCCGGACACAGGGTCACTCAGGGTCAGACTGTCTCCGTACACGGGGTCATTCAGGGTCAGACTCTCTCCGGATACAGGGTCACTCAAGGTCGGACTCTCCGGACACGGGGTCACTCAGGGTCAGACTGTCTCCGGACACTGGGTCACTAATGGTCAGACTCTCTCCGGACACGGGCTCACTCAGGGACAGACTGTCTAGGGACATGCGGTCACTCAGGGTCAGACTCTCTCCGGACACGGTGTCACTCAGGGTCAGGCTCACCGGACACGGTGTCACTCAGGGTCGGACTCTCCGGACACGGGATCACTTAGGGTCAGACTGTCTCTGGACACTGGGTCACTAAGGGTCAGACTCTCTCCGGACATGGGGTCACTCAGGGTCAGACTCTCTCCAGACACGGGGTCACTCAGGGTCAGACTCTCACCGGACACGGTGTCACTCAGGGTCAGACTCTCTCCGGACATGGGGTCACTCAGGGTCAGGCTCTTAGGACACGGGGTCACTCAGGGTCACACTCTGGACACAGGGTCACTCAGGGTCAGACAATCTGCGGACACGGGTTCACTGAGGGTCAGACTGCTTCCAGACACGGCGTCACTCAGGGTCAGACACTCTAAGGACATGGGCTCACCCAGGGTCAGACTCTCTCCAGACACGAAGTCACTCAGGGACAGACTCTCTCCGGAAACGGGGTCACTCAGGGTCAGAATCTCTCCGGACATGGGGTCACTCAGGGTCAGACTGTCTCCGGACACTGGGTCACTCAGGGTCAGACTCTCTCTGGATACGGGGTCACTCAGGGTCAGACTCTCTCCGGACACGGGGTCACTCAGGGTCAGGCTCTCAGGACAAGGGTTCACTCAGGGTCAGACTCACTCCGGACACGTGGTCACTCAGGGTCAGACACTCTCCGGACACGAAGTCACTCAGGGTCAGGCTCTCTCCGGAAACGGGGTCACTCAGGGTCAGACTCTCTCCGGACACGGGGTCACTCAGGGTCAGACTCTCTCTCGACACAGGGTCACTCCTGGTCAGACTCTCTCCGGACACGTGGTCACTCAGGGTCAGACTCTCTCTGGACACAAAGTCACTCAGGGTCAGACTCTCTCCGGACACGTGGTCACTCAGGGTCAGACTCTCTCTGGACACAAAGTCACTCAGGGTCAGACTCTCTCTGGACACTGGGTCACTAAGGGTCAGACTCTCTCCGGATATGGGGTCACTCAGGGTCAGACTCTCTCCAGACACGGGGTCACTCAGGGTCAGACTCTCTCCGGACACATTGTCACTCAGGGTCAGACTCTCCGGACACAGGGTCACTCAGGGTCAGGCTCACCGGACACGGGGTCACTCAGGGTCAGACAGTCTCCGGACATGGGGTCACTCAGGGTCAGACTTTCTCCGGACACGGGGTCAGTTAGGGTCAGACTCCTTCCAGATACAGGGTCACTCAGGGTCGGACTGTCTCCGGACACGTGGTCATTCAGGGTCAGACTCTCTCCGGATACAGGGTCACTCAGGGTCGGACTCTCCGGACACGAGGTCACTCAGGGTCAGACTGTCTCCGGGCACTGGGTCACTAAGGGTCAGACTCTCGCCGGACATGGGGTCACTCAGGGTCAGACTCTCTCCAGACACGGGGTCACTCAGGGTCAGACTCTCTCTGGACACGGTGTCACTCAGGGTCAGACTCTCTCCGGACACGGTGTCGTTCAGGGTCAGATACTCTCCGTACACGGGGTCACTCAGGGTCAGACTGTCTCCAAACACTGCGTCAGAAAGGGTCAGACTCTCTCCGGACACAGGGTCACTCAGGGACAGACTGTCTCCAGACATGCTGTCACTCAGGGTCAGACTCTCTCCGGACAGGGGGTCACTCAGGGTCAGACTGTCTCTGGACACGGGGTCACTCAGGGTCAGACTCTCTCCGGACATTGGGTCATTCAGGGTCAGACTGTCTCCGGAAATGCGGTCATTCAGGGTCAGACACTCTCCGGACATGGGGTCACTCAGGGTCAGACTGTCTCTGGACACGGGGTCACTCAGGGTCAGACACTCTCTGGAAACGGGGTCACTCAGGGTCAGACTATCTCCGGGCATGGGGTCACTCAGGGTCAGACTCTCTCCGGACACGGGGTCACACAGGGTCAGAATCTCGACGGACACGGGGTCACTCAGGGTCAGACTGTCTCCGGACACGGGGTCACTCAGGGTCAGACTCTCTCCGGACATGGGGTCACTCAGGGTCAGACTCTCTCCAGATACATGGTCACTCAGGGTCAGACTAACTCCGGACACGGGGTCACTAAGGGTCAGACTCTCCACACACAGGGTTACTCAGGGTCAGACTGTCTCCGGACACGGCGTCACTCAGGGTCAGACTCTCTCTGGACATTGGGTCACTCATGGTCAGACTGTCTCCGAACACAGGGTCACTCAGGGTCGGATACTCCGGACACGGGGTCACTCAGGGTCAGAATCTCGACGGACACGGGGTCACTCAGGGTCAGACTCTCTCCGGACATGGGGTCACTCAGGGTCAGACTCTCTCCAGATACGTGGTCACTCAGGGTCAGACTAACTCCGGACACGGGGTCACTAAGGGTCAGACTCTCCACACACAGGGTTACTCAGGGTCAGACTGTCTCCGGACACGGCGTCACTCAGGGTCAGACTCTCTCCGGACATTGGGTCACTCATGGTCAGACTGTCTCCGAACACAGGGTCACTCAGGGTCGGATACTCCGGACACGGGGTCACTCAGGGACAGACTGTCTCGGGATATGCAGTCACTCAGGGTCAGACTCTGTCTGGACATGGGGTCACTCAAGGTCAGACTATCTCCAGACACGGGGTCACTCAGGGTCAGGCTCACCGGACACGGGGTCACTCAGGATCAGACCGTCTCAGGACACGGGGTCACTCAGGGTCAGACTGTCTCCGGACACGGGTTCATTCAGGGTCAGAGTCTCTCCGGACATTGGGTCACTCAGGGTCAGACTGTCTCCGGACACAGGATCACTCAGGGACAGACCGTCTCCGGACATGGGGTCACTCAGGGTCAGACTGTCTCCGGACACTGGGTCACTAATGGTCAGACTCTCTCCGGACACGGGCTCACTCAGGGACAGACTGTCTAGGGACATGCGGTCACTCAGGGTCAGACTCTCTCCGGACACGGGGTCACTCAGGGTCAGGCTCACCGGACACGGTGTCACTCAGGGTCGGACTCACCGGACACGGGATCACTCAGGGTCAGACTGTCTCTGGACACTGGGTCACTAAGGGTCAGACTCTCTCCGGACATGGGGTCACTCAGGGTCAGACTCTCTCCAGACACGGGGTCACTCAGGGTCAGACTCTCACCGGACACGGTGTCACTCAGGGTCAGACTCTCTCCGGACATGGGGTCACTCAGGGTCAGGCTCTTAGGACACGGGGTCACTCAGGGTCACACTCTGGACACAGGGTCACTCAGGGTCAGACAATCTGCGGACACGGGTTCACTGAGGGTCAGACTGCTTCCAGACACGGCGTCACTCAGGGTCAGACACTCTAAGGACATGGGCTCACCCAGGGTCAGACTCTCTCCAGACACGAAGTCACTCAGGGACAGACTCTCTCCGGAAACGGGGTCACTCAGGGTCAGACTCTCTCCGGACATGGGGTCACTCAGGGTCAGACTGTCTCCGGACACTGGGTCACTCAGGGTCAGACTCTCTCTGGATACGGGGTCACTCAGGGTCAGACTCTCTCCGGACACGGGGTCACTCAGGGTCAGACTCTCTCTCGACACAGGGTCACTCCTGGTCAGACTCTCTCCGGACACGTGGTCACTCAGGGTCAGACTCTCTCTGGACACAAAATCACTCAGGGTCAGACTCTCTCTGGACACTGGGTCACTAAGGGTCAGACTCTCTCCGGATATGGGGTCTCTCAGGGTCAGACTCTCTCCAGACACGGGGTCACTCAGGGTCAGACTCTCTCCGGACACATTGTCACTCAGGGTCAGACTCACTCCGGACACGGTGTCATTCAGGGACAGACTCTCTCCGGACACGGGGTCACTCAGGGTCAGACTCTCCGGACACAGGGTCACTCAGGGTCAGGCTCACCGGACACGGGGTCACTCAGGGTCAGACAGTCTCCGGACATGGGGTCACTCAGGGTCAGACTTTCTCCGGACACATGGTCAGTTAGGGTCAGACTCCTTCCAGATACAGGGTCACTCAGGGTCGGACTGTCTCCGGACACGTGGTCATTCAGGGTCAGACTCTCTCCGGATACAGGGTCACTCAGGGTCGGACTCTCCGGACACGAGGTCACTCAGGGTCAGACTTTCTCCGGGCACTGGGTCACTAAGGGTCAGACTCTCGCCGGACATGGGGTCACTCAGGGTCAGACTCTCTCCAGACACGGGGTCACTCAGGGTCAGACTCTCTCTGGACACGGTGTCACTCAGGGTCAGACTCTCTCCGGACACGGTGTCGTTCAGGGTCAGATACTCTCCGTACACGGGGTCACTCAGGGTCAGACTGTCTCCAAACACTGCGTCAGAAAGGGTCAGACTCTCTCCGGACACAGGGTCACTCAGGGACAGACTGTCTCCAGACATGCGGTCACTCAGGGTCAGACTCTCTCCGGACAGGGGGTCACTCAGGGTCAGACTGTCTCTGGACACGGGGTCACTCAGGGTCAGACTCTCTCCGGACATTGGGTCATTCAGGGTCAGACTGTCTCCGGAAATGCGGTCACTCAGGGTCAGACTCTCTCCGGACACGGGGTCACTCAGGGTCAGACTGTCTCTGGACACGGGGTCACTCAGGGTCAGACACTCTCTGGAAACGGGGTCACTCAGGGTCAGACTATCTCCGGGCATGGGGTCACTCAGGGTCAGACTCTCTCCGGACACGGGGTCACTCAGGGTCAGAATCTCGACGGACACGGGGTCACTCAGGGTCAGACTGTCTCCGGACACGGGGTCACTCAGGGTCAGACTCTCTCCGGACATGGGGTCACTCAGGGTCAGACTCTCTCCAGATACGTGGTCACTCAGGGTCAGACTCTCTCCAGATACGTGGTCACTCAGGGTCAGACTAACTCCGGACACGGGGTCACTAAGGGTCAGACTCTCCACACACAGGGTTACTCAGGGTCAGACTGTCTCCGGACACGGCGTCACTCAGGGTCAGACTCTCTCCGGACATTGGGTCACTCATGGTCAGACTGTCTCCGAACACAGGGTCACTCAGGGTCGGATACTCCGGACACGGGGTCACTCAGGGACAGACTGTCTCGGGATATGCAGTCACTCAGGGTCAGACTCTGTCCGGACATGGGGTCACTCAAGGTCAGACTATCTCCAGACACGGGGTCACTCAGGGTCAGGCTCACCGGACACGGGGTCACTCAGGATCAGACCGTCTCCGGACACGGGGTCACTCAGGGTCAGACTGTCTCCGGACACGGGTTCATTCAGGGTCAGACTCTCTCCGGATATTGGGTCACTCAGGGTCAGACTGTCTCCGGACACAGGATCACTCAGGGACAGACCGTCTCCGGACATGGGGTCACTCAGGGTCAGACTGTCTCCGGACAAGTGGTCATTCATGGTCAGACTGTCTCCGGACACAGGGTCACTCAGTGTCGGATACTCCGGACACGGGGTCACTCAGGGTCAGACTGTCTCCAGACACTGGGTCACTAAGGGTCAGACTCTCTCCGGACACGGGGTCACTCAGGGACAGACTGTCTCGGGATATGCAGTCACTCAGGGTCAGACTCTGTCCGGACATGGGGTCACTCAAGGTCAGACTATCTCCAGACACGGGGTCACTCAGGGTCAGGCTCACCGGACACGGGGTCACTCAGGATCAGACCGTCTCCGGACATGGGGTCACTCAGGGTCAGACTGTCTCCAGACACGGCATCATTCAGGGTCAGACTCTCTCTGGACATTGGGTCACTCAGGGTCATACTGTCTCCGGACACAGGATCACTCAGGGACAGACCGTTTCCGGACCTGGGGTCACTCAGTGTCAGACTGTCTCCGGACAAGTGGTCATTCAAGGTCAGACTGTCTCCGGACACGGGGTCACTCAGGGACAGACTGTCCCGGGACATGCGGTCACTCAGGGTCAGACTCTCTCTGGACACGGGGTCACTAAGAGTCAGATTCTCCGGACACGGTGTCACTCAGGGTCAGACTGTCTCCGGACATGGGGTCAGTTAGGGTCAGACTCCTTCCGTACACAGGGTCACTCAGGGTCAGACTGTCCCGGACACGGGGTCATTCAGGGTCAGACTCTCTCCGGATACAAGGTCACTCAGCGTCGGACTCTCCGGACACGGGGTCACTCAGGGTCAGACTGTCTCCGGACACTGGGTCACTAAGGGTCAGACTCTCTCCGGACACGGGGTCACTTTGGGTCAGACTCTCTCCGGACATGGTGTCACTCAGGGTCAGACTCTCTCCGGACATGGTGTCACTCAGGGTCAGACTCTCTCCGGACACGGTGTCATTCAGGGACAGACTCTCTCCGGACACGGTCTTACTCAGGGTCAGACTCTCCGGACACAGGGTCACACAGGGTCAGGCTCACCGGACACGGGGTCACTCAGGGTCAGACTCTCTCCGGATACAATGTCACTCAGGGTCGGACTCTCCAGACACGAAGTCACTCAGGGTCAGGCTCTCTCCGGAAACGGGGTCACTCAGGGTCAGACTCTCTCCGGAAACGGGGTCACTCAGGGACAGACTCTCTCTCGACACAGGGTCACTCCTGGTCAGACTCTCTCCGAACTCGTGGTCACTCAGGGTCAGACTCTCTCTGGACACAAAGTCACTCAGGGTCAGACTCTCTCTGGACACTGGGTCACTAAGGGTCAGACTCTCTCCGGATATGGGGTCACTCAGGGTCAGACTCTCTCCAGACACGGGGTCACTCAGGGTCAGACTCTCTCCATACACGTTGTCACTCAGGGTCAGACTCTCTCCGGACATGGTGTCATTCAGGGACAGACTCTCTCCGGACACGGGGTCACTCAGGGTCAGACTCTCCGGACACAGGGTCACTCAGGGTCAGGCTCACCGGACACGGGGTCACTCAGGGTCAGACAGTCTCCGGACATGGGGTCACTCAGGGTCAGACTGTCTCCGGACAGGGGGTCAGTTAGGGTCAGACTCCTTCCGGACACAGGGTCACTCAGGGTCAGACTGTCTCCGGACACGTGGTCATTCAGGGTCAGACTCTCTCCGGATACAGGGTCACTCAGGGTCGGACTCTCCGGACACGAGGTCACTCAGGGTCAGACTGTCTCCGGGCAATGGGTCACTAAGGGTCAGACTCTCTCCGGACATGGGGTCACTCAGGGTCAGACTTTCTCCGGACACTGGGTCAGTAAGGGTCAGACTCTCTCCGGACACAGGGTCACTCAGCGACAGACTTTCTCCAGACATGCGGTCACTCAGGGTCAGACACTCTCCAGACACGGGGTCACTCAGGGTCAGACTGTCTCTGGACACAGGGTCACTCAGGGTCAGACTCTCTCCGGACATGGGGTCACTCAGGGTCAGAATCTCTCCGGACACGGGTTCACTCAGGGTCAGACTGTCTCCGGACACGGGGTCACTCAGGGTCAGAATCTCTCCGGACACGGGTTCACTCAGGGTCAGACTCTCTCCGGACACGGGGTCACTCAGGGTCAGACTCTCTCCGGACATGGGGTCACTCAGGATCAGACTCTCTCCAGACACGGGGTCACTCAGGGTCAGACTCTCTCCGGACACGGTGTCGTTCAGGGTCAGATTCTCTCCGGACACGGGGTAACTCAGGGTCAGACTGTCTCCGGACACTGGGTCAGTAAGGGTCAGACTCTCTCCGGACACTGGGTCACTCAGGGAAAGACTGTCTCCAGACATGCGGTCACTCAGGGTCAGACTCTCTGCAGACACGGGGTCACTCAGGGTCAGACTTTCTCTGGACACGGGGTCACTCAGGGTCAGACTCTCTCCGGACATGGGGTCACTCAGGGTCAGAATCTCTCCGGACACGGGTTCACTCAGGGTCAGAATGTCTCCGGACACGGGGTCACTCAGGGTCAGAATCTCTCCGGACACGGGGTCACTCAGGGTCAGACTGTCTCTGGACACGGGGTCACTCAGGGTCAGACTCTCTCTGGAAACGGGGTCACTCAGGGTCAGACTCACTCCGGACATGGGGTCACTCAGGGTCAGACTCTCTCCGGACATGGGGTCACTCAGGGTCAGAATCTCTATGGACATGGGGTCACTCAGGGTCAGACTGATTCCGGACATGGGGTCACTCAGGGTCAGACTCTCTCCGGACATGGGGTCACTCAGGGTCAGACTCTCTCCAGATACGTGGTCACTCAGGGTCAGACTACCTCCGGACACGGGGTCACTCAGGGTCAGACTCTCCGCACACAGGGTTACTCAGGGTCAGACAGTCTCCGGACATGGGGTCACTCAGGGTCAGACTGTCTCCGGACATGGGGTCAGTTAGGGTCAGACTCCTTCCGGACACAGGGTCACTCAGGGTCAGACTGTCTCCGGACACAGAGTCACTCAGGGTCGGACTCTCCGGACACGGGGTCACTCAGGGTCACACTGTCTCCAGACACTGGGTCACTATGGGTCAGACTCTCTCCGGACACGGGCTCACTCAGGGACAGACTGTCTCGGGACTTGCGGTCACTCAGGGTCAGACTCTCTCAGGACACGGGGTCACTCAGGGTCAGGCTCACCGGACACGGTGTCACTAAGGGTCAGACTCTTCGGACACGGCATCACGCAGGGTCAGACTGCCTCCGGATACGGGGTCACTTGGGGTCAGACTCCTTCCGGACACAGGGTCACTCAGGGTCAGACTGTCTCCGTACACGGGGTCATTCAGGGTCAGACTCTCTCCGGATACAGGGTCACTCAAGGTCGGACTCTCCGGACACGGGGTCACTCAGGGTCAGACTGTCTCCGGACACTGGGTCACTAATGGTCAGACTCTCTCCGGACACGGGCTCACTCAGGGACAGACTGTCTAGGGACATGCGGTCACTCAGGGTCAGACTCTCTCCGGACACGGGGTCACTCAGGGTCAGGCTCACCGGACACGGTGTCACTCAGGGTCGGACTCTCCGGACACGGGATCACTCAGGGTCAGACTGTCTCTGGACACTGGGTCACTAAGGGTCAGACTCTCTCTGGACATGGGGTCACTCAGGGTCAGACTCTCTCCAGACACGGGGTCACTCAGGGTCAGACTCTCACCGGACACGGTGTCACTCAGGGTCAGACTCTCTCCGGACATGGGGTCACTCAGGGTCAGGCTCTTAGGACACGGGGTCACTCAGGGTCACACTCTGGACACAGGGTCACTCAGGGTCAGACAATCTGCGGACACGGGTTCACTGAGGGTCAGACTGCTTCCAGACACGGCGTCACTCAGGGTCAGACACTCTAAGGACATGGGCTCACCCAGGGTCAGACTCTCTCCAGACACGAAGTCACTCAGGGACAGACTCTCTCCGGAAACGGGGTCACTCAGGGTCAGACTCTCTCCGGACATGGGGTCACTCAGGGTCAGACTGTCTCCGGACACTGGGTCACTCAGGGTCAGACTCTCTCTGGATACGGGGTCACTCAGGGTCAGACTCTCTCCGGACACGGGGTCACTCAGGGTCAGGCTCTCAGGACAAGGGTTCACTCAGGGTCAGACTCACTCCGGACACGTGGTCACTCAGGGTCAGACACTCTCCGGACACGAAGTCACTCAGGGTCAGGCTCTCTCCGGAAACGGGGTCACTCAGGGTCAGACTCTCTCCGGACACGGGGTCACTCAGGGTCAGACTCTCTCTCGACATAGGGTCACTCCTGGTCAGACTCTCTCCGGACACGTGGTCACTCAGGGTCAGACTCTCTCTGGACACAAAGTCACTCAGGGTCAGACTCTCTCCGGACACGTGGTCACTCAGGGTCAGACTCTCTCTGGACACAAAGTCACTCAGGGTCAGACTCTCTCTGGACACTGGGTCACTAAGGGTCAGACTCTCTCCGGATATGGGGTCACTCAGGGTCAGACTCTCTCCAGACACGGGGTCACTCAGGGTCAGACTCTCTCCGGACACATTGTCACTCAGGGTCAGACTCTCCGGACACAGGGTCACTCAGGGTCAGGCTCACCGGACACGGGGTCACTCAGGGTCAGACAGTCTCCGGACATGGGGTCACTCAGGGTCAGACTCTCTCTGGACATTGGGTCACTAATGGTCAGACTCTCTCCGGACACAGGATCACTCAGGGACAGACTGTCTAGGGACATGCGGTCACTCAGGGTCAGACTCTCTCCGGACACGGGGTCACTCAGGGTCAGGCTCACCGGACACGGTGTCACTCAGGGTCGGACTCTCCGGACACGGGATCACTCAGGGTCAGACTGTCTCTGGACACTGGGTCACTAAGGGTCAGACTCTCTCTGGACATGGGGTCACTCAGGGTCAGACTCTCTCCAGACACGGGGTCACTCAGGGTCAGACTCTCACCGGACACGGTGTCACTCAGGGTCAGACTCTCTCCGGACATGGGGTCACTCAGGGTCAGGCTCTTAGGACACGGGGTCACTCAGGGTCACACTCTGGACACAGGGTCACTCAGGGTCAGACAATCTGCGGACACGGGTTCACTGAGGGTCAGACTGCTTCCAGACACGGCGTCACTCAGGGTCAGACACTCTAAGGACATGGGCTCACCCAGGGTCAGACTCTCTCCAGACACGAAGTCACTCAGGGACAGACTCTCTCCGGAAACGGGGTCACTCAGGGTCAGACTCTCTCCGGACATGGGGTCACTCAGGGTCAGACTGTCTCCGGACACTGGGTCACTCAGGGTCAGACTCTCTCTGGATACGGGGTCACTCAGGGTCAGACTCTCTCCGGACACGGGGTCACTCAGGGTCAGGCTCTCAGGACAAGGGTTCACTCAGGGTCAGACTCACTCCGGACACGTGGTCACTCAGGGTCAGACACTCTCCGGACACGAAGTCACTCAGGGTCAGGCTCTCTCCGGAAACGGGGTCACTCAGGGTCAGACTCTCTCCGGACACGGGGTCACTCAGGGTCAGACTCTCTCTCGACATAGGGTCACTCCTGGTCAGACTCTCTCCGGACACGTGGTCACTCAGGGTCAGACTCTCTCTGGACACAAAGTCACTCAGGGTCAGACTCTCTCCGGACACGTGGTCACTCAGGGTCAGACTCTCTCTGGACACAAAGTCACTCAGGGTCAGACTCTCTCTGGACACTGGGTCACTAAGGGTCAGACTCTCTCCGGATATGGGGTCACTCAGGGTCAGACTCTCTCCAGACACGGGGTCACTCAGGGTCAGACTCTCTCCGGACACATTGTCACTCAGGGTCAGACTCTCCGGACACAGGGTCACTCAGGGTCAGGCTCACCGGACACGGGGTCACTCAGGGTCAGACAGTCTCCGGACATGGGGTCACTCAGGGTCAGACTTTCTCCGGACACGGGGTCAGTTAGGGTCAGACTCCTTCCAGATACAGGGTCACTCAGGGTCGGACTGTCTCCGGACACGTGGTCATTCAGGGTCAGACTCTCTCCGGATACAGGGTCACTCAGGGTCGGACTCTCCGGACACGAGGTCACTCAGGGTCAGACTGTCTCCGGGCACTGGGTCACTAAGGGTCAGACTCTCGCCGGACACGGGGTCACTCAGGGTCAGACTCTCTCCAGACAATGGGTCACTCAGGGTCAGACTCTCTCTGGACACGGTGTCACTCAGGGTCAGACTCTCTCCGGACACGGTGTCGTTCAGGGTCAGATACTCTCCGTACACGGGGTCACTCAGGGTCAGACTGTCTCCAAACACTGCGTCAGAAAGGGTCAGACTCTCTCCGGACACAGGGTCACTCAGGGACAGACTGTCTCCAGACATGCGGTCACTCAGGGTCAGACTCTCTCCGGACAGGGGGTCACTCAGGGTCAGACTGTCTCTGGACACGGGGTCACTCAGGGTCAGACTCTCTCCGGACATTGGGTCATTCAGGGTCAGACTGTCTCCGGAAATGCGGTCACTCAGGGTCAGACTCTCTCCGGACACGGGGTCACTCAGGGTCAGACTGTCTCTGGACACGGGGTCACTCAGGGTCAGACACTCTCTGGAAACGGGGTCACTCAGGGTCAGACTATCTCCGGGCATGGGGTCACTCAGGGTCAGACTCTCTCCGGACACGGGGTCACTCAGGGTCAGAATCTCGACGGACACGGGGTCACTCAGGGTCAGACTGTCTCCGGACACGGGGTCACTCAGGGTCAGACTCTCTCCGGACATGGGGTCACTCAGGGTCAGACTCTCTCCAGATACGTGGTCACTCAGGGTCAGACTAACTCCGGACACGGGGTCACTAAGGGTCAGACTCTCCACACACAGGGTTACTCAGGGTCAGACTGTCTCCGGACACGGCGTCACTCAGGGTCAGACTCTCTCCGGACATTGGGTCACTCATGGTCAGACTGTCTCCGAACACAGGGTCACTCAGGGTCGGATACTCCGGACACGGGGTCACTCAGGGACAGACTGTCTCGGGATATGCAGTCACTCAGGGTCAGACTCTGTCCGGACATGGGGTCACTCAAGGTCAGACTATCTCCAGACACGGGGTCACTCAGGGTCAGGCTCACCGGACACGGGG
Source organism: Pristiophorus japonicus (assembly GCF_044704955.1). Taxonomy (NCBI): domain Eukaryota; kingdom Metazoa; phylum Chordata; class Chondrichthyes; family Pristiophoridae; genus Pristiophorus; species Pristiophorus japonicus. Next base: position 19,440,929 of record NC_092011.1, on the reverse strand, counting down.
TCACTCAGGATCAGACCGTCTCAGGACACGGGGTCACTCAGGGTCAGACTGTCTCCGGACACGGGTTCATTCAGGGTCAGACTCTCTCCGGACATTGGGTCACTCAGGGTCAGACTGTCTCCGGACACAGGATCACTCAGGGACAGACCGTCTCCGGACATGGGGTCACTCAGGGTCAGACTGTCTCCGGACACTGGGTCACTAATGGTCAGACTCTCTCCGGACACGGGCTCACTCAGGGACAGACTGTCTAGGGACATGCGGTCACTCAGGGTCAGACTCTCTCCGGACACGGGGTCACTCAGGGTCAGGCTCACCGGACACGGTGTCACTCAGGGTCGGACTCTCCGGACACGGGATCACTCAGGGTCAGACTGTCTCTGGACACTGGGTCACTAAGGGTCAGACTCTCTCCGGACATGGGGTCACTCAGGGTCAGACTCTCTCCAGACACGGGGTCACTCAGGGTCAGACTCTCACCGGACACGGTGTCACTCAGGGTCAGACTCTCTCCGGACATGGGGTCACTCAGGGTCAGGCTCTTAGGACACGAGGTCACTCAGGGTCACACTCTGGACACAGGGTCACTCAGGGTCAGACAATCTGCGGACACAGGTTCACTGAGGGTCAGACTGCTTCCAGACACGGCGTCACTCAGGGTCAGACACTCTAAGGACATGGGCTCACCCAGGGTCAGACTCTCTCCAGACACGAAGTCACTCAGGGACAGACTCTCTCCGGAAACGGGGTCACTCAGGGTCAGACTCTCTCCGGACATGGGGTCACTCAGGGTCAGACTGTCGCCGGACACTGGGTCACTCAGGGTCAGACTCTCTCTGGATACGGGGTCACTCAGGGTCAGACTCTCTCCGGACACGGGGTCACTCAGGGTCAGGCTCTCAGGACAAGGGTTCACTCAGGGTCAGACTCACTCCAGACACGTGGTCACTCAGGGTCAGACACTCTCCGGACACGAAGTCACTCAGGGTCAGGCTCTCTCCGGAAACGGGGTCACTCAGGGTCAGACTCTCTCCGGACACGGGGTCACTCAGGGTCAGACTCTCTCTCGACACAGGGTCACTCCTGGTCAGACTCTCTCCGGACACGTGGTCACTCAGGGTCAGACTCTCTCTGGACACAAAGTCACTCAGGGTCAGACTCTCTCTGGACACTGGGTCACTAAGGGTCAGACTCTCTCCGGATATGGGGTCTCTCAGGGTCAGACTCTCTCCAGACACGGGGTCACTCAGGGTCAGACTCTCTCCGGACACATTGTCACTCAGGGTCAGACTCACTCCGGACACGGTGTCATTCAGGGACAGACTCTCTCCGGACACGGGGTTACTCAGGGTCAGACTCTCCAGACACAGGGTCACTCAGGGTCAGGCTCACCGGACACGGGGTCACTCAGGGTCAGACAGTCTCCGGACTTGGGGTCACTCAGGGTCAGACTTTCTCCGGACACATGGTCAGTTAGTGTCAGACTCCTTCCAGATACAGGGTCACTCAGGGTCGGACTGTCTCCGGACACGTGGTCATTCAGGGTCAGACTCTCTCCGGATACAGGGTCACTCAGGGTCGGACTCTCCGGACACGAGGTCACTCAGGGTCAGACTTTCTCCGGGCACTGGGTCACTAAGGGTCAGACTCTCGCCGGACATGGGGTCACTCAGGGTCAGACTCTCTCCAGACACGGGGTCACTCAGGGTCAGACTCTCTCTGGACACGGTGTCACTCAGGGTCAGACTCTCTCCGGACACGGTGTCGTTCAGGGTCAGATACTCTCCGTACACGGGGTCACTCAGGGTCAGACTGTCTCCAAACACTGCGTCAGAAAGGGTCAGACTCTCTCCGGACACAGGGTCACTCAGGGACAGACTGTCTCCAGACATGCGGTCACTCAGGGTCAGACTCTCTTCGGACAGGGGGTCACTCAGGGTCAGACTGTCTCTGGACACGGGGTCACTCAGGGTCAGACTCTCTCCGGACATTGGGTCATTCAGGGTCAGACTGTCTCCGGAAATGCGGTCACTCAGGGTCAGACTCTCTCCGGACACGGGGTCACTCAGGGTCAGACTGTCTCTGGACACGGGGTCACTCAGGGTCAGACACTCTCTGGAAACGGGGTCACTCAGGGTCAGACTATCTCCGGGCATGGGGTCACTCAGGGTCAGACTCTCTCCGGACACGGGGTCACTCAGGGTCAGAATCTCGACGGACACGGGGTCACTCAGGGTCAGACTGTCTCCGGACACGGGGTCACTCAGGGTCAGACTCTCTCCGGACATGGGGTCACTCAGGGTCAGACTCTCTCCAGATACGTGGTCACTCAGGGTCAGACTCTCTCCAGATACGTGGTCACTCAGGGTCAGACTAACTCCGGACACGGGGTCACTAAGGGTCAGACTCTCCACACACAGGGTTACTCAGGGTCAGACTGTCTCCGGACACGGCGTCACTCAGGGTCAGACTCTCTCCGGACATTGGGTCATTCATGGTCAGACTGTCTCCGAACACAGGGTCACTCAGGGTCGGATACTCCGGACACGGGGTCACTCAGGGACAGACTGTCTCGGGATATGCAGTCACTCAGGGTCAGACTCTGTCCGGACATGGGGTCACTCAAGGTCAGACTATCTCCAGACACGGGGTCACTCAGGGTCAGGCTCACCGGACACGGGGTCACTCAGGATCAGACCGTCTCCGGACACGGGGCCACTCAGGGTCAGACTGTCTCCGGACACGGGTTCATTCAGGGTCAGACTCTCTCCGGATATTGGGTCACTCAGGGTCAGACTGTCTCCGGACACAGGATCACTCAGGGACAGACCGTCTCCGGACATGGGGTCACTCAGGGTCAGACTGTCTCCGGACAAGTGGTCATTCATGGTCAGACTGTCTCCGGACACAGGGTCACTCAGTGTCGGATACTCCGGACACGGGGTCACTCAGGGTCAGACTGTCTCCAGACACTGGGTCACTAAGGGTCAGACTCTCTCCGGACACGGGGTCACTCAGGGACAGACTGTCTCGGGATATGCAGTCACTCAGGGTCAGACTCTGTCCGGACATGGGGTCACTCAAGGTCAGACTATCTCCAGACACGGGGTCACTCAGGGTCAGGCTCACCGGACACGGGGTCACTCAGGATCAGACCGTCTCCGGACATGGGGTCACTCAGGGTCAGACTGTCTCCAGACACGGCATCATTCAGGGTCAGACTCTCTCTGGACATTGGGTCACTCAGGGTCAGACTGTCTCCGGACACAGGATCACTCAGGGACAGACCGTCTCCGGACCTGGGGTCACTCAGTGTCAGACTGTCTCCGGACAAGTGGTCATTCAAGGTCAGACTGTCTCCGGACACGGGGTCACTCAGGGACAGACTGTCCCGGGACATGCGGTCACTCAGGGTCAGACTCTCTCTGGACACGGGGTCACTAAGAGTCAGATTCTCCGGACACGGGGTCACTCAGGGTCAGACTGTCTCCGGACATGGGGTCAGTTAGGGTCAGACTCCTTCCGTACACAGGGTCACTCAGGGTCAGACTGTCCCGGACACGGGGTCATTCAGGGTCAGACTCTCTCCGGATACAAGGTCACTCAGCGTCGGACTCTCCGGACACGGGGTCACTCAGGGTCAGACTGTCTCCGGACACTGGGTCACTAAGGGTCAGACTCTCTCCGGACACGGGGTCACTTTGGGTCAGACTCTCTCCGGACACGGTGTCACTCAGGGTCAGACTCTCTCCGGACATGGTGTCACTCAGGGTCAGACTCTCTCCGGACACGGTGTCATTCAGGGACAGACTCTCTCCGGACACGGTCTTACTCAGGGTCAGACTCTCCGGACACAGGGTCACTCAGGGTCAGGCTCACCGGACACGGGGTCACTCAGGGTCAGACTCTCTCCGGATACAATGTCACTCAGGGTCGGACTCTCCGGACACGAAGTCACTCAGGGTCAGGCTCTCTCCGGAAACGGGGTCACTCAGGGTCAGACTCTCTCCGGAAACGGGGTCACTCAGGGACAGACTCTCTCTCGACACAGGGTCACTCCTGGTCAGACTCTCTCCGAACTCGTGGTCACTCAGGGTCAGACTCTCTCTGGACACAAAGTCACTCAGGGTCAGACTCTCTCTGGACACTGGGTCACTAAGGGTCAGACTCTCTCCGGATATGGGGTCACTCAGGGTCAGACTCTCTCCAGACACGGGGTCACTCAGGGTCAGACTCTCTCCATACACGTTGTCACTCAGGGTCAGACTCTCTCCGGACATGGTGTCATTCAGGGACAGACTCTCTCCGGACACGGGGTCACTCAGGGTCAGACTCTCCGGACACAGGGTCACTCAGGGTCAGGCTCACCGGACACGGGGTCACTTAGGGTCAGACAGTCTCCGGACATGGGGTCACTCAGGGTCAGACTGTCTCCGGACAGGGGGTCAGTTAGGGTCAGACTCCTTCCGGACACAGGGTCACTCAGGGTCAGAATGTCTCCGGACACGTGGTCATTCAGGGTCAGACTCTCTCCGGATACAGGGTCACTCAGGGTCGGACTCTCCGGACACGAGGTCACTCAGGGTCAGACTGTCTCCGGGCAATGGGTCACTAAGGGTCAGACTCTCTCCGGACATGGGGTCACTCAGGGTCAGACTCTCTCCAGACACGGGGTCACTCAGGGTCAGACTCTCTCCGGACACGGTGTCGTTCAGGGTCAGATTCTCTCCGGACACGGAGTCACTCAGGGTCAGACTGTCTCCGGACACTGGGTCAGTAAGGGTCAGACTCTCTCCGGACACAGGGTCACTCAGCGACAGACTTTCTCCAGACATGCGGTCACTCAGGGTCAGACTCTCTCCAGACACGGGGTCACTCAGGGTCAGACTGTCTCTGGACACAGGGTCACTCAGGGTCAGACTCTCTCCGGACATGGGGTCACTCAGGGTCAGAATCTCTCCGGACACGGGTTCACTCAGGGTCAGACTGTCTCCGGACACGGGGTCACTCAGGGTCAGAATCTCTCCGGACACGGGTTCACTCAGGGTCAGACTCTCTCCGGACACGGGGTCACTCAGGGTCAGACTCTCTCCGGACATGGGGTCACTCATGGTCAGACTGTCTCCGAACACAGGGTCACTCAGGGTCGGATACTCCGGACACGGGGTCACTCAGGGACAGACTGTCTCGGGATATGCAGTCACTCAGGGTCAGATTCTGTCCGGACATGGGGTCACTCAAGGTCAGACTATCTCCAGACACGGGGTCACTCAGGGTCAGGCTCACCGGACACGGGGTCACTCAGGATCAGACCGTCTCAGGACACGGGGTCATTCAGGGTCAGACTGTCTCCGGACACGGGTTCATTCAGGGTCAGACTCTCTCCGGACATTGGGTCACTCAGGGTCAGACTGTCTCCGGACACAGGATCACTCAGGGACAGACCGTCTCCGGACATGGGGTCACTCAGGGTCAGACTGTCTCCGGACACTGGGTCACTAATGGTCAGACTCTCTCCGGACACGGGCTCACTCAGGGACAGACTGTCTAGGGACATGCGGTCACTCAGGGTCAGACTCTCTCCGGACACGGGGTCACTCAGGGTCAGGCTCACCGGACACGGTGTCACTCAGGGTCGGACTCTCCGGACACGGGATCACTCAGGGTCAGACTGTCTCTGGACACTGGGTCACTAAGGGTCAGACTCTCTCCGGACATGGGGTCACTCAGGGTCAGACTCTCTCCAGACACGGGGTCACTCAGGGTCAGACTCTCACCGGACACGGTGTCACTCAGGGTCAGACTCTCTCCGGACATGGGGTCACTCAGGGTCAGGCTCTTAGGACACGAGGTCACTCAGGGTCACACTCTGGACACAGGGTCACTCAGGGTCAGACAATCTGCGGACACGGGTTCACTGAGGGTCAGACTGCTTCCAGACACGGCGTCACTCAGGGTCAGACACTCTAAGGACATGGGCTCACCCAGGGTCAGACTCTCTCCAGACACGAAGTCACTCAGGGACAGACTCTCTCCGGAAACGGGGTCACTCAGGGTCAGACTCTCTCCGGACATGGGGTCACTCAGGGTCAGACTGTCTCCGGACACTGGGTCACTCAGGGTCAGACTCTCTCTGGATACGGGGTCACTCAGGGTCAGACTCTCTCCGGACACGGGGTCACTCAGGGTCAGGCTCTCAGGACAAGGGTTCACTCAGGGTCAGACTCACTCCAGACACGTGGTCACTCAGGGTCAGACACTCTCCGGACACGAAGTCACTCAGGGTCAGGCTCTCTCCGGAAACGGGGTCACTCAGGGTCAGACTCTCTCCGGACACGGGGTCACTCAGGGTCAGACTCTCTCTCGACACAGGGTCACTCCTGGTCAGACTCTCTCCGGACACGTGGTCACTCAGGGTCAGACTCTCTCTGGACACAAAGTCACTCAGGGTCAGACTCTCTCTGGACACTGGGTCACTAAGGGTCAGACTCTCTCCGGATATGGGGTCTCTCAGGGTCAGACTCTCTCCAGACACGGGGTCACTCAGGGTCAGACTCTCTCCGGACACATTGTCACTCAGGGTCAGACTCACTCCGGACACGGTGTCATTCAGGGACAGACTCTCTCCGGACACGGGGTCACTCAGGGTCAGACTCTCCGGACACAGGGTCACTCAGGGTCAGGCTCACCGGACACGGGGTCACTCAGGGTCAGACAGTCTCCGGACATGGGGTCACTCAGGGTCAGACTTTCTCCGGACACATGGTCAGTTAGGGTCAGACTCCTTCCAGATACAGGGTCACTCAGGGTCGGACTGTCTCCGGACACGTGGTCATTCAGGGTCAGACTCTCTCCGGATACAGGGTCACTCAGGGTCGGACTCTCCGGACACGAGGTCACTCAGGGTCAGACTTTCTCCGGGCACTGGGTCACTAAGGGTCAGACTCTCGCCGGACATGGGGTCACTCAGGGTCAGACTCTCTCCAGACACGGGGTCACTCAGGGTCAGACTCTCTCTGGACACGGTGTCACTCAGGGTCAGACTCTCTCCGGACACGGTGTCGTTCAGGGTAAGATACTCTCCGTACACGGGGTCACTCAGGGTCAGACTGTCTCCAAACACTGCGTCAGAAAGGGTCAGACTCTCTCCGGACACAGGGTCACTCAGGGACAGACTGTCTCCAGACATGCGGTCACTCAGGGTCAGACTCTCTCCGGACAGGGGGTCACTCAGGGTCAGACTGTCTCTGGACACGGGGTCACTCAGGGTCAGACTCTCTCCGGACATTGGGTCATTCAGGGTCAGACTGTCTCCGGAAATGCGGTCACTCAGGGTCAGACTCTCTCCGGACACGGGGTCACTCAGGGTCAGACTGTCTCTGGACACGGGGTCACTCAGGGTCAGACTATCTCCGGGCACGGGGTCACTCAGGGTCAGACTCTCTCCGGACATGGGGTCACTCAGGGTCAGACTCTCTCCAGATACGTGGTCACTCAGGGTCAGACTCTCTCCAGATACGTGGTCACTCAGGGTCAGACTAACTCCGGACACGGGGTCACTAAGGGTCAGACTCTCCACACACAGGGTTACTCAGGGTCAGACTGTCTCCGGACACGGCGTCACTCAGGGTCAGACTCTCTCCGGACATTGGGTCACTCATGGTCAGACTGTCTCCGAAAACAGGGTCACTCAGAGTCGGATACTCCGGACACGGGGTCACTCAGGGACAGACTGTCTCGGGATATGCAGTCACTCAGGCTCAGACTCTGTCCGGACATGGGGTCACTCAAGGTCAGACTATCTCCAGACACGGGGTCACTCAGGGTCAGGCTCACCGGACACGGGGTCACTCAGGATCAGACCGTCTCCGGACACGGGGTCACTCAGGGTCAGACTGTCTCCGGACACGGGTTCATTCAGGGTCAGACTCTCTCCGGATATTGGGTCACTCAGGGTCAGACTGTCTCCGGACACAGGATCACTCAGGGACAGACCGTCTCCGGACATGGGGTCACTCAGGGTCAGACTGTCTCCGGACAAGTGGTCATTCATGGTCAGACTGTCTCCGGACACAGGGTCACTCAGTGTCGGATACTCCGGACACGGGGTCACTCAGGGTCAGACTGTCTCCAGACACTGGGTCACTAAGGGTCAGACTCTCTCCGGACACGGGGTCACTCAGGGACAGACTGTCTCGGGATATGCAGTCACTCAGGGTCAGACTCTGTCCGGACATGGGGTCACTCAAGGTCAGACTATCTCCAGACACGGGGTCACTCAGGGTCAGGCTCACCGGACACGGGGTCACTCAGGATCAGACCGTCTCCGGACATGGGGTCACTCAGGGTCAGACTTTCTCCAGACACGGCATCATTCAGGGTCAGACTCTCTCTGGACATTGGGTCACTCAGGGTCAGACTGTCTCCGGACACAGGATCACTCAGGGACAGACCGTCTCCGGACCTGGGGTCACTCAGTGTCAGACTGTCTCCGGACAAGTGGTCATTCAAGGTCAGACTGTCTCCGGACACGGGGTCACTCAGGGACAGACTGTCCCGGGACATGCGGTCACTCAGGGTCAGACTCTCTCTGGACACGGGGTCACTAAGAGTCAGATTCTCCGGACACGGGGTCACTCAGGGTCAGACTGTCTCCGGACATGGGGTCAGTTAGGGTCAGACTCCTTCCGTACACAGGGTCACTCAGGGTCAGACTGTCCCGGACACGGGGTCATTCAGGGTCAGACTCTCTCCGGATACAAGGTCACTCAGCGTCGGACTCTCCGGACACGGGGTCACTCAGGGTCAGACTGTCTCCGGACACTGGGTCACTAAGGGTCAGACTCTCTCCGGACACGGGGTCACTTTGGGTCAGACTCTCTCCGGACACGGTGTCACTCAGGGTCAGACTCTCTCCGGACATGGTGTCACTCAGGGTCAGACTCTCTCCGGACACGGTGTCATTCAGGGACAGACTCTCTCCGGACACGGTCTTACTCAGGGTCAGACTCTCCGGACACAGGGTCACTCAGGGTCAGGCTCACCGGACACGGGGTCACTCAGGGTCAGACTCTCTCCGGATACAATGTCACTCAGGGTCGGACTCTCCGGACACGAAGTCACTCAGGGTCAGGCTCTCTCCGGAAACGGGGTCACTCAGGGTCAGACTCTCTCCGGAAACGGGGTCACTCAGGGACAGACTCTCTCTCGACACAGGGTCACTCCTGGTCAGACTCTCTCCGAACTCGTGGTCACTCAGGGTCAGACTCTCTCTGGACACAAAGTCACTCAGGGTCAGACTCTCTCTGGACACTGGGTCACTAAGGGTCAGACTCTCTCCGGATATGGGGTCACTCAGGGTCAGACTCTCTCCAGACACGGGGTCACTCAGGGTCAGACTCTCTCCATACACGTTGTCACTCAGGGTCAGACTCTCTCCGGACATGGTGTCATTCAGGGACAGACTCTCTCCGGACACGGGGTCACTCAGGGTCAGACTCTCCGGACACAGGGTCACTCAGGGTCAGGCTCACCGGACACGGGGTCACTCAGGGTCAGACAGTCTCCGGACATGGGGTCACTCAGGGTCAGACTGTCTCCGGACAGGGGGTCAGTTAGGGTCAGACTCCTTCCGGACACAGGGTCACTCAGGGTCAGACTGTCTCCGGACACGTGGTCATTCAGGGTCAGACTCTCTCCGGATACAGGGTCACTCAGGGTCGGACTCTCCGGACACGAGGTCACTCAGGGTCAGACTGTCTCCGGGCAATGGGTCACTAAGGGTCAGACTCTCTCCGGACATGGGGTCACTCAGGGTCAGACTCTCTCCAGACACGGGGTCACTCAGGGTCAGACTCTCTCCGGACACGGTGTCGTTCAGGGTCAGATTCTCTCCGGACACGGAGTCACTCAGGGTCAGACTGTCTCCGGACACTGGGTCAGTAAGGGTCAGACTCTCTCTGGACACAGGGTCACTCAGCGACAGACTTTCTCCAGACATGCGGTCACTCAGGGTCAGACTCTCTCCAGACACGGGGTCACTCAGGGTCAGACTGTCTCTGGACACAGGGTCACTCAGGGTCAGACTCTCTCTGGACATGGGGTCACTCAGGGTCAGAATCTCTCCGGACACGGGTTCACTCAGGGTCAGACTGTCTCCGGACACGGGGTCACTCAGGGTCAGAATCTCTCCGGACACGGGTTCACTCAGGGTCAGACTCTCTCCGGACACGGGGTCACTCAGGGTCAGACTCTCTCCGGACATGGGGTCACTCAGGAACAGACTCTCTCCAGACACGGGGTCACTCAGGGTCAGACTCTCTCCGGACACGGTGTCGTTCAGGGTCAGATTCTCTCCGGACACGGGGTAACTCAGGGTCAGACTGTCTCCGGACACTGGGTCAGTAAGGGTCAGACTCTCTCCGGACACTGGGTCACTCAGGGAAAGACTGTCTCCAGACATGCGGTCACTCAGGGTCAGACTCTCTGCAGACACGGGGTCACTCAGGGTCAGACTTTCTCTGGACACGGGGTCACTCAGGGTCAGACTCTCTCCGGACATGGGGTCACTCAGGGTCAGAATCTCTCCGGACACGGGTTCACTCAGGGTCAGACTGTCTCCGGACACGGGGTCACTCAGGGTCAGAATCTCTCCGGACACGGGTTCACTCAGGGTCAGACAGTCTCCGGACACGGGGTCACTCAGGGTCAGACTCTCTCCGGACATGGGGTCACTCAGGATCAGACTCTCTCCAGATACGTGGTCACTCAGGGTCAGACTACCACCGGACACGGGGTCACTAAGGGTCAGACTCTCCAGACACGGGGTCGCTCAGGGTCAGACTGTCTCCGGACACGGTGTCAGTTAGGGTCAGACTCTCTCCGAACACAGGGTCACTCAGGGTCAGACTGTCTCCGGACACGGGATCATTCAGAGTCAGACTCTCTCCGGACACGGGGTCACTCAGGGTCAGACTGTCTCTGGACACGGGGTCACTCAGGGTCAGACTCTCTCTGGAAACGGGGTCACTCAGGGACAGACTCACTCCGGAAATGGGGTCACTCAGGGTCAGACTCTCTCCGGACATGGGGTCACTCAGGGTCAGAATCTCTATGGAAATGGGGTCACTCAGGGTCAGACTGTCTCCGGACACGGGGTCACTCAGGGTCAGACTCTCTCCGGACATGGGGTCACTCAGGGTCAGACTCTCTCCAGATACGTGGTCACTCAGGGTCAGACTACCTCCGGACACGGGGTCACTCAGGGTCAGACTCTCCGCACACAGGGTTACTCAGGGTCAGACTGTCTCCGGACACGGGATCATTCAGGGTCAGACTCTCTCCGGACATTGGGTCACTCAGGGTCAGATTGTCTCCGGACACAGGGTCACTCAGGGTCGGATACTCCGGACACGGGGTCACTCAGGGTCAAACTGTCTCCAGACACTGGGTCACTAAGGGTCAGACTCTCTCCGGACACGGGGTCACTCAGGGACAGACTGTCTCGGGATATGCAGTCACTCAGGGTCAGACTCTGTCCGGACATGGGGTCACTCAAGGTCAGACTATCTCCAGACACGGGGTCACTCAGGGTCAGGCTCACCGGACACGGGGTCACTCAGGATCAGACCGTCTCCGGACACGGGGTCACTCAGGTTCAGACTGTCTCCGGACGCGGGGTCATTCAGGGTCAGACTCTCTCCGGACATTGGGTCACTCAGGGTCAGACTGTCTCCGGACACAGGGTCACTCAGGGACAGACCGTCTCCGGGCATGGGGTCACTCAGGGTCAGACTGTCTCCGGACAAGTGGTCACTCAAGGTCAGACTGTCTCCAGACACGGGGTCACTCAGGGACAGACTGTCTCAGGACATGCGGTCACTCAGGGTCAGACTCTCTCTGGACACGGGGTCACTAAGGGTCAGACTCTCCGGACACGGGGTCACTCAGGGTCAAACTGTCTCCGGACACGGGGTCAGTTAGGGTCAGACTCCTTCCGTACACAGGGTCACTCAGGGTCAGACTGTCCCGGACACGGGGTCATTCAGGGTCAGACTCTCTCCGGATACAAGATCACTCAGGGTCGGACTCTCCGGACACGGGGTCACTCAGGGTCAGACTCGCTCCAGACACTGGGTCACTCAGGGTCAGACTCTCTCTGGACACGGTGTCACTCAGGGTCAGACTCTCTCCGGACACGGTGTCATTCAGGGACAGACTCTCTCCGGACACGGGGTTACTCAGGGTCAGGCTCACTGGACACGGTGTCAATCAGGGTCAGACAGTCTCCGCACATGGGGTCACTCAGGGTCAGACTGTCTCCGGACATGGGGTCAGTTAGGGTCAGACTCATTCCGGACACGGAGTCACTCAGGGTCAGACTGTCTCCGGACACTGGGTCAGTAAGGGTCAGACTCTCTCCGGACACAGGGTCACTCAGCGACAGACTTTCTCCAGACATGCGGTCACTCAGGGTCAGACTCTCTCCAGACACGGGGTCACTCAGGGTCAGACTGTCTCTGGACACAGGGTCACTCAGGGTCAGACTCTCTCCGGACATGGGGTCACTCAGGGTCAGAATCTCTCCGGACACGGGTTCACTCAGGGTCAGACTGTCTCCGGACACGGGGTCACTCAGGGTCAGACTCTCTCCGGACATGGGGTCACTCAGGAACAGACTCTCTCCAGACACGGGGTCACTCAGGGTCAGACTCTCTCCGGACACGGTGTCGTTCAGGGTCAGATTCTCTCCGGACACGGGGTAACTCAGGGTCAGACTGTCTCCGGACACTGGGTCAGTAAGGGTCAGACTCTCTCCGGACACTGGGTCACTCAGGGAAAGACTGTCTCCAGACATGCGGTCACTCAGGGTCAGACTCTCTGCAGACACGGGGTCACTCAGGCTCAGACTTTCTCTGGACACGGGGTCACTCAGGGTCAGACTCTCTCCGGACATGGAGTCACTCAGGGTCAGACTTTCTCCGGACACGGGTTCACTCAGGGTCAGACTGTCTCCGGACACGGGGTCACTCAGGGTCAGAATCTCTCCGGAAACGGGTTCACTCAGGGTCAGACTGTCTCCGGACACGGGGTCACTCAGGGTCAGACTCTCTCCGGACATGGGGTCACTCAGGATCAGACTCTCTCCAGATACGTGGTCACTCAGGGTCAGACTACCACCGGACACGGGGTCACTAAGGGTCAGACTCTCCAGACACGGGGTCGCTCAGGGTCAGACTGTCTCCGGACACGGTGTCAGTTAGGGTCAGACTCTCTCCGAACACAGGGTCACTCAGGGTCAGACTGTCTCCGGACACGGGATCATTCAGAGTCAGACTCTCTCCGGACACGGGGTCACTCAGGGTCAGACTGTCTCTGGACACGGGGTCACTCAGGGTCAGACTCTCTCTGGAAACGGGGTCACTCAGGGTCAGACTCACTCCGGACATGGGGTCACTCAGGGTCAGACTCTCTCCGGACATGGGGTCACTCAGGGTCAGAATCTCTATGGACATGGGGTCACTCAGGGTCAGACTGTCTCCGGACACGGGGTCACTCAGGGTCAGACTCTCTCCGGACATGGGGTCACTCAGGGTCAGACTCTCTCCAGATACGTGGTCATTCAGGGTCAGACTACCTCCGGACACGGGGTCACTCAGGGTCAGACTCTCCGCACACAGGGTTACTCAGGGTCAGACTGTCTCCGGACACGGGATCATTCAGGGTCAGACTCTCTCCGGACATTGGGTCACTCAGGGTCAGATTGTCTCCGGACACAGGGTCACTCAGGGTCGGATACTCCGGACACGGGGTCACTCAGGGTCAAACTGTCTCCAGACACTGGGTCACTAAGGGTCAGACTCTCTCCGGACACGGGGTCACTCAGGGACAGACTGTCTCGGGATATGCAGTCACTCAGGGTCAGACTCTGTCCGGACATGGGGTCACTCAAGGTCAGACTATCTCCAGACACGGGGTCACTCAGGGTCAGGCTCACCGGACACGGGGTCACTCAGGATCAGACCGTCTCCGGACACGGGGTCACTCAGGGTCAGACTGTCTCCGGACACGGGGTCATTCAGGGTCAGACTCTCTCCGGACATTGGGTCACTCAGGGTCAGACTGTCTCCGGACACAGGGTCACTCAGGGACAGACCGTCTCCGGGCATGGGGTCACTCAGGGTCAGACTGTCTCCGGACAAGTGGTCACTCAAGGTCAGACTGTCTCCAGACACGGGGTCACTCAGGGACAGACTGTCTCGGGACATGCGGTCACTCAGGGTCAGACTCTCTCTGGACACGGGGTCACTAAGGGTCAGACTCTCCGGACACGGGGTCACTCAGGGTCAAACTGTCTCCGGACACGGGGTCAGTTAGGGTCAGACTCCTTCCGTACACAGGGTCACTCAGGGTCAGACTGTCCCGGACACGGGGTCATTCAGGGTCAGACTCTCTCCGGATACAAGATCACTCAGGGTCGGACTCTCCGGACACGGGGTCACTCAGGGTCAGACTCGCTCCAGACACTGGGTCACTCAGGGTCAGACTCTCTCCGGACACGGTGTCACTCAGGGTCAGACTCTCTCCGGACACGGTGTCATTCAGGGACAGACTCTCTCCGGACATGGGGTTACTCAGGGTCAGACTCTCCGGACACAGGGTCACTCAGGGTCAGGCTCACTGGACACGGGGTCAATCAGGGTCAGACAGTCTCAGGACATGGGGACACTCAGGGTCAGACTGTCTCCGGACATGGGGTCAGTTAGGGTCAGACTCCTTCCAGACACAGGGTCACTCAGGGTCAGACTGTCTCCGGACACGGGGACATTCAGGGTCAGACTCTCTCCGGATACAGGGTCACTCAGAGTCGGACTCTCCGGACACGGGGTCACTCAGGGTCAGACTGTCTCCGGGCACTGGGTCACTAAGGGTCAGACTCTCTCCAGACACGGGGTCACTCAGGGTCAGACTCTCCGGACACAGGGTCAATCAGGGTCAGGCTCACTGGACACGGGGTCAATCAGGGTCAGACAGTCTCCGCACATGGGGTCACTCAGGGTCAGACTGTCTCCGGACATGGGGTCAGTTAGGGTCAGACTCATTCCGGACACAGGGTCACTCAGGGTCAGACTGTCTCCGGACACGGGGACATTCAGGATCAGACTCTCTCCGGATACAGGGTCACTCAGAGTCGGACTCTACGGACACGGGGTCACTCAGGGTCAGACTGTCTCTGGGCACTGGGTCACGAAGGGTCAGACTTTCTCCGGACATGGGGTCACTCAGGGTCAGACTCTCTCCAGACACTGGGTCACTCAGGGTCAGACTCTCTCCGGACACGATGTCACTCAGGGTCAGACTCTCTCCGGATACAGGGTCACTCAGGGTTAGACTATCTCCGGGCACTGGGTCACGAAGGGTCAGACTTTCTCCGGACATGGGGTCACTCAGGGTCAGACTCTCTCCAGACACGGGGTCACTCAGGGTCAGACTCTCTCCGGACACGGTGTCACTCAGGGTCAGACTCTCTCCGGACACGGTGTCATTCAGGGTCAGACTCTCTCCGGACACGGGGTCACTCAGGGTCAGACTGTCTCCGGACACTGGGTCAGTAAGGGTCAGACTCTCTCCGGACACAGGGTCATTCAGGGACAGACTGTCTCCAGACATGCGGTCACTCATGGTCAGACTCTCTCTGGAAACTGGGTCACTCATGGTCAGACTCTCCCCGGACATGGGACACTCAGGGTCAGACTCTCTCCGGACACGCGGTCACTCAGTGTCAGAATCTCTCCGGACACGGTGTCACTCAGGGTCAGACTGTCTCCGGACACGGGGTCACTCAGGGTCAGGCTCTCTCCGGACATGGGGTCACTCAGGGTCAGGCTCTCTCCAGATACGTGGTCACTCAGGGTCAGACTACCTCCGGACACGGGGTCACTAAGGGTCAGACTCTCCAGACACGGGGTCACTCAGGGTCAGACTGTCTCCGGACACGGGGTCACTCAGGGTCAGGCTCACCGGACACGGGGTCACTCAGGGTCAGACCGTCTCTGGAAACGGTTTCACTCAGAGTCAGACTGTCTCCGGACACGGGGTCATTCAGGGTCAGACTCTCTCCGGACATTGGGTCACTCAGGGTCAGACTGTCTCCGGACACAGGGTCACTCAGGGACAGACCGTCTCCGGACATGGGGTCACTCAGGGTCAGACTGTTTCTGGACAAGGGGTCACTCAAGGTCAGACTGTCTCCGGACACGGGGTCACTCAGGGACAGACTGTCTCGGGACATGCGGTCACTCAGGGTCAGACTCTCTCTGGACACGGGGTCACTAAGGGTCAGACTCTCTCCGGATACAAGGTCACTCAGGGTCGGTCTCTCCGGACACGGGGTCACTCAGGGTCAGACAGTCTCCGGACACTGGGTCACTAAGGGTCAGACTCTCTCCAGACACGGTGTCACTCAGGGTCAGACTCTCTCCGGACACGGTGTCATTCAGGGACAGACTCTCTCCGGAAACGGGGTTACTCAGGGTCAGACTCTCCGGACACAGGGTCACTCAGGGTCAGGCTCACCGGACATGGGGTCACTCCGGGTCAGACAGTCTCCGGACATGGGGTCACTCAGGGTCAGACTGTCTCCGGACATGGGGTCAGTTAGGGTCAGACTCCTTCCGGACAGAGGGTCACTCAGGGTCAGACTGTCTCCGGACACGGGGTCAGTTAGGGTCAGACTCCTTCGGTAAACAGGGTCACTCAGGGTCAGGCTGTCTCCGGACAAGGGGTCATTCAGGGTCAGACTCTCTCCGGATACAAGGTCACTCAGGGTCGGACTCTCCAGACACGGGGTCACTCAGGGTCAGACTGTATCCCTACAGTGGGTCACTAAGGGTCAGACTCTCTCCAGACACGTTGTCACTCAGGGTCAGACTCTCTCCGGACACGGTGTCACTCAGGGTCAGACTCTCTCCGGACACGGTGTCATTCAGGGACAGACTCTCTCCGGACACGGGGTTACTCAGGGTCAGACTCTCCGGACACAGGGTCACTCAGGGTCAGGCTCACCGGACACGGGGTCACTCAGGGTCAGACAGTCTCCGGACATGGGGTCACTCAGGGTCAGACTGTCTCCGGACATGGGGTCAGTTAGGGTCAGACTCCTTCCAGACACAGGGTCACTCAGGGTCAGACTGTCTCCGGACACGGGGACATTCAGGGTCAGGCTCTCTCCGGATACAGGGTCACTCAGAGTCGGACTCTCCGGACACGGGGTCACTCAGGGTCAGACTGTCTCCGGGCACTGGGTCACGAAGGGTCAGACTTTCTTCGGACATGGGGTCACTCAGGGTCAGACTCTCTCCAGACACGAGGTCACTCAGGGTCAGACTCTCTCCGGACATGGTGTCACTCAGGGTCAGACTCTCTCCGGACACGGTGTAATTCAGGGTCAGACTCTCTCCGGACACGGGGTCACTCAGGGTTAGACTATCTCCGGGCACTGGGTCACGAAGGGTCAGACTTTCTCCGGACATGGGGTCACTCAGGGTCAGACTCTCTCCAGACACGGGGTCACTCAGGGTCAGACTCTCTCCGGACACGGTGTCACTCAGGGTCAGACTCTCTCCGGACACGGTGTCATTCAGGGTCAGACTCTCTCCGGACACGGGGTCACTCAGGGTCAGACTGTCTCCGGACACTGGGTCAGTAAGGGTCAGACTCTCTCCGGACACAGGGTCATTCAGGGACAGACTGTCTCCAGACATGCGGTCACTCATGGTCAGACTCTCTCTGGAAACTGGGTCACTCATGGTCAGACTCTCCCCGGACATGGGACACTCAGGGTCAGACTCTCTCCGGACACGCGGTCACTCAGTGTCAGAATCTCTCCGGACACGGTGTCACTCAGGGTCAGACTGTCTCCGGACACGGGGTCACTCAGGGTCAGGCTCTCTCCGGACATGGGGTCACTCAGGGTCAGGCTCTCTCCAGATACGTGGTCACTCAGGGTCAGACTACCTCCGGACACGGGGTCACTAAGGGTCAGACTCTCCAGACACGGGGTCACTCAGGGTCAGACTGTCTCCGGACACGGGGTCACTCAGGGTCAGGCTCACCGGACACGGGGTCACTCAGGGTCAGACCGTCTCTGGAAACGGTTTCACTCAGAGTCAGACTGTCTCCGGACACGGGGTCATTCAGGGTCAGACTCTCTCCGGACATTGGGTCACTCAGGGTCAGACTGTCTCCGGACACAGGGTCACTCAGGGACAGACCGTCTCCGGACATGGGGTCACTCAGGGTCAGACTGTTTCTGGACAAGGGGTCACTCAAGGTCAGACTGTCTCCGGACACGGGGTCACTCAGGGACAGACTGTCTCGGGACATGCGGTCACTCAGGGTCAGACTCTCTCTGGACACGGGGTCACTAAGGGTCAGACTCTCTCCGGATACAAGGTCACTCAGGGTCGGTCTCTCCGGACACGGGGTCACTCAGGGTCAGACAGTCTCCGGACACTGGGTCACTAAGGGTCAGACTCTCTCCAGACACGGTGTCACTCAGGGTCAGACTCTCTCCGGACACGGTGTCATTCAGGGACAGACTCTCTCCGGAAACGGGGTTACTCAGGGTCAGACTCTCCGGACACAGGGTCACTCAGGGTCAGGCTCACCGGACACGGGGTCACTCCGGGTCAGACAGTCTCCGGACATGGGGTCACTCAGGGTCAGACTGTCTCCGGACATGGGGTCAGTTAGGGTCAGACTCCTTCCGGACAGAGGGTCACTCAGGGTCAGACTGTCTCCGGACACGGGGTCAGTTAGGGTCAGACTCCTTCGGTAAACAGGGTCACTCAGGGTCAGGCTGTCTCCGGACAAGGGGTCATTCAGGGTCAGACTCTCTCCGGATACAAGGTCACTCAGGGTCGGACTCTCCAGACACGGGGTCACTCAGGGTCAGACTGTATCCCTACAGTGGGTCACTAAGGGTCAGACTCTCTCCAGACACGTTGTCACTCAGGGTCAGACTCTCTCCGGACACGGTGTCACTCAGGGTCAGACTCTCTCCGGACACGGTGTCATTCAGGGACAGACTCTCTCCGGACACGGGGTTACTCAGGGTCAGACTCTCCGGACACAGGGTCACTCAGGGTCAGGCTCACCGGACACGGGGTCACTCAGGGTCAGACAGTCTCCGGACATGGGGTCACTCAGGGTCAGACTGTCTCCGGACATGGGGTCAGTTAGGGTCAGACTCCTTCCAGACACAGGGTCACTCAGGGTCAGACTGTCTCCGGACACGGGGACATTCAGGGTCAGGCTCTCTCCGGATACAGGGTCACTCAGAGTCGGACTCTCCGGACACGGGGTCACTCAGGGTCAGACTGTCTCCGGGCACTGGGTCACGAAGGGTCAGACTTTCTTCGGACATGGGGTCACTCAGGGTCAGACTCTCTCCAGACACGAGGTCACTCAGGGTCAGACTCTCTCCGGACATGGTGTCACTCAGGGTCAGACTCTCTCCGGACACGGTGTAATTCAGGGTCAGACTCTCTCCGGACACGGGGTCACTCAGGGTTAGACTATCTCCGGGCACTGGGTCACGAAGGGTCAGACTTTCTCCGGACATGGGGTCACTCAGGGTCAGACTCTCTCCAGACACGGGGTCACTCAGGGTCAGACTCTCTCCGGACACGGTGTCACTCAGGGTCAGACTCTCTCCGGACACGGTATCATTCAGGGTCAGACTCTCTCCGGACACGGGGTCACTCAGGGTCAGACTGTCTCCGGACACTGGGTCAGTAAGGGTCAGACTCACTCCGGACACAGGGTCATTCAGGGACAGACTGTCTCCAGACATGCGGTCACTCATGGTCAGACTCTCTCTGGAAACTGGGTCACTCATGGTCAGACTCTCACCGGACATGGGACACTCAGGGTCAGACTCTCTCCGGACACGCGGTCACTCAGTGTCAGAATCTCTCCGGACACGGTGTCACTCAGGGTCAGACTGTCTCCGGACACGGGGTCACTCAGGGTCAGGCTCTCTCCGGACATGGGGTCACTCAGGGTCAGGCTCTCTCCAGATACGTGGTCACTCAGGGTCAGACTACCTCCGGACACGGGGTCACTAAGGGTCAGACTCTCCAGACACGGGGTCACTCAGGGTCAGACTGTCTCCGGACACGGGGTCACTCAGGGTCAGGCTCACCGGACACGGGGTCACTCAGGGTCAGACCGTCTCTGGACACGGTTTCACTCAGAGTCAGACTGTCTCCGGACACGGGGTCATTCAGGGTCAGACTCTCTCCGGACATTGGGTCACTCAGGGTCAGACTGTCTCCGGACACAGGGTCACTCAGGGACAGACCGTCTCCGGACATGGGGTCACTCAGGGTCAGACTGTTTCTGGACAAGGGGTCACTCAAGGTCAGACTGTCTCCGGACACGGGGTCACTCAGGGACAGACTGTCTCGGGACATGCGGTCACTCAGGGTCAGACTCTCTCTGGACACGGGGTCACTAAGGGTCAGACTCTCTCCGGATACAAGGTCACTCAGGGTCGGTCTCTCCGGACACGGGGTCACTCAGGGTCAGACAGTCTCCGGACACTGGGTCACTAAGGGTCAGACTCTCTCCAGACACGGTGTCACTCAGGGTCAGACTCTCTCCGGACACGGTGTCATTCAGGGACAGACTGTCTCCGGAAACGGGGTTACTCAGGGTCAGACTCTCCGGACACAGGGTCACTCAGGGTCAGGCTCACCGGACACGGGGTCACTCCGGGTCAGACAGTCTCCGGACATGGGGTCACTCAGGGTCAGACTGTCTCCGGACATGGGGTCAGTTAGGGTCAGACTCCTTCCGGACAGAGGGTCACTCAGGGTCAGACTGTCTCCGGACACGGGGTCAGTTAGGGTCAGACTCCTTCGGTAAACAGGGTCACTCAGGGTCAGGCTGTCTCCGGACAAGGGGTCATTCAGGGTCAGACTCTCTCCGGATACAAGGTCACTCAGGGTCGGACTCTCCAGACACGGGGTCACTCAGGGTCAGACTGTATCCCTACAGTGGGTCACTAAGGGTCAGACTCTCTCCAGACACGTTGTCACTCAGGGTCAGACTCTCTCCGGACACGGTGTCACTCAGGGTCAGACTCTCTCCGGACACGGTGTCATTCAGGGACAGACTCTCTCCGGACACGGGGTTACTCAGGGTCAGACTCTCCGGACACAGGGTCACTCAGGGTCAGGCTCACCGGACACGGGGTCACTCAGGGTCAGACAGTCTCCGGACATGGGGTCACTCAGGGTCAGACTGTCTCCGGACATGGGGTCAGTTAGGGTCAGACTCCTTCCAGACACAGGGTCACTCAGGGTCAGACTGTCTCCGGACACGGGGACATTCAGGGTCAGGCTCTCTCCGGATACAGGGTCACTCAGAGTCGGACTCTCCGGACACGGGGTCACTCAGGGTCAGACTGTCTCCGGGCACTGGGTCACGAAGGGTCAGACTTTCTTCGGACATGGGGTCACTCAGGGTCAGACTCTCTCCAGACACGAGGTCACTCAGGGTCAGACTCTCTCCGGACATGGTGTCACTCAGGGTCAGACTCTCTCCGGACACGGTGTCATTCAGGGTCAGACTCTCTCCGGACACGGGGTCACTCAGGGTTAGACTATCTCCGGGCACTGGGTCACGAAGGGTCAGACTTTCTCCGGACATGGGGTCACTCAGGGTCAGACTCTCTCCAGACACGGGGTCACTCAGGGTCAGACTCTCTCCGGACACGGTGTCACTCAGGGTCAGACTCTCTCCGGACACGGTGTCATTCAGGGTCAGACTCTCTCCGGACACGGGGTCACTCAGGGTCAGACTGTCTCCGGATAACTGGGTCAGTAAGGGTCAGACTCTCTCCGGACACAGGGTCATTCAGGGACAGACTGTCTCCAGACATGCGGTCACTCATGGTCAGTCTCTCTCTGGAAACTGGGTCACTCATGGTCAGACTCTCCCCGGACATGGGACATTCAGGGTCAGACTCTCTCCGGACACGCGGTCACTCAGTGTCAGAATCTCTCCGGACACGGTGTCACTCAGGGTCAGACTGTCTCCGGACACGGGGTCACTCAGGGTCAGGCTCTCTCCGGACATGGGGTCACTCAGGGTCAGGCTCTCTCCAGATACGTGGTCACTCAGGGTCAGACTACCTCCGGACACGGGGTCACTAAGGGTCAGACTCTCCAGACACGGGGTCACTCAGGGTCAGACTGTCTCCGGACACGGGGTCACTCAGGGTCAGGCTCACCGGACACGGGGTCACTCAGGGTCAGACCATCTCTGGACACGGTTTTACTCAGAGTCAGACTGTCTCCGGACACGGGGTCATTCAGGGTCAGACTCTCTCCGGACATTGGGTCACTCAGGGTCAGACTGTCTCCGGACACAGGGTCACTCAGGGACAGACCGTCTCCGGACATGGGGTCACTCAGGGTCAGACTGTTTCCGGACAAGGGGTCACTCAAGGTCAGACTGTCTCCGGACACGGGGTCACTCAGGGACAGACTGTCTCGGGACATGCGGTCACTCAGGGTCAGACTCTCTCTGGACACGGGGTCACTAAGGGTCAGACTCTCTCCGGATACAAGGTCACTCAGGGTCGGTCTCTCCGGACACGGGGTCACTCAGGGTCAGACTGTCTCCGGACACTGGGTCACTAAGGGTCAGACTCTCTCCAGACACGGTGTCACTCAGGGTCAGACTCTCTCCGGACACGGTGTCACTCAGGGTCAGACTCTCTCCGGACACGGTGTCATTCAGGGACAGACTCTCTCCGGAAACGGGGTTACTCAGGGTCAGACTCTCCGGACACAGGGTCACTCAGGGTCAGGCTCACCGGACACGGGGTCACTCCGGGTCAGACAGTCTCCGGACATGGGGTCACTCAGGGTCAGACTGTCTCCGGACATGGGGTCAGTTAGGGTCAGACTCCTTCCGGACAGAGGGTCACTCAGGGTCAGACTGTCTCCGGACACGGGGTCAGTTAGGGTCAGACTCCTTCGGTAAACAGGGTCACTCAGGGTCAGGCTGTCTCCGGACAAGGGGTCATTCAGGGTCAGACTCTCTCCGGATACAAGGTCACTCAGGGTCGGACTCTCCAGACACGGGGTCACTCAGGGTCAGACTGTATCCCTACAGTGGGTCACTAAGGGTCAGACTCTCTCCAGACACGTTGTCACTCAGGGTCAGACTCTCTCCGGACACGGTGTCACTCAGGGTCAGACTCTCTCCGGACATGGTGTCATTCAGGGACAGACTCTCTCCGGACACGGGGTTACTCAGGGTCAGACTCTCCGGACACAGGGTCACTCAGGGTCAGGCTCACCGGACACGGGGTCACTCAGGGTCAGACAGTCTCCGGACATGGGGTCACTCAGGGTCAGACTGTCTCCGGACATGGGGTCAGTTAGGGTCAGACTCCTTCCAGACACAGGGTCACTCAGGGTCAGACTGTCTCCGGACACGGGGACATTCAGGGTCAGGCTCTCTCCGGATACAGGGTCACTCAGAGTTGGACTCTCCGGACACGGGGTCACTCAGGGTCAGACTGTCTCCGGGCACTGGGTCACGAAGGGTCAGACTTTCTTCGGACATGGGGTCACTCAGGGTCAGACTCTCTCCAGACACGAGGTCACTCAGGGTCAGACTCTCTCCGGACATGGTGTCACTCAGGGTCAGACTCTCTCCGGACACGGTGTCATTCAGGGTCAGACTCTCTCCGGACACGGGGTCACTCAGGGTTAGACTATCTCCGGGCACTGGGTCACGAAGGGTCAGACTTTCTCCGGACATGGAGTCACTCAGGGTCAGACTCTCTCCAGACACGGGGTCACTCAGGGTCAGACTCTCTCCGGACACGGTGTCACTCAGGGTCAGACTCTCTCCGGACACGGTGTCATTCAGGGTCAGACTCTCTCCGGACACGGGGTCACTCAGGGTCAGACTGTCTCCGGACACTGGGTCAGTAAGGGTCAGACTCTCTCCGGACACAGGGTCATTCAGGGACAGACTGTCTCCAGACATGCGGTCACTCATGGTCAGACTCTCTCTGGAAACTGGGTCACTCATGGTCAGACTCTCCCCGGACATGGGACACTCAGGGTCAGACTCTCTCCGGACACGCGGTCACTCAGTGTCAGAATCTCTCCGGACACGGTGTCACTCAGGGTCAGACTGTCTCCGGACACGGGGTCACTCAGGGTCAGGCTCTCTCCGGACATGGGGTCACTCAGGGTCAGGCTCTCTCCAGATACGTGGTCACTCAGGGTCAGACTACCTCCGGACACGGGGTCACTAAGGGTCAGACTCTCCAGACACGGGGTCACTCAGGGTCAGACTGTCTCCGGACACGGGGTCACTCAGGGTCAGGCTCACCGGACACGGGGTCACTCAGGGTCAGACCATCTCTGGACACGGTTTCACTCAGAGTCAGACTGTCTCCGGACACGGGGTCATTCAGGGTCAGACTCTCTCCGGACATTGGGTCACTCAGGGTCAGACTGTCTCCGGACACAGGGTCACTCAGGGACAGACCGTCTCCGGACATGGGGTCACTCAGGGTCAGACTGTTTCCGGACAAGGGGTCACTCAAGGTCAGACTGTCTCCGGACACGGGGTCACTCAGGGACAGACTGTCTCGGGACATGCGGTCACTCAGGGTCAGACTCTCTCTGGACACGGGGTCACTAAGGGTCAGACTCTCTCCGGATACAAGGTCACTCAGGGTCGGTCTCTCCGGACACGGGGTCACTCAGGGTCAGACTGTCTCCGGACACTGGGTCACTAAGGGTCAGACTCTCTCCAGACACGGTGTCACTCAGGGTCAGACTCTCTCCGGACACGGTGTCACTCAGGGTCAGACTCTCTCCGGACACGGTGTCATTCAGGGACAGACTCTCTCCGGAAACGGGGTTACTCAGGGTCAGACTCTCCGGACACAGGGTCACTCAGGGTCAGGCTCACCGGACACGGGGTCACTCCGGGTCAGACAGTCTCCGGACATGGGGTCACTCAGGGTCAGACTGTCTCCGGACATGGGGTCAGTTAGGGTCAGACTCCTTCCGGACAGAGGGTCACTCAGGGTCAGACTGTCTCCGGACACGGGGTCAGTTAGGGTCAGACTCCTTCGGTAAACAGGGTCACTCAGGGTCAGGCTGTCTCCGGACAAGGGGTCATTCAGGGTCAGACTCTCGCCGGATACAAGGTCACTCAGGGTCGGACTCTCCAGACACGGGGTCACTCAGGGTCAGACTGTATCCCTACAGTGGGTCACTAAGGGTCAGACTCTCTCCAGACACGTTGTCACTCAGGGTCAGACTCTCTCCGGACACGGTGTCACTCAGGGTCAGACTCTCTCCGGACACGGTGTCATTCAGGGACAGACTCTCTCCGGACACAGGGTTACTCAGGGTCAGACTCTCCGGACACAGGGTCACTCAGGGTCAGGCTCACCGGACACGGGGTCACTCAGGGTCAGACAGTCTCCGGACATGGGGTCACTCAGGGTCAGACTGTCTCCGGACATGGGGTCAGTTAGGGTCAGACTCCTTCCAGACACAGGGTCACTCAGGGTCAGACTGTCTCCGGACACGGGGACATTCAGGGTCAGGCTCTCTCCGGATACAGGGTCACTCAGAGTCGGACTCTCCGGACACGGGGTCACTCAGGGTCAGACTGTCTCCGGGCACTGGGTCACGAAGGGTCAGACTTTCTTCGGACATGGGGTCACTCAGGGTCAGACTCTCTCCAGACACGAGGTCACTCAGGGTCAGACTCTCTCCGGACATGGTGTCACTCAGGGTCAGACTCTCTCCGGACACGGTGTCATTCAGGGTCAGACTCTCTCCGGACACGGGGTCACTCAGGGTTAGACTGTCTCCGGACACTGGGTCAGTAAGGGTCAGACTCTCTCCGGACACAGGGTCATTCAGGGACAGACTGTCTCCAGACATGTGGTCACTCAGGATCAGACTCTCTCTGGAAACTGGGTCACTCATGGTCAGACTCTCTCCGGATATGGGGTCACTCAGGGTCAGACTCTCTCTCCGGACACGCGGTCACTCAGGGTCAGAATCTCTCTGGACACGGGGTCACTCAGCGTCAGACTGTCTCTGGACACGGGGTCACTAAGGGTCAGACTCTCTCCGGACATGGGGTCACTCAGGGTCAGACTCTCTCCAAATACGTGGTCACTCAGGGTCAGACTACCTCCGGACACGGGGTCACTAAGGGTCAGACTCTCCAGACACGGGGTCACTCAGGGTCAGACTGTCTCCAGACACGGGGTCACTCAGGGTCAGGCTCACCGGACACGGGGTCACTCAGGGTCAGACCGTCTCCGGACATAGGGTCACTCAGGGTCAGACTCTCTCCGGACACGGTGTCATTCAGGGACAGACTCTCTCCGGAAACGGGGTTATTCAGGGTCAGACTCTCCGGACACAGGGTCACTCAGGGTCAGGCTCACCGGACACGGGGTCACTCCGGGTCAGACAGTCTCCGGACATGGGGTCACTCAGGGTCAGACTGTCTCCGGACATGGGGTCAGTTAGGGTCAGACTCCTTCCGGACACAGGGTCACTCAGGGTCAGACTGTCTCCGGACACGGGGTCAGTTAGGGTCAGACTCCTTCGGTAAACAGGGTCACTCAGGGTCAGGCTGTCTCCGGACAAGGGGTCATTCAGGGTCAGACTCTCGCCGGATACAAGGTCACTCAGGGTCGGACTCTCCGGACACGGGGTCACTCAGGGTCAGACTGTCTCCCTACAGTGGGTCACTAAGGGTCAGACTCTCTCCAGACACGTTGTCACTCAGGGTCAGACTCTATCTGGACACGGTGTCACTCAGGGTCAGACTCTCTCCGGACACGGTGTCATTCAGGGACAGACTCTCTCCGGACACAGGGTTACTCAGGGTCAGACTCTCCGGACACAGGGTCACTCAGGGTCAGGCTCACCGGACACGGGGTCACTCAGGGTCAGACAGTCTCCGGACATGGGGTCACTCAGGGTCAGACTGTCTCCGGACATGGGGTCAGTTAGGGTCAGACTCCTTCCAGACACAGGGTCACTCAGGGTCAGACTGTCTCCGGACACGGGGACATTCAGGGTCAGACTCTCTCCGGATACAGGGTCACTCAGAGTCGGACTCTCCGGACACGGGGTCACTCAGGGTCAGACTGTCTCCGGGCACTGGGTCACGAAGGGTCAGACTTTCTTCGGACATGGGGTCACTCAGGGTCAGACTCTCTCCAGACACGGGGTCACTCAGGGTCAGACTCTCTCCGGACATGGTGTCATTCAGGGTCAGACTCTCTCCGGACACGGTGTCATTCAGGGTCAGACTCTCTCCGGACACGGGGTCACTCAGGGTCAGACTGTCTCCGGACACTGGGTCAGTAAGGGTCAGACTCTCTCCGGACACAGGGTCAGTCAGGGACAGACTGTCTCCAGACATGTGGTCACTCAGGGTCAGACTCTCTCTGGAAACTGGGTCATTCATGGTCAGACTCTCTCCGGATATGGGGTCACTCAGGGTCAGACTCTCTCTCCGGACACGCGGTCACTCAGGGTCAGAATCTCTCTGGACACGGGGTCACTCAGCGTCAGACTGTCTCTGGACACGGGGTCACTAAGGGTCAGACTCTCTCCGGATATGGGGTCACTCAGGGTCAGACTCTCTCCAGATACGTGGTCACTCAGGGTCAGACTACCTCCGGACACGGGGTCACTAAGGGTCAGACTCTCCGGACACGGTGTCACTCAGGGTCAGACTCTCTCCGGACACGGTGTCATTCAGGGACAGACTCTCTCCGGACACGGGGTTACTCAGGGTCAGACTCTCCGGACACAGGGTCACTCATGGTCAGGCTCACCGGACACGGGGTCACTCAGGGTCAGACAGTCTCCGGACATGGGGTCACTCAGGGTCAGACTGTCTCCGGACATGGGGTCAGTTAGGGTCAGACTCCTTCCAGACACAGGGTCACTCAGGGTCAGACTGTCTCCGGACACGGGGACATTCAGGGTCAGGCTCTCTCCGGATACAGGGTCACTCAGAGTCGGACTCTCCGGACACGGGGTCACTCAGGGTCAGACTGTCTCCGGGCACTGGGTCACGAAGGGTCAGACTTTCTTCGGACATGGGGTCACTCAGGGTCAGACTCTCTCCAGACACGAGGTCACTCAGGGTCAGACTCTCTCCGGACATGGTGTCACTCAGGGTCAGACTCTCTCCGGACACGGTGTCATTCAGGGTCAGACTCTCTCCGGACACGGGGTCACTCAGGGTTAGACTGTCTCCGGACACTGGGTCAGTAAGGGTCAGACTCTCTCCGGACACAGGGTCATTCAGGGACAGACTGTCTCCAGACATGTGGTCACTCAGGATCAGACTCTCTCTGGAAACTGGGTCACTCATGGTCAGAATCTCTCCGGATATGGGGTCACTCAGGGTCAGACTCTCTCTCCGGACACGCGGTCACTCAGGGTCAGAATCTCTCTGGACACGGGGTCACTCAGCGTCAGACTGTCTCTGGACACGGGGTCACTAAGGGTCAGACTCTCTCCGGACATGGGGTCACTCAGGGTCAGACTCTCTCCAGATACGTGGTCACTCAGGGTCAGACTACCTCCGGACACGGGGTCACTAAGGGTCAGACTCTCCAGACACGGGGTCACTCAGGGTCAGACTGTCTCCAGACACGGGGTCACTCAGGGTCAGGCTCACCGGACACGGGGTCACTCAGGGTCAGACCGTCTCCGGACATAGGGTCACTCAGGGTCAGACTCTCTCCGGACACGGTGTCATTCAGGGACAGACTCTCTCCGGAAACGGGGTTACTCAGGGTCAGACTCTCCGGACACAGGGTCACTCAGGGTCAGGCTCACCGGACACGGGGTCACTCCGGGTCAGACAGTCTCCGGACATGGGGTCACTCAGGGTCAGACTGTCTCCGGACATGGGGTCAGTTAGGGTCAGACTCCTTCCGGACACAGGGTCACTCAGGGTCAGACTGTCTCCGGACACGGGGTCAGTTAGGGTCAGACTCCTTCGGTAAACAGGGTCACTCAGGGTCAGGCTGTCTCCGGACAAGGGGTCATTCAGGGTCAGACTCTCGCCGGATACAAGGTCACTCAGGGTCGGACTCTCCGGACACGGGGTCACTCAGGGTCAGACTGTCTCCCTACAGTGGGTCACTAAGGGTCAGACTCTCTCCAGACACGTTGTCACTCAGGGTCAGACTCTATCTGGACACGGTGTCACTCAGGGTCAGACTCTCTCCGGACACGGTGTCATTCAGGGACAGACTCTCTCCGGACACAGGGTTACTCAGGGTCAGACTCTCCGGACACAGGGTCACTCAGGGTCAGGCTCACCGGACACGGGGTCACTCAGGGTCAGACAGTCTCCGGACATGGGGTCACTCAGGGTCAGACTGTCTCCGGACATGGGGTCAGTTAGGGTCAGACTCCTTCCAGACACAGGGTCACTCAGGGTCAGACTGTCTCCGGACACGGGGACATTCAGGGTCAGACTCTCTCCGGATACAGGGTCACTCAGAGTCGGACTCTCCGGACACGGGGTCACTCAGGGTCAGACTGTCTCCGGGCACTGGGTCACGAAGGGTCAGACTTTCTTCGGACATGGGGTCACTCAGGGTCAGACTCTCTCCAGACACGGGGTCACTCAGGGTCAGACTCTCTCCGGACATGGTGTCATTCAGGGTCAGACTCTCTCCGGACACGGTGTCATTCAGGGTCAGACTCTCTCCGGACACGGGGTCACTCAGGGTCAGACTGTCTCCGGACACTGGGTCAGTAAGGGTCAGACTCTCTCCGGACACAGGGTCATTCAGGGACAGACTGTCTCCAGACATGTGGTCACTCAGGGTCAGACTCTCTCTGGAAACTGGGTCATTCATGGTCAGACTCTCTCCGGATATGGGGTCACTCAGGGTCAGACTCTCTCTCCGGACACGCGGTCACTCAGGGTCAGAATCTCTCTGGACACGGGGTCACTCAGCGTCAGACTGTCTCTGGACACGGGGTCACTAAGGGTCAGACTCTCTCCGGATATGGGGTCACTCAGGGTCAGACTCTCTCCAGATACGTGGTCACTCAGGGTCAGACTACCTCCGGACACGGGGTCACTAAGGGTCAGACTCTCCAGACACGGGGTCACTCAGGGTCAGACTGTCTCCAGACACGGGGTCACTCAGGGTCAGGCTCACCAGACACGGGGTCACTCCGGGTCAGACAGTCTCCGGACATGGGGTCACTCAGGGTCAGACTGTCTCCGGACATGGGGTCAGTTAGGGTCAGACTCCTTCCGGACACAGGGTCACTCAGGGTCAGACTGTCTCCGGACACGGGGTCAGTTAGGGTCAGACTCCTTCGGTAAACAGGGTCACTCAGGGTCAGGCTGTCTCCGGACAAGGGGTCATTCAGGGTCAGACTCTCTCCGGATACAAGGTCACTCAGGGTCGGACTCTCCAGACACGGGGTCACTCAGGGTCAGACTGTATCCCTACAGTGGGTCACTAAGGGTCAGACTCTCTCCAGACACGTTGTCACTCAGGGTCAGACTCTCTCCGGACACGGTGTCACTCAGGGTCAGACTCTCTCCGGACACGGTGTCATTCAGGGACAGACTCTCTCCGGACACGGGGTTACTCAGGGTCAGACTCTCCGGACACAGGGTCACTCAAGGTCAGGCTCACCGGACACGGGGTCACTCAGGGTCAGACAGTCTCCGGACATGGGGTCACTCAGGGTCAGACTGTCTCCGGACATGGGGTCAGTTAGGGTCAGACTCCTTCCAGACACAGGGTCACTCAGGGTCAGACTGTCTCCGGACACGGGGACATTCAGGGTCAGGCTCTCTCCGGATACAGGGTCACTCAGAGTCGGACTCTCCGGACACGGGGTCACTCAGGGTCAGACTGTCTCCGGGCACTGGGTCACGAAGGGTCAGACTTTATTCGGACATGGGGTCACTCAGGGTCAGACTCTCTCCAGACACGAGGTCACTCAGGGTCAGACTCTCTCCGGACATGGTGTCACTCAGGGTCAGACTCTCTCCGGACACGGTGTCATTCAGGGTCAGACTCTCTCCGGACACGGGGTCACTCAGGGTTAGACTGTCTCCGGACACTGGGTCAGTAAGGGTCAGACTCTCTCCGGACACAGGGTCATTCAGGGACGGACTGTCTCCAGACATGTGGTCACTCAGGGTCAGACTCTCTCTGGAAACTGGGTCACTCATGGTCAGACTCTCTCCGGATATGGGGTCACTCAGGGTCAGACTCTCTCTCCGGACACGCGGTCACTCAGGGTCAGAATCTCTCTGGACACGGGGTCACTCAGCGTCAGACTGTCTCTGGACACGGGGTCACTAAGGGTCAGACTCTCTCCGGACATGGGGTCACTCAGGGTCAGACTCTCTCCAGATACGTGGTCACTCAGGGTCAGACTACCTCCGGACACGGGGTCACTAAGGGTCAGACTCTCCAGACACGGGGTCACTCAGGGTCAGACTGTCTCCAGACACGGGGTCACTCAGGGTCAGGCTCACCGGACACGGGGTCACTCAGGGTCAGACCGTCTCCGGACATAGGGTCACTCAGGGTCAGACTCTCTCCGGACACGGTGTCATTCAGGGACAGACTCTCTCCGGAAACGGGGTTACTCAGGGTCAGACTCTCCGGACACAGGGTCACACAGGGTCAGGCTCACCGGACACGGGGTCACTCCGGGTCAGACAGTCTCCGGACATGGGGTCACTCAGGGTCAGACTGTCTCCGGACATGGGGTCAGTTAGGGTCAGACTCCTTCCGGACACAGGGTCACTCAGGGTCAGACTGTCTCCGGACAAGGGGTCAGTTAGGGTCAGACTACTTCGGTAAACAGGGTCACTCAGGGTCAGGCTGTCTCCGGACAAGGGGTCATTCAGGGTCAGACTCTCGCCGGATACAAGGTCACTCAGGGTCGGACTCTCCGGACACGGGGTCACTCAGGGTCAGACTGTCTCCCTACAGTGGGTCACTAAGGGTCAGACTCTCTCCAGACACGTTGTCACTCAGGGTCAGACACTATCTGGACACGGTGTCACTCAGGGTCAGACTCTCTCCGGACACGGTGTCATTCAGGGACAGACTCTCTCCGGACACAGGGTTACTCAGGGTCAGACTCTCCGGACACAGGGTCACTCAGGGTCAGGCTCACCGGACACGGGGTCACTCAGGGTCAGACAATCTCCGGACATGGGGTCACTCAGGGTCAGACTGTCTCCGGACATGGGGTCAGTTAGGGTCAGACTCCTTCCAGACACAGGGTCACTCAGGGTCAGACTGTCTCCGGACACGGGGACATTCAGGGTCAGACTCTCTCCGGATACAGGGTCACTCAGAGTCGGACTCTCCGGACACGGGGTCACTCAGGGTCAGACTGTCTCCGGGCACTGGGTCACGAAGGGTCAGACTTTCTTCGGACATGGGGTCACTCAGGGTCAGACTCTCTCCAGACACGGGGTCACTCAGGGTCAGACTCTCTCCGGACATGGTGTCACTCAGGGTCAGACTCTCTCCGGACACGGTGTCATTCAGGGTCAGACTCTCTCCGGACACGGGGTCACTCAGGGTCAGACTGTCTCCAGACACTGGGTCAGTAAGGGTCAGACTCTCTCCGGACACAGGGTCATTCAGGGACAGACTGTCTCCAGACATGTGGTCACTCAGGGTCAGACTCTCTCTGGAAACTGGGTCACTCATGGTCAGACTCTCTCCGGATATGGGGTCACTCAGGGTCAGACTCTCTCTCCGGACACGCGGTCACTCAGGGTCAGAATCTCTCTGGACACGGGGTCACTCAGCGTCAGAATGTCTCTGGACACGGGGTCACTAAGGGTCAGACTCTCTCCGGACATGGGGTCACTCAGGGTCAGACTCTCTCCAGATACGTGGTCACTCAGGGTCAGACTACCTCCGGACACGGGGTCACTAAGGGTCAGACTCTCCAGACACGGGGTCACTCAGGGTCAGACTGTCTCCAGACACGGGGTCACTCAGGGTCAGGCTCACCGGACACGGGGTCACTCAGGGTCAGACCGTCTCCGGACATAGGGTAACTCAGGGTCAGAATCTCTACGGACACGGGGTCACTCAGGGTCAGACTGTCTCCGGACATGGGGTCACTCAGGGTCAGACTCTCTCCGGACACAGGGTCACTCAGGGACAGACTGTCTCCGGAAATGCGGTCACTCAGGGTCAGACTCTCTCCAGACACGGGGTCACTCAGGGTCAGACTGTCTCTGGACACGGGGTCACTCAGGGTCAGACTGTCTCCGGACACGGGATCATTCAGGGTCAGACTCTCTCCGGACACAGGGTCACTCAGGGACAGACTGTCTCCGGAAATGCGGTCACTCAGTGTCAGACTCTCTCTGGAAACGGGGTCACTCAGGGTCAGACTCTCTCCGGACATGGGGTCACTCAGGGTCAGTCTGTCTCCGGACACGGGATCATTCAGGGTCAGAATCTCTACAGACATGGGGTCACTCAGGGTCAGACTGTCTCCGGACACGGGGTCACTCAGGGTCAGACTCTCTCCGGACATGGGGTCACTCAGGGTCAGACTCTCTCCAGATACGTGGTCACTAAGGGTCAGACTCTCTCCGGACACTGGGTCACTCAGTGACAGACTGTCTCGGGATATGCAGTCACTCAGGGTCAGACTCTGTCCGGACATGGGGTCACTCAAGGTCAGACTATCTCCAGACACGGGGTCACTCAGGGTCAGGCTCACCGGACACGGGGTCACTCAGGATCAGACCGTCTCCGGACACGGGGTCACTCAGGGTCAGACTCTCTCCGGACATTGGGTCACTCAGGGTCAGACTGTCTCCGGACACAGGGTCACTCAGGGACAGACCGTCTCCGGACATGGGCTCACTCAGGGTCAGACTGTTTCCGGACAAGGGGTCACTCAAGGTCACAGTGTCTCCGGACACGGGGTCACTCAGGGACAGACTGTCTCGGGACATGCGGTCACTCAGGGTCAGACTCTCTCTGGACACAGGGTCACCATGGGTCAGAATCTCTCCGGATACAAGGTCACTCAGGGTCGGACTCTCCGGACACGGCGTCACTCAGGGTCAGACTGTCTCCGGACACTGGGTCACTAAGGGTCAGACTCTCTCCAGACACGGTGTCACTCAGGGTCAGACTCTCTCCGGACACGGTGTCACTCAGGGTCAGACTCTCTCCGGACACGGTGTCATTCAGGGACAGACTCTCTCCGGACATGGGGTTACTCAGGGTCTGACTCTCCGGACACAGGGTCACTCAGGGTCAACTTCACCGGACACGGGGTCACTCAGGGTCAGACAGTCTCCGGACATGGGGTCACTCAGGGTCAGACTGTCTCCGGACATGGGGTCAGTTAGGGTCAGACTCCTTCCGGACACAGGGTCACTCAGGGTCAGACTGTCTCCGGACACGGGGTCAGTTAGGGTCAGACTCCTTCCATAAACAGGTTCACTCAGGGTCA
The DNA here is from genome assembly GCF_044704955.1 of Pristiophorus japonicus. Taxonomy (NCBI): domain Eukaryota; kingdom Metazoa; phylum Chordata; class Chondrichthyes; family Pristiophoridae; genus Pristiophorus; species Pristiophorus japonicus. The sequence continues at coordinate 19,406,331 of NC_092011.1, read as the reverse complement.
GGCTGTCTCCGGACACGGGGTCATTCAGGGTCAGACTCTCTCCGGATACAAGGTCACTCAGGGTCGGACTCTCCGGACACGGGGTCACTCAGGGTCAGACTGTCTCCGGACACTGGGTCACTAAGGGTCAGACTCTCTCCAGACACGGTGTCACTCAGGGTCAGACTCTCTCCGGAAATGGTGTCACTCAGGGTCAGACTCTCACCGGACACGGGGTCACTCAGGGTCAGACAGTCTCCGGACATGGGGTCACTCAGGGTCAGACTGTCTCCGGACATGGGGTCAGTTAGGGTCAGACTCCTTCCAGACACAGGGTCACTCAGGGTCAGACTGTCTCCGGACACGGGGACATTCAGGGTCAGGCTCTCTCCGGATACAGGGTCACTCAGAGTCGGACTCTCCGGACACGGGGTCACTCAGGGTCAGACTGTCTCCGGGCACTGGGTCACGAAGGGTCAGACTTTATTCGGACATGGGGTCACTCAGGGTCAGACTCTCTCCAGACACGAGGTCACTCAGGGTCAGACTCTCTCCGGACATGGTGTCACTCAGGGTCAGACTCTCTCCGGACACGGTGTCATTCAGGGTCAGACTCTCTCCGGACACGGGGTCACTCAGGGTTAGACTGTCTCCGGACACTGGGTCAGTAAGGGTCAGACTCTCTCCGGACACAGGGTCATTCAGGGACGGACTGTCTCCAGACATGTGGTCACTCAGGGTCAGACTCTCTCTGGAAACTGGGTCACTCATGGTCAGACTCTCTCCGGATATGGGGTCACTCAGGGTCAGACTCTCTCTCCGGACACGCGGTCACTCAGGGTCAGAATCTCTCTGGACACGGGGTCACTCAGCGTCAGACTGTCTCTGGACACGGGGTCACTAAGGGTCAGACTCTCTCCGGACATGGGGTCACTCAGGGTCAGACTCTCTCCAGATACGTGGTCACTCAGGGTCAGACTACCTCCGGACACGGGGTCACTAAGGGTCAGACTCTCCAGACACGGGGTCACTCAGGGTCAGACTGTCTCCAGACACGGGGTCACTCAGGGTCAGGCTCACCGGACACGGGGTCACTCAGGGTCAGACCGTCTCCGGACATAGGGTCACTCAGGGTCAGACTCTCTCCGGACACGGTGTCATTCAGGGACAGACTCTCTCCGGAAACGGGGTTACTCAGGGTCAGACTCTCCGGACACAGGGTCACACAGGGTCAGGCTCACCGGACACGGGGTCACTCCGGGTCAGACAGTCTCCGGACATGGGGTCACTCAGGGTCAGACTGTCTCCGGACATGGGGTCAGTTAGGGTCAGACTCCTTCCGGACACAGGGTCACTCAGGGTCAGACTGTCTCCGGACACGGGGTCAGTTAGGGTCAGACTACTTCGGTAAACAGGGTCACTCAGGGTCAGGCTGTCTCCGGACAAGGGGTCATTCAGGGTCAGACTCTCGCCGGATACAAGGTCACTCAGGGTCGGACTCTCCGGACACGGGGTCACTCAGGGTCAGACTGTCTCCCTACAGTGGGTCACTAAGGGTCAGACTCTCTCCAGACACGTTGTCACTCAGGGTCAGACACTATCTGGACACGGTGTCACTCAGGGTCAGACTCTCTCCGGACACGGTGTCATTCAGGGACAGACTCTCTCCGGACACAGGGTTACTCAGGGTCAGACTCTCCGGACACAGGGTCACTCAGGGTCAGGCTCACCGGACACGGGGTCACTCAGGGTCAGACAATCTCCGGACATGGGGTCACTCAGGGTCAGACTGTCTCCGGACATGGGGTCAGTTAGGGTCAGACTCCTTCCAGACACAGGGTCACTCAGGGTCAGACTGTCTCCGGACACGGGGACATTCAGGGTCAGACTCTCTCCGGATACAGGGTCACTCAGAGTCGGACTCTCCGGACACGGGGTCACTCAGGGTCAGACTGTCTCCGGGCACTGGGTCACGAAGGGTCAGACTTTCTTCGGACATGGGGTCACTCAGGGTCAGACTCTCTCCAGACACGGGGTCACTCAGGGTCAGACTCTCTCCGGACATGGTGTCACTCAGGGTCAGACTCTCTCCGGACACGGTGTCATTCAGGGTCAGACTCTCTCCGGACACGGGGTCACTCAGGGTCAGACTGTCTCCAGACACTGGGTCAGTAAGGGTCAGACTCTCTCCGGACACAGGGTCATTCAGGGACAGACTGTCTCCAGACATGTGGTCACTCAGGGTCAGACTCTCTCTGGAAACTGGGTCACTCATGGTCAGACTCTCTCCGGATATGGGGTCACTCAGGGTCAGACTCTCTCTCCGGACACGCGGTCACTCAGGGTCAGAATCTCTCTGGACATGGGGTCACTCAGCGTCAGAATGTCTCTGGACACGGGGTCACTAAGGGTCAGACTCTCTCCGGACATGGGGTCACTCAGGGTCAGACTCTCTCCAGATACGTGGTCACTCAGGGTCAGACTACCTCCGGACACGGGGTCACTAAGGGTCAGACTCTCCAGACACGGGGTCACTCAGGGTCAGACTGTCTCCAGACACGGGGTCACTCAGGGTCAGGCTCACCGGACACGGGGTCACTCAGGGTCAGACCGTCTCCGGACATAGGGTAACTCAGGGTCAGAATCTCTACGGACACGGGGTCACTCAGGGTCAGACTGTCTCCGGACATGGGGTCACTCAGGGTCAGACTCTCTCCGGACACAGGGTCACTCAGGGACAGACTGTCTCCGGAAATGCGGTCACTCAGGGTCAGACTCTCTCCAGACACGGGGTCACTCAGGGTCAGACTGTCTCTGGACACGGGGTCACTCAGGGTCAGACTGTCTCCGGACACGGGATCATTCAGGGTCAGACTCTCTCCGGACACAGGGTCACTCAGGGACAGACTGTCTCCGGAAATGCGGTCACTCAGTGTCAGACTCTCTCTGGAAACGGGGTCACTCAGGGTCAGACTCTCTCCGGACATGGGGTCACTCAGGGTCAGTCTGTCTCCGGACACGGGATCATTCAGGGTCAGAATCTCTACAGACATGGGGTCACTCAGGGTCAGACTGTCTCCGGACACGGGGTCACTCAGGGTCAGACTCTCTCCGGACATGGGGTCACTCAGGGTCAGACTCTCTCCAGATACGTGGTCACTAAGGGTCAGACTCTCTCCGGACACTGGGTCACTCAGTGACAGACTGTCTCGGGATATGCAGTCACTCAGGGTCAGACTCTGTCCGGACATGGGGTCACTCAAGGTCAGACTATCTCCAGACACGGGGTCACTCAGGGTCAGGCTCACCGGACACGGGGTCACTCAGGATCAGACCGTCTCCGGACACGGGGTCACTCAGGGTCAGACTCTCTCCGGACATTGGGTCACTCAGGGTCAGACTGTCTCCGGACACAGGGTCACTCAGGGACAGACCGTCTCCGGACATGGGCTCACTCAGGGTCAGACTGTTTCCGGACAAGGGGTCACTCAAGGTCACAGTGTCTCCGGACACGGGGTCACTCAGGGACAGACTGTCTCGGGACATGCGGTCACTCAGGGTCAGACTCTCTCTGGACACAGGGTCACCATGGGTCAGAATCTCTCCGGATACAAGGTCACTCAGGGTCGGACTCTCCGGACACGGCGTCACTCAGGGTCAGACTGTCTCCGGACACTGGGTCACTAAGGGTCAGACTCTCTCCAGACACGGTGTCACTCAGGGTCAGACTCTCTCCGGACACGGTGTCACTCAGGGTCAGACTCTCTCCGGACACGGTGTCATTCAGGGACAGACTCTCTCCGGACATGGGGTTACTCAGGGTCTGACTCTCCGGACACAGGGTCACTCAGGGTCAACTTCACCGGACACGGGGTCACTCAGGGTCAGACAGTCTCCGGACATGGGGTCACTCAGGGTCAGACTGTCTCCGGACATGGGGTCAGTTAGGGTCAGACTCCTTCCGGACACAGGGTCACTCAGGGTCAGACTGTCTCCGGACACGGGGTCAGTTAGGGTCAGACTCCTTCCATAAACAGGTTCACTCAGGGTCAGGCTGTCTCCGGACACGGGGTCATTCAGGGTCAGACTCTCTCCGGATACAAGGTCACTCAGGGTCGGACTCTCCGGACACGGGGTCACTCAGGGTCAGACTGTCTCCGGACACTGGGTCACTAAGGGTCAGACTCTCTCCAGACACGGTGTCACTCAGGGTCAGACTCTCTCCGGACATGGTGTCACTCAGGGTCAGACTCTCTCCGGACACGGTGTCATTCAGGGACAGACTCTCTCCGGACACGGGGTTACTCAGGGTCAGACTCTCCGGACACAGGGTCACTCAGGGTCAGGCTCACCGGACACGGGGTCACTCAGGGTCAGACAGTCTCCGGACATGGGGTCACTCAGGGTCAGACTGTCTCCGGACATGGGGTCAGTTAGGGTCAGACTCCTTCCGGACACAGGGTCACTCAGGGTCAGACTGTCTCCGGACACGGGGACATTCAGGGTCAGACTCTCTCTGGATACAGGGTCACTCAGAGTCGGACTCTCCGGACACGGGGTCACTCAGGGTCAGACTGTCTCCGGGCACTGGGTCACGAAGGGTCAGACTTTCTTCGGACATGGGGTCACTCAGGGTCAGACTCTAACCAGACACGGGGTCACTCAGGGTCAGACTCTCTCCGGACACGGTGTCACTCAGGGTCAGACTCTCTCCGGACACGGTGTCATTCAGGGTCAGACTCTCTCCGGACACGGGGTCACTCAGGGTCAGACTGTCTCCGGACACTGGGTCAGTAAGGGTCAGACTCTCTCCGGACACAGGGTCATTCAGGGACAGACTGTCTCCAGACATGTGGTCACTCATGGTCAGACTCTCTCTGGAAACTGGGTCACTCATGGTCAGACTCTCTCCGGACACGCGGTCACTCAGGGTCAGAATCTCTCCGGACACAGGATCACTCAGGGTCAGACTGTCTCCGGACATGGGGTCACTCAGGGTCAGACTCTCTCCGGACATGGGGTCACTCAGGGTCAGACTCTCTCCAGATACGTGGTCACTCAGGGTCAGACTACCTCCGGACACGGGGTCACTAAGGGTCAGACTCTCCAGACACGGGGTCACTCAGGGTCAGACAGTCTCCGGACACTGGGTCACTCAGGGTCAGGCTCACCGGACACGGGGTCACTCAGGGTCAGACCGTCTCCGGACACGGTTTCACTCAGAGTCAGACTGTCTCCGGACACGGGGTCATTCAGGGTCAGACTCTCTCAGGACATTGGGTCACTCAGGGTCAGACTGTCTCCGGACATAGGTTCACTCAGGGTCAGAATCTCTACGGACACGGGGTCACTCAGGGTCAGACTGTCTCCGGACACGGGGTCACTCAGGGTCAGACTCTCTCCGGACACAGGGTCACTCAGGGACAGACTGTCTCGGGAAATGCGGTCACTCAGGGTCAGACTCTCTCCAGACACGGGCTCACTCAGGGTCAGACTCTCTCCAGACACGGGGTCACTCAGGGTCAGACTCTCTCCGGACACGGTGTCACTCAGGGTCAGACTCTCTCCGGACACGGTGTCATTCAGGGTCAGACTCTCTCCGGACATTGGGTCACTCAGGGTCAGACTGTCTCCGGAAATGCGGTCACTCAGGGTCAGACTCTCTCCGGACACAGGGTAATTCAGGGACAGACTGTCTTCAGACATGTGGTCACTCAGGGTCAGACTCTCTCTGGAAACTGGGTCACTCATGGTCAGACTCTCTCCGGACATGGGGTCACTCAGGGTCAGACTCTCTCTGGACACGCGGTCACTCAGGGTCAGAATCTCTCCGGACACGGGATCACTCAGGGTCAGACTGTCTCCGGACATGGGGTCACTCAGGGTCAGACTCTCTCCGGACATGGGGTCACTCAGGGTCAGACCGTCTCCGGACACGGTTTCACTCAGAGTCAGACTGTCTCCGGACACGGGGTCATTCAGGGTAAGACTCTCTCCGGACATTGGGTCACTCAGGGTCAGACTGTCTCCGGACATAGGTTCACTCAGGGTCAGAATCTCTACGGACACGGGGTCACTCAGGGTCAGACTGTCTCCGGACCCGGGCCCACTCAGGGTCAGACTCTCTCCGGACACAGGGTCACTCAGGGACAGACTGTCTCCGGAAATGCGGTCACTCAGGGTCAGACTCTCTCCAGACACGGGGTCACTCAGGGTGAGACTGTCTCTGGACACGGGGTCACTCAGGGTCAGACTCTCTCCGGACACAGGGTCACTCAGGGACAGACTGTCTCCGGAAATGCGGTCACTCAGGGTCAGACTCTCTCTGGAAACGGGGTCACTCATGGTCAGACTCTCTCCGGACATGGGGTCACTCAGGGTCAGACTACCTCCGGACACGGGGTCACTAAGGGTCAGACTCTCCAGACACGGGGTCACTCAGGGTCAGACTGTCTCCGGACACGGGGTCACTCAGGGTCAGGCTCACCGGACGTGGGGTCACTCAGGGTCAGACCGTCTCCGGACACGGTTTCACTCAGAGTCAGACTGTCTCCGGACACGGGGTCATTCAGGGTAAGACTCTCTCCGGACATTGGGTCACTCAGGGTCAGACTGTCTCCGGACATAGGTTCACTCAGGGTCAGAATCTCTACGGACACGGGGTCACTCAGGGTCAGACTGTCTCCGGACCCGGGCCCACTCAGGGTCAGACTCTCTCCGGACACAGGGTCACTCAGGGACAGACTGTCTCCGGAAATGCGGTCACTCAGGGTCAGACTCTCTCCAGACACGGGGTCACTCAGGGTGAGACTGTCTCTGGACACGGGGTCACTCAGGGTCAGACTGTCTCCGGACACGGGATCATTCAGGGTCAGACTCTCTCCGGACACAGGGTCACTCAGGGACAGACTGTCTCCGGAAATGCGGTCACTCAGGGTCAGACTCTCTCTGGAAACGGGGTCACTCAGGGTCAGACTCTCTCCGGACATGGGGTCACTCAGGGTCAGACTGTCTCCGGACACGGGATCATTCAGGGTCAGAATCTCTACGGACACGGGTTCACTCAGGGTCAGACTGTCTCCGGACACGGGGTCACTCAGGGTCAGACTCTCTCCATACACGTTGTCACTCAGGGTCAGACTCTCTCCGGACATGGTGTCATTCAGGGACAGACTCTCTCCGGACACGGGGTCACTCAGGGTCAGACTCTCCGGACACAGGGTCACTCAGGGTCAGGCTCACCGGACACGGGGTCACTCAGGGTCAGACTGTCTCCGGGCACTGGGTCACGAATGGTCAGACTTTCTTCGGACATGGGGTCACTCAGGGTCAGACTCTCTCCAGACACGGGGTCACTCAGGGTCAGACTCTCTCCGGACATGGTGTCACTCAGGGTCAGACTCTCTCCGGACACGGTGTCATTCAGGGTCAGACTCTCTCCGGACACGGGGTCACTCAGGGTCAGACTGTCTCCGGACACTGGGTCAGTAAGGGTCAGACTCTCTCCGGACACAGGGTCATTCAGGGACAGACTGTCTCCAGACATGTGGTCACTCAGGGTCAGACTCTCTCTGGAAACTGGGTCACTCATGGTCAGACTCTCTCCGGATATGGGGTCACTCAGGGTCAGACTCTCTCTCCGGACACGCGGTCACTCAGGGTCAGAATCTCTCTGGACACGGGGTCACTCAGCGTCAGACTGTCTCTGGACACGGGGTCACTAAGGGTCAGACTCTCTCCGGACATGGGGTCACTCAGGGTCAGACTCTCTCCAGATACGTGGTCACTCAGGGTCAGACTACCTCCGGACACGGGGTCACTAAGGGTCAGACTCTCCAGACACGGGGTCACTCAGGGTCAGACTGTCTCCAGACACGGGGTCACTCAGGGTCAGACTGTTTCCGGACAAGGGGTCACTCATGGTCAGACTGTCTCCGGACACGGGGTCACTCAGGGACAGACTGTCTCGGGACATGCGGTCACTCAGGGTCAGACTCTCTCTGGACACAGGGTCACTAAGGGTCAGAATCTCTCCGGATACAATGTCACTCAGGGTCGGACTCTCCGGACACGGGGTCACTCAGGGTCAGACTGTCTCCGGACACTGGGTCACTAAGGGTCAGACTCTCTCCAGACACGGTGTCACTCAGGGTCAGACTCTCTCCGGACACGGTGTCACTCAGGGTCAGACTCTCTCCGGACACGGTGTCATTCAGGGACAGACTCTCTCCGGACATGGGGTTACTCAGGGTCAGACTCTCCGGACACAGGGTCACTCAGGGTCAACTTCACCGGACACGGGGTCACTCAGGGTCAGACAGTCTCCGGACATGGGGTCACTCAGGGTCAGACTGTCTCCGGACATGGGGTCAGTTAGGGTCAGACTCCTTCCGGACACAGGGTCATTCAGGGTCAGACTCTCGCCGGATACAAGGTCACTCAGGGTCGGACTCTCCGGACACGGGGTCACTCAGGGTCAGACTGTCTCCCTACAGTGGGTCACTAAGGGTCAGACTCTCTCCAGACACGTTGTCACTCAGGGTCAGACTCTATCTGGACACGGTGTCACTCAGGGTCAGACTCTCTCCGGACACGGTGTCATTCAGGGACAGACTCTCTCCGGACACAGGGTTACTCAGGGTCAGACTCTCCGGACACAGGGTCACTCAGGGTCAGGCTCACCGGACACGGGGTCACTCAGGGTCAGACAGTCTCCGGACATGGGGTCACTCAGGGTCAGACTGTCTCCGGACATGGGGTCAGTTAGGGTCAGACTCCTTCCAGACACAGGGTTACTCAGGGTCAGACTGTCTCCGGACACGGGGACATTCAGGGTCAGACTCTCTCCGGATACAGGATCACTCAGAGTCGGACTCTCCGGACACGGGGTCACTCAGGGTCAGACTGTCTCCGGGCACTGGGTCACGAAGGGTCAGACTTTCTTCGGACATGGGGTCACTCAGGGTCAGACTCTCTCCAGACACGGGGTCACTCAGGGTCAGACTCTCTCCGGACATGGTGTCACTCAGGGTCAGAATCTCTCCGGACACGGTGTCATTCAGGGTCAGACTCTCTCCGGACACGGGGTCACTCAGGGTCAGACTGTCTCCGGACACTGGGTCAGTAAGGGTCAGACTCTCTCCGGACACAGGGTCATTCAGGGACAGACTGTCTCCAGACATGTGGTCACTCAGGGTCAGACTCTCTCTGGAAACTGGGTCACTCATGGTCAGACTCTCTCCGGATATGGGGTCACTCAGGGTCAGACTCTCTCTCCGGACACGCGGTCACTCAGGGTCAGAATCTCTCTGGACACGGGGTCACTCAGCGTCAGACTGTCTCTGGACACGGGGTCACTAAGGGTCAGACTCTCTCCGGACATGGGGTCACTCAGGGTCAGACTCTCTCCAGATACGTGGTCACTCAGGGTCAGACTACCTCCGGACACGGGGTCATTAAGGGTCAGACTCTCCAGACACGGGGTCACTCAGGGTCAGACTGTCTCCAGACACGGGGTCACTCAGGGTCAGGCTCACCGGACACGGGGTCACTCAGGGTCAGACTCTCTCCGGACACAGGGTCACTCAGGGACAGACTGTCACCGGAAATGCGGTCACTCAGGGTCAGACTCTCTCCAGACACGGGGTCACTCAGGGTCAGACTGTCTCTGGACACGGGGTCACTCAGGGTCAGACTGTCTCCGGACACGGGATCATTCAGGGTCAGAATCTCTCCGGACACAGGGTCACTCAGGGACAGACTTCTCCGGAAATGCGGTCACTCAGTGTCAGACTCTCTCTGGAAACGGGGTCACTCAGGGTCAGACTCTCTCCGGACATGGGGTCACTCAGGGTCAGACTGTCTCCGGACACGGGATCATTCAGGGTCAGAATCTCTACAGACATGGGGTCACTCAGGGTCAGACTGTCTCCGGACACGGGGTCACTCAGGGTCAGACTCTCTCCGGACATGGGGTCACTCAGGGTCAGACTCTCTCCAGATACGTGGTCACTAAGGGTCAGACTCTCTCCGGACACTGGGTCACTCAGGGACAGACTGTCTCGGGATATGCAGTCACTCAGGGTCAGACTCTGTCCGGACATGGGGTCACTCAAGGTCAGACTATCTCCAGACACGGGGTCACTCAGGGTCAGGCTCACCGGACACGGGGTCACTCAGGATCAGACCGTCTCCGGACACGGGGTCACTCAGGGTCAGACTCTCTCCGGACATTGGGTCACTCAGGGTCAGACTGTCTCCGGACACAGGGTCACTCAGGGACAGACCGTCTCCGGACATGGGCTCACTCAGGGTCAGACTGTTTCCGGACAAGGGGTCACTCAAGGTCACAGTGTCTCCGGACACGGGGTCACTCAGGGACAGACTGTCTCGGGACATGCGGTCACTCAGGGTCAGACTCTCTCTGGACACAGGGTCACTAAGGGTCAGAATCTCTCCGGATACAAGGTCACTCAGGGTCGGACTCTCCGGACACGGGGTCACTCAGGGTCAGACTGTCTCCGGACACTGGGTCACTAAGGGTCAGACTCTCTCCAGACACGGTGTCACTCAGGGTCAGACTCTCTCCGGACACGGTGTCACTCAGGGTCAGACTCTCTCCGGACACGGTGTCATTCAGGGACAGACTCTCTCCGGACATGGGGTTACTCAGGGTCAGACTCTCCGGACACAGGGTCACTCAAGGTCAACTTCACCGGACACGGGGTCACTCAGGGTCAGACAGTCTCCGGACATGGGGTCACTCAGGGTCAGACTGTCTCCGGACATGGGGTCAGTTAGGGTCAGACTCCTTCCGGACACAGGGTCACTCAGGGTCAGACTGTCTCAGAACACGGGGTCAGTTAGGGTCAGACTCCTTCCGTAAACAGGGTCACTCAGGGTCAGGCTGTCTCCGGACACGGGGTCATTCAGGGTCAGACTCTCTCCGGATACAAGGTCACTCAGGGTCGGACTCTCCGGACACGGGGTCACTCAGGGTCAGACTGTCTCCGGACACTGGGTCACTAAGGGTCAGACTCTCTCCAGACACGGTGTCACTCAGGGTCAGACTCTCTCCGGACATGGTGTCACTCAGGGTCAGACTCTCTCCGGACACGGTGTCATTCAGGGACAGACTCTCTCCGGACACGGGGTTACTCAGGGTCAGACTCTCCGGACACAGGGTCACTCAGGGTCAGGCTCACCGGACACGGGGTCACTCAGGGTCAGACAGTCTCCGGACATGGGGTCACTCAGGGTCAGACTGTCTCCGGACATGGGGTCAGTTAGGGTCAGACTCCTTCCGGACACAGGGTCACTCAGGGTCAGACTGTCTCCGGACACGGGGACATTCAGGGTCAGACTCTCTCTGGATACAGGGTCACTCAGAGTCGGACTCTCCGGACACGGGGTCACTCAGGGTCAGACTGTCTCCGGGCACTGGGTCACGAAGGGTCAGACTTTCTTCGGACATGGGGTCACTCAGGGTCAGACTCTAACCAGACACGGGGTCACTCAGGGTCAGACTCTCTCCGGACACGGTGTCACTCAGGGTCAGACTCTCTCCGGACACGGTGTCATTCAGGGTCAGACTCTCTCTGGACACGGGGTCACTCAGGGTGAGACTGTCTCCGGACACTGGGTCAGTACGGGTCAGACTCTCTCCGGACACAGGGTCATTCAGGGACAGACTGTCTCCAGACATGTGGTCACTCATGGTCAGACTCTCTCTGGAAACTGGGTCACTCATGGTCAGACTCTCTCCGGACATGGGGTCACTCAGGGTCAGACTCTCTCCGGACACGCGGTCACTCAGGGTCAGAATCTCTCCGGACATGGGATCACTCAGGGTCAGACTGTCTCCGGATATGGGGTCACTCAGGGTCAGACTCTCTCCGGACATGGGGTCACTCAGGGTCAGACTCTCTCCAGATACGTGGTCACTCAGGGTCAGACTACCTGCGGACACGGGGTCACTAAGGGTCAGACTCTCCAGACACGGGGTCACTCAGGGTCAGACAGTCTCCGGACACTGGGTCACTCAGGGTCAGGCTCACCGGACACGGGGTCACTCAGGGTCAGACCGTCTCCGGACACGGTTTCACTCAGGGTCAGACTGTCTCCGGACACGGGGTCATTCAGGGTCAGACTCTCTCAGGACATTGGGTCACTCAGGGTCAGACTGTCTCCGGACATAGGTTCACTCAGGGTCAGAATCTCTACGGACACGGGGTCACTCAGGGTGCCAGACTGTCTCCGGACACGGGGTCACTCAGGGTCAGACTCTCTCCGGACACAGGGTCACTCAGGGACAGACTGTCTCGGGAAATGCGGTCACTCAGGGTCAGACTCTCTCCAGACACGGGGTCACTCAGGGTCAGACTCTCTCCAGACACGGGGTCACTCAGGGTCAGACTCTCTCCGGACACGGTGTCACTCAGGGTCAGACTCTCTCCGGACACGGTGTCATTCAGGGTCAGACTCTCTCCGGACATTGGGTCACTCAGGGTCAGACTGTCTCCGGAAATGCGGTCACTCAGGGTCAGACTCTCTCCGGACACAGGGTAATTCAGGGACAGACTGTCTTCAGACATGTGGTCACTCAGGGTCAGACTCTCTCTGGAAACTGGGTCACTCATGGTCAGACTCTCTCCGGACATGGGGTCACTCAGGGTCAGACTCTCTCCGGACACGCGGTCACTCAGGGTCAGAATCTCTCCGGACACGGGATCACTCAGGGTCAGACTGTCTCCGGACATGGGGTCACTCAGGGTCAGACTCTCTCCGGACATGGGGTCACTCAGGGTCAGACCGTCTCCGTACACGGTTTCACTCAGAGTCAGACTGTCTCCGGACACGGGGTCATTCAGGATAAGACTCTCTCCGGACATTGGGTCACTCAGGTTCAGACTGTCTCCGGACATAGGTTCACTCAGGGTCAGAATCTCTACGGACACGGGGTCACTCAGGGTCAGACTGTCTCCGGACCCGGGCCCACTCAGGGTCAGACTCTCTCCGGACACAGGGTCACTCAGGGACAGACTGTCTCCGGAAATGCGGTCACTCAGGGTCAGACTCTCTCCAGACATGGGGTCACTCAGGGTGAGACTGTCTCTGGACACGGGGTCACTCAGGGTCAGACTGTCTCCGGACACGGGATCATTCAGGGTCAGACTCTCTCCGGACACAGGGTCACTCAGGGACAGACTGTCTCCGGAAATGCGGTCACTCAGGGTCAGACTCTCTCTGGAAACGGGGTCACTCATGGTCAGACTCTCTCCGGACATGGGGTCACTCAGGGTCAGACTACCTCCGGACACGGGGTCACTAAGGGTCAGACTCTCCAGACACGGGGTCACTCAGGGTCAGACTGTCTCCGGACACGGGGTCACTCAGGGTCAGGCTCACCGGACGTGGGGTCACTCAGGGTCAGACCGTCTCCGGACACGGTTTCACTCAGAGTCAGACTGTCTCCGGACACGGGGTCATTCAGGGTAAGACTCTCTCCGGACATTGGGTCACTCAGGGTCAGACTGTCTCCGGACATAGGTTCACTCAGGGTCAGAATCTCTACGGACACGGGGTCACTCAGGGTCAGACTGTCTCCGGACCCGGGCCCACTCAGGGTCAGACTCTCTCCGGACACAGGGTCACTCAGGGACAGACTGTCTCCGGAAATGCGGTCACTCAGGGTCAGACTCTCTCCAGACACGGGGTCACTCAGGGTGAGACTGTCTCTGGACACGGGGTCACTCAGGGTCAGACTGTCTCCGGACACGGGATCATTCAGGGTCAGACTCTCTCCGGACACAGGGTCACTCAGGGACAGACTGTCTCCGGAAATGCGGTCACTCAGGGTCAGACTCTCTCTGGAAACGGGGTCACTCAGGGTCAGACCCTCTCCGGACATGGGGTCACTCAGGGTCAGACTGTCTCCGGACACAGGATCATTCAGGGTCAGAATCTCTACGGACACGGGATCACTCAGGGTCAGACTGTCACCGGACACGGGGTCACTCAGGGTCAGACTCTCTCCATACACTTTGTCACTCAGGGTCAGACTCTCTCCGGACATGGTGTCATTCAGGGACAGACTCTCTCCGGACACGGGGTCACTCAGGGTCAGACTCTCCGGACACAGGGTCACTCAGGGTCAGGCTCACCGGACACGGGGTCACTCAGGGTCAGACTGTCTCCGGGCACTGGGTCACGAAGGGTCAGACTTTCTTCGGACATGGGGTCACTCAGGGTCAGACTCTCTCCAGACACGGGGTCACTCAGGGTCAGACTCTCTCCGGACATGGTGTCACTCAGGGTCAGACTCTCTCCGGACACAGTGTCATTCAGGGTCAGACTCTCTCCGGACACGGGGTCACTCAGGGTCAGACTGTCTCCGGACACTGGGTCAGTAAGGGTCAGACTCTCTCCGGACACAGGGTCATTCAGGGACAGACTGTCTCCAGACATGTGGTCACTCAGGGTCAGACTCTCTCTGGAAACTGGGTCACTCATGGTCAGACTCTCTCCGGATATGGGGTCACTCAGGGTCAGACTCTCTCTCCGGACACGCGGTCACTCAGGGTCAGAATCTCTCTGGACACGGGGTCACTCAGCGTCAGACTGTCTCTGGACACGGGGTCACTAAGGGTCAGACTCTCTCCGGACATGAGGTCACTCAGGGTCAGACTCTCTCCAGATACGTGGTCACTCAGGGTCAGACTACCTCCGGACACGGGGTCACTAAGGGTCAGACTCTCCAGACACGGGGTCACTCAGGGTCAGACTGTCTCCAGACACGGGGTCACTCAGGGTCAGGCTCACCGGACACGGGGTCACTCAGGGTCAGACCGTCTCCGGACATAGGGTAACTCAGGGTCAGAATCTCTACGGACACGGGGTCACTCAGGGTCAGACTGTCTCCGGACATGGGGTCACTCAGGGTCAGACTCTCTCCGGACACAGGGTCACTCAGGGACAGACTGTCTCCGGAAATGCGGTCACTCAGGGTCAGACTCTCTCCAGACACGGGGTCACTCAGGGTCAGACTGTCTCTGGACACGGGGTCACTCAGGGTCAGACTGTCTCCGGACACGGGATCATTCAGGGTCAGACTCTCTCCGGACACAGGGTCACTCAGGGACAGACTGTCTCCGGAAATGCGGTCACTCAGTGTCAGACTCTCTCTGGAAACGGGGTCACTCAGGGTCAGACTCTCTCCGGACATGGGGTCACTCAGGGTCAGACTGTCTCCGGACACGGGATCATTCAGGGTCAGAATCTCTACAGACATGGGGTCACTCAGGGTCAGACTGTCTCCGGACACGGGGTCACTCAGGGTCAGACTCTCTCCGGACATGGGGTCACTCAGGGTCAGACTCTCTCCAGATACGTGGTCACTAAGGGTCAGACTCTCTCTGGACACTGGGTCACTCAGGGACAGACTGTCTCGGGATATGCAGTCACTCAGGGTCAGACTCTGTCCGGACATGGGGTCACTCAAGGTCAGACTATCTCCAGACACGGGGTCACTCAGGGTCAGGCTCACCGGACACGGGGTCACTCAGGATCAGACCGTCTCCGGACACGGGGTCACTCAGGGTCAGACTCTCTCCGGACATTGGGTCACTCAGGGTCAGACTGTCTCCGGACACAGGGTCACTCAGGGACAGACCGTCTCCGGACATGGGGTCACTCAGGGTCAGACTGTTTCCGGACAAGGGGTCACTCATGGTCAGACTGTCTCCGGACACGGGGTCACTCAGGGACAGACTGTCTCCGGACATGCGGTCACTCAGGGTCAGACTCTCTCTGGACACGGGGTCACTAAGGGTCAGAATCTCTCCGGATACAATGTCACTCAGGGTCGGACTCTCCGGACACGGGGTCACTCAGGGTCAGACTGTCTCCGGACACTGGGTCACTAAGGGTCAGACTCTCTCCAGACACGGTGTCACTCAGGGTCAGACTCTCTCCGGACACGGTGTCACTCAGGGTCAGACTCTCTCCGGACACGGTGTCATTCAGGGACAGACTCTCTCCGGACATGGGGTTACTCAGGGTCAGACTCTCCGGACACAGGGTCACTCAGGGTCAACTTCACCGGACACGGGGTCACTCAGGGTCAGACAGTCTCCGGACATGGGGTCACTCAGGGTCAGACTGTCTCCGGACATGGGGTCAGTTAGGGTCAGACTCCTTCCGGAAACAGGGTCACTCAGGGTCAGACTGTCTCCGGACACGGGGTCAGTTAGGGTCAGACTCCTTCCGTAAACAGGGTCACTCAGGGTCAGGCTGTCTCCGGACACGGGGTCATTCAGGGTCAGACTCTCTCCGGATACAAGGTCACTCAGGTTCAGACTCTCGGGACACGGGGTCACTCAGGGTCAGACTGTCTCCGGACACTGGGTCACTAAGGGTCAGACTCTCTCCAGACATGGTGTCACTCAGGGTCAGACTCTCTCCGGACATGGTGTCACTCAGGGTCAGACTCTCTCCGGACACGGTGTCATTCAGGGACAGACTCTCTCCGGACACGGGGTTACTCAGGGTCAGACTCTCCGGACACAGGGTCACTCAGGGTCAGGCTCACCGGACACGGGGTCACTCAGGGTCAGACAGTCTCCGGACATGGGGTCACTCAGGGTCAGACTGTCTCCGGACATGGGGTCAGTTAGGGTCAGACTCCTTCCGGACACAGGGTCACTCAGGGTCAGACTGTCTCCGGACACGGGGACATTCAGGGTCAGACTCTCTCTGGATACAGGGTCACTCAGAGTCGGACTCTCCGGACACGGGGTCACTCAGGGTCAGACTGTCTCCGGGCACTGGGTCACGAAGGGTCAGACTTTCTTCGGACATGGGGTCACTCAGGGTCAGACTCTAACCAGACACGGGGTCACTCAGGGTCAGACTCTCTCCGGACACGGTGTCACTCAGGGTCAGACTCTCTCCGGACACGGTGTCATTCAGGGTCAGACTCTCTCCGGACACGGGGTCACTCAGGGTCAGACTGTCTCCGGCACTGGGTCAGTAAGGGTCAGACTCTCTCCGGACACAGGGTCATTCAGGGACAGACTGTCTCCAGACATGTGGTCACTCATGGTCAGACTCTCTCTGGAAACTGGGTCACTCATGGTCAGACTCTCTCCGGACATGGGGTCACTCAGGGTCAGACTCTCTCCGGACACGCGGTCACTCAGGGTCAGAATCTCTCCGGACACGGGATCACTCAGGGTCAGACTGTCTCCGGACATGGGGTCACTCAGGGTCAGACTCTCTCCGGACATGGGGTCACTCAGGGTCAGACTCTCTCCAGATACGTGGTCACTCAGTGTCAGACTACCTCCGGACACGGGGTCACTAAGGGTCAGATTCTCCAGACACGGGGTCACTCAGGGTCAGACAGTCTCCGGACACTGGGTCACTCAGGGTCAGGCTCACCGGACACGGGGTCACTCAGGGTCAGACCGTCTCCGGACACGGTTTCACTCAGAGTCAGACTGTCTCCGGACACGGGGTCATTCAGGGTCAGACTCTCTCAGGACATTGGGTCACTCTGGGTCAGACTGTCTCCGGACATAGGTTCACTCAGGTTCAGAATCTCTACGGACACGGGGTCACTCAGGGTCAGACTGTCTCCGGACACGGGGTCAATCAGGGTCAGACTCTCTCCGGACACAGGGTCACTCAGGGACAGACTGTCTCCGGAAATGCGGTCACTCAGGGTCAGACTCTCTCCAGACACGGGGTCACTCAGGGTCAGACTCTCTCCAGACACGGGGTCACTCAGGGTCAGTCTCTCTCCGGACACGGTGTCACTCAGGGTCAGACTCTCTCCGGACACGGTGTCATTCAGGGTCAGACTCTCTCCGGACATTGGGTCACTCAGGGTCAGACTGTCTCCGGAAATGCGGTCACTCAGGGTCAGACTCTCTCCGGACACAGGGTCATTCAGGGACAGACTGTCTTCAGACATGTGGTCACTCAGGGTCAGACTCTCTCTGGAAACTGGGTCACTCATGGTCAGACTCTCTCCAGACATGGGGTCACTCAGGGTCAGACTCTCTCCGGACACGCGGTCACTCAGGGTCAGAATCTCTCCGGACACGGGATCACTCAGGGTCAGACTGTCTCCGGACATGGGGTCACTCAGGGTCAGACTCTCTCCGGACATGGGGTCACTCAGGGTCAGACTCTCTCCAGATACGTGGTCACTCAGGGTCAGACTACCTCCGGACACGGGGTCACTAAGGGTCAGACTCTCCAGACATGGGGTCACTCAGGGTCAGACTGTCTCCGGACACGGGGTCACTCAGGGTCAGGCTCACCGGACACGGGGTCACTCAGGGTCAGACCGTCTCCGGACACGGTTTCACTCAGAGTCAGACTGTCTCCGGACACGGGGTCATTCAGGGTCAGACTCTCTCCGGACATTGGGTCACTCAGGGTCAGACTGTCTCCGGACATAGGTTCACTCAGGGTCAGAATCTCTACGGACACGGGGTCACTCAGGGTCAGACTGTCTCCGGACACGGGGTCACTCAGGGTCAGACTCTCTCCGGACACAGGGTCACTCAGGGACAGACTGTCTCCGGAAATGCGGTCACTCAGGGTCAGACTCTCTCCAGACACGGGGTCACTCAGGGTGAGACTGTCTCCGGACATGGGGTCACTCAGGGTCAGACTGTCTCCGGACACGGGATCATTCAGGGTCAGAATCTCTCCGGACACTGGGTCACTCAGGGTCAGACTGTCTCCGGACACGGGGTCACTCAGGGTCAGACTCTCTCCATACACGTTGTCACTCAGGGTCAGACACTCTCCGGACATGGTGTCATTCAGGGACAGACTCTCTCCGGACACGGGGTCACTCAGGGTCAGACTCTCCAGACACAGGGTCACTCAGGGTCAGGCTCACCGGACACGGGGTCACTCAGGGTCAGACTGTCTCCGGGCACTGGGTCACGAAGGGTCAGACTTTCTTCGGACATGGGGTCACTCAGGGTCAGACTCTCTCCAGACACGGGGTCACTCAGGGTCAGACTGTCTCCGGACACGGGGTCATTCAGGGTCAGACTCTCTCCGGACATTGGGTCACTCAGGGTCAGACTGTCTCCGGACAAGGGGTCACTCAAGGTCAGACTGTCTCCAGACACGGGGTCACTCAGGGACAGACTGTCTCGGGACATGCGGTCACTCAGGGTCAGACTCTCTCTGGACATGGGGTCACTAAGGGTCAGACTCTCTCCGGATACAAGGTCACTCAGGGTCAGACTCTCCGGACACGGGGTCACTCAGGGTCAGACTGTCTCCGGATACTGGGTCACTCAGGGTCAGACTCTCTCCAGACATGGTGTCACTCAGGGTCAGACTCTCTCCGGACATGGTGTCACTCAGGGTCAGACTCTCTCCGGAAACGGTGTCATTCAGGGACAGACTCTCTCCGGACACGGGGTTACTCAGGGTCAGACTCTCCGGACACAGGGTCACTCAGGGTCACGCTCACCGGACACGGGGTCACTCAGGGTCAGACAGTCTCCGGACATGGGGTCACTCAGGGTCAGACTGTCTCCGGACATGGGGTCAGTTAGGGTCAGACTCCTTCCGGACACAGGGTCACTCAGGGTCAGACTGTCTCCGGACACGGGGACATTCAGGGTCAGACTCTCTCCGGATACAGGGTCACTCAGAGTCGGACTCTCCGGACACGGGGTCACTCAGGGTCAGACTGTCTCTGGGCACTGGGTCACGAAGGGTCAGACTTTCTTCGGACATGGGGTCACTCAGGGTCAGACTCTAACCAGACACGGGGTCACTCAGGGTCAGACTCTCTCCGGACACGGTGTCACTCAGGGTCAGACTCTCTCCGGACACGGTGTCATTCAGGGTCAGACTCTCTCCGGACACGGGGTCACTCAGGGTCAGACTGTCTCCGGACACTGGGTCAGTAAGGGTCAGACTCTCTCCGGACACAGGGTCATTCAGGGACAGACTGTCTCCAGACATGTGGTCACTCATGGTCAGACTCTCTCTGGAAACTGGGTCACTCATGGTCAGACTCTCTCCGGACATGGGGTCACTCAGGGTCAGACTCTCTCCGGACACGCGGTCACTCAGGGTCAGAATCTCTCCGGACACGGGATCACTCAGGGTCAGACTGTCTCCGGACATGGGGTCACTCAGGGTCAGACTCTCTCCGGACATGGGGTCACTCAGGGTCAGACTCTCTCCAGATACGTGGTCACTCAGGGTCAGACTACCTCCGGACACGGGGTCACTAAGGGTCAGACTCTCCAGACACGGGGTCACTCAGGGTCAGACAGTCTCCGGACACTGGGTCACTCAGGGTCAGGCTCACCGGACACGGGGTCACTCAGGGTCAGACCGTCTCCGGACACGGTTTCACTCAGAGTTAGACTGTCTCCGGACACGGGGTCATTCAGGGTCAGACTCTCTCAGGACATTGGGTCACTCAGGGTCAGACTGTCTCCGGACATAGGTTCACTCAGGGTCAGAATCTCTACGGACACGGGGTCACTCAGGGTCAGACTGTCTCCGGACACGGGGTCACTCAGGGTCAGACTCTCTCCGGACACAGGGTCACTCAGGGACAGACTGTCTCCGGAAATGCGGTCACTCAGGGTCAGACTCTCTCCAGACACGGGGTCACTCAGGGTCAGACTCTCTCCAGACACGGGGTCACTCAGGGTCAGACTCTCTCCGGACACAGGGTCATTCAGGGACAGACTGTCTTCAGACATGTGGTCACTCAGGGTCAGACTCTCTCTGGAAACTGGGTCACTCATGGTCAGACTCTCTCCAGACATGGGGTCACTCAGGGTCAGACTCTCTCCGGACACGCGGTCACTCAGGGTCAGAATCTCTCCGGACACGGGATCACTCAGGGTCAGACTGTCTCCGGACATGGGGTCACTCAGGGTCAGACTCTCTCCGGACATGGGGTCACTCAGGGTCAGACTCTCTCCAGATACGTGGTCACTCAGGGTCAGACTACCTCCGGACACGGGGTCACTAAGGGTCAGACTCTCCAGACACGGGGTCACTCAGGGTCAGACTGTCTCCAGACACGGGGTCACTCAGGGTCAGGCTCACCGGACACGGGGTCACTCAGGGTCAGACCGTCTCCGGACACGGTTTCACTCAGAGTCAGACTGTCTCCGGACACGGGGTCATTCAGGGTCAGACTCTCTCCGGACATTGGGTCACTCAGGGTCAGACTGTCTCCGGACATAGGTTCACTCAGGGTCAGAATCTCTACGGACACGGGGTCACTCAGGGTCAGACTCTCTCCGGACACAGGGTCACTCAGGGACAGACTGTCTCCGGAAATGCGGTCACTCAGGGTCAGACTCTCTCCAGACACGGGGTCACTCAGGGTGAGACTGTCTCTGGACACGAGGTCACTCAGGGTCAGACTGTCTCCGGACACGGGGTCACTCAGGGTCAGACTCTCTCCGGACGTGGGGTCACTCAGGGTCAGACTCTCTCCAGATACGTGGTCACTAAGGGTCAGACTCTCTCCGGACACGGGGTCACTCAGGGACAGACTGTCTCGGGATATGCAGTCACTCAGGGTCAGACTCTGTCCGGACATGGGGTCACTCAAGGTCAGACTATCTCCAGACACGGGGTCACTCAGGGTCAGGCTCACCGGACACGGGGTCACTCAGGGTCAGACTGTCTCCGGACACGGGGTCATTCAGGGTCAGACTCTCTCCGGACATTGGGTCACTCAGGGTCAGACTGTCTCCGGACACAGGGTCACTCAGGGACAGACTGTCTCCGGACATGGGGTCACTCAGGGTCAGACTGTTTCCGGACAAGGGGTCACTCAAGGTCAGACTGTCTCCGGACACGGGGTCACTCAGGGACAGACTGTCTCTGGACATGCGGTCACTCAGGGTCAGACTCTCTCTGGACATGGGGTCACTAAGGGTCAGACTCTCTCCGGATACAAGGTCACTCAGGGTCGGACTCTCCGGACACGGGGTCACTCAGGGTCAGACTGTCTCCGGACACTGGGTCACTAAGGGTCAGACTCTCTCCAGACATGGTGTCACTCAGGTTCAGACTCTCTCCGGACATGGTGTCACTCAGGGTCAGACTCTCTCCGGACACGGTGTCATTCAGGAGCAGACTCTCTCCGGACACGGGGTTACTCAGGGTCAGACTCTCCGGACACAGGGTCACTCAGGGTCAGGCTCACCGGACACGGGATCACTCAGGGTCAGACAGTCTCCGGACATGGGGTCACTCAGGGTCAGACTGTCTCCGGACATGGTGTCAGTTAGGGTCAGACTCCTTCCGGACACAGGGTCACTCAGGGTCAGACTGTCTCCGGACACGGGGTCAGTTAGGGTCAGACTCCTTCCGGACACAGGGTCACTCAGGGTCAGGCTGTCTCCGGACACGGGGTCATTCAGGGTCAGAATCTCTCCGGATACAAGGTCACTCAGGGTCGGACACTCCGGACACGGGGTCACTCAGGGTCAGACTGTCTCCGGACACTGGGTCACTAAGGGTCAGACTCTCTCCAGACACGGTGTCACTCAGGGTCAGACTCTCTCCGGACACGGTGTCACTCAGGGTCAGACTCTCTCCGGACACGGTGTCATTCAGGGACAGACTCTCTCCGGACACGGGGTTACTCAGGGTCAGACTCTCCGGACACAGGGTCACTCAGGGTCAGGCTCACCGGACACGGGGTCACTCAGGGTCAGACTGTCTCCGGACACTGGGTCACTAAGGGTCAGACTCTCTCCAGACATGGTGTCACTCAGGGTCAGACTCTCTCCGGACATGGTGTCACTCAGGGTCAGACTCTCTCCGGACACGGTGTCATTCAGGGACAGACTCTCTCCGGACACGGGGTTACTCAGGGTCAGACTCTCCGGACACAGGGTCACTCAGGGTCAGGCTCACCGGACACGGGGTCACTCAGGGTCAGACAGTCTCCGGACATGGGGTCACTCAGGGTCAGACTGTCTCCGGACATGGGGTCAGTTAGGGTCAGACTCCTTCCGGACACAGGGTCACTCAGGGTCAGACTGTCTCCGGACACGGGGACATTCAGGGTCAGACTCTCTCTGGATACAGGGTCACTCAGAGTCGGACTCTCCGGACACGGGGTCACTCAGGGTCAGACTGTCTCCGGGCACTGGGTCACGAAGGGTCAGACTTTCTTCGGACATGGGGTCACTCAGGGTCAGACTCTAACCAGACACGGGGTCACTCAGGGTCAGACTCTCTCCGGACACGGTGTCACTCAGGGTCAGACTCTCTCCGGACACGGTGTCATTCAGGGTCAGACTCTCTCCGGACACGGGGTCACTCAGGGTCAGACTGTCTCCGGCACTGGGTCAGTAAGGGTCAGACTCTCTCCGGACACAGGGTCATTCAGGGACAGACTGTCTCCAGACATGTGGTCACTCATGGTCAGACTCTCTCTGGAAACTGGGTCACTCATGGTCAGACTCTCTCCGGACATGGGGTCACTCAGGGTCAGACTCTCTCCGGACACGCGGTCACTCAGGGTCAGAATCTCTCCGGACACGGGATCACTCAGGGTCAGACTGTCTCCGGACATGGGGTCACTCAGGGTCAGACTCTCTCCGGACATGGGGTCACTCAGGGTCAGACTCTCTCCAGATACGTGGTCACTCAGTGTCAGACTACCTCCGGACACGGGGTCACTAAGGGTCAGATTCTCCAGACACGGGGTCACTCAGGGTCAGACAGTCTCCGGACACTGGGTCACTCAGGGTCAGGCTCACCGGACACGGGGTCACTCAGGGTCAGACCGTCTCCGGACACGGTTTCACTCAGAGTCAGACTGTCTCCGGACACGGGGTCATTCAGGGTCAGACTCTCTCAGGACATTGGGTCACTCTGGGTCAGACTGTCTCCGGACATAGGTTCACTCAGGTTCAGAATCTCTACGGACACGGGGTCACTCAGGGTCAGACTGTCTCCGGACACGGGGTCACTCAGGGTCAGACTCTCTCCGGACACAGGGTCACTCAGGGACAGACTGTCTCCGGAAATGCGGTCACTCAGGGTCAGACTCTCTCCAGACACGGGGTCACTCAGGGTCAGACTCTCTCCAGACACGGGGTCACTCAGGGTCAGTCTCTCTCCGGACACGGTGTCACTCAGGGTCAGACTCTCTCCGGACACGGTGTCATTCAGGGTCAGACTCTCTCCGGACATTGGGTCACTCAGGGTCAGACTGTCTCCGGAAATGCGGTCACTCAGGGTCAGACTCTCTCCGGACACAGGGTCATTCAGGGACAGACTGTCTTCAGACATGTGGTCACTCAGGGTCAGACTCTCTCTGGAAACTGGGTCACTCATGGTCAGACTCTCTCCAGACATGGGGTCACTCAGGGTCAGACTCTCTCCGGACACGCGGTCACTCAGGGTCAGAATCTCTCCGGACACGGGATCACTCAGGGTCAGACTGTCTCCGGACATGGGGTCACTCAGGGTCAGACTCTCTCCGGACATGGGGTCACTCAGGGTCAGACTCTCTCCAGATACGTGGTCACTCAGGGTCAGACTACCTCCGGACACGGGGTCACTAAGGGTCAGACTCTCCAGACATGGGGTCACTCAGGGTCAGACTGTCTCCGGACACGGGGTCACTCAGGGTCAGGCTCACCGGACACGGGCTCACTCAGGGTCAGACCGTCTCCGGACACGGTTTCACTCAGAGTCAGACTGTCTCCGGACACGGGGTCATTCAGGGTCAGACTCTCTCCGGACATTGGGTCACTCAGGTTCAGACTGTCTCCGGACATAGGTTCACTCAGGGTCAGAATCTCTACGGACACGGGGTCACTCAGGGTCAGACTGTCTCCGGACACGGGGTCACTCAGGGTCAGACTCTCTCCGGACACAGGGTCACTCAGGGACAGACTGTCTCCGGAAATGCGGTCACTCAGGGTCAGACTCTCTCCAGACACGGGGTCACTCAGGGTGAGACTGTCTCCGGACATGGGGTCACTCAGGGTCAGACTGTCTCCGGACACGGGATCATTCAGGGTCAGAATCTCTCCGGACACTGGGTCACTCAGGGTCAGACTGTCTCCGGACACGGGGTCACTCAGGGTCAGACTCTCTCCATACACGTTGTCACTCAGGGTCAGACACTCTCCGGACATGGTGTCATTCAGGGACAGACTCTCTCCGGACACGGGGTCACTCAGGGTCAGACTCTCCAGACACAGGGTCACTCAGGGTCAGGCTCACCGGACACGGGGTCACTCAGGGTCAGACTGTCTCCGGGCACTGGGTCACGAAGGGTCAGACTTTCTTCGGACATGGGGTCACTCAGGGTCAGACTCTCTCCAGACACGGGGTCACTCAGGGTCAGACTGTCTCCGGACACGGGGTCATTCAGGGTCAGACTCTCTCCGGACATTGGGTCACTCAGGGTCAGACTGTCTCCGGACAAGGGGTCACTCAAGGTCAGACTGTCTCCAGACACGGGGTCACTCAGGGACAGACTGTCTCGGGACATGCGGTCACTCAGGGTCAGACTCTCTCTGGACATGGGGTCACTAAGGGTCAGACTCTCTCCGGATACAAGGTCACTCAGGGTCAGACTCTCCGGACACGGGGTCACTCAGGGTCAGACTGTCTCCGGATACTGGGTCACTCAGGGTCAGACTCTCTCCAGACATGGTGTCACTCAGGGTCAGACTCTCTCCGGACATGGTGTCACTCAGGGTCAGACTCTCTCCGGAAACGGTGTCATTCAGGGACAGACTCTCTCCGGACACGGGGTTACTCAGGGTCAGACTCTCCGGACACAGGGTCACTCAGGGTCACGCTCACCGGACACGGGGTCACTCAGGGTCAGACAGTCTCCGGACATGGGGTCACTCAGGGTCAGACTGTCTCCGGACATGGGGTCAGTTAGGGTCAGACTCCTTCCGGACACAGGGTCACTCAGGGTCAGACTGTCTCCGGACACGGGGACATTCAGGGTCAGACTCTCTCCGGATACAGGGTCACTCAGAGTCGGACTCTCCGGACACGGGGTCACTCAGGGTCAGACTGTCTCTGGGCACTGGGTCACGAAGGGTCAGACTTTCTTCGGACATGGGGTCACTCAGGGTCAGACTCTAACCAGACACGGGGTCACTCAGGGTCAGACTCTCTCCGGACACGGTGTCACTCAGGGTCAGACTCTCTCCGGACACGGTGTCATTCAGGGTCAGACTCTCTCCGGACACGGGGTCACTCAGGGTCAGACTGTCTCCGGACACTGGGTCAGTAAGGGTCAGACTCTCTCCGGACACAGGGTCATTCAGGGACAGACTGTCTCCAGACATGTGGTCACTCATGGTCAGACTCTCTCTGGAAACTGGGTCACTCATGGTCAGACTCTCTCCGGACATGGGGTCACTCAGGGTCAGACTCTCTCCGGACACGCGGTCACTCAGGGTCAGAATCTCTCCGGACACGGGATCACTCAGGGTCAGACTGTCTCCGGACATGGGGTCACTCAGGGTCAGACTCTCTCCGGACATGGGGTCACTCAGGGTCAGACTCTCTCCAGATACGTGGTCACTCAGGGTCAGACTACCTCCGGACACGGGGTCACTAAGGGTCAGACTCTCCAGACACGGGGTCACTCAGGGTCAGACAGTCTCCGGACACTGGGTCACTCAGGGTCAGGCTCACCGGACACGGGGTCACTCAGGGTCAGACCGTCTCCGGACACGGTTTCACTCAGAGTTAGACTGTCTCCGGACACGGGGTCATTCAGGGTCAGACTCTCTCCAGACACGGGGTCACTCAGGGTCAGACTCTCTCCGGACACAGGGTCATTCAGGGACAGACTGTCTTCAGACATGTGGTCACTCAGGGTCAGACTCTCTCTGGAAACTGGGTCACTCATGGTCAGACTCTCTCCAGACATGGGGTCACTCAGGGTCAGACTCTCTCCGGACACGCGGTCACTCAGGGTCAGAATCTCTCCGGACACGGGATCACTCAGGGTCAGACTGTCTCCGGACATGGGGTCACTCAGGGTCAGACTCTCTCCGGACATGGGGTCACTCAGGGTCAGACTCTCTCCAGATACGTGGTCACTCAGGGTCAGACTACCTCCGGACACGGGGTCACTAAGGGTCAGACTCTCCAGACACGGGGTCACTCAGGGTCAGACTGTCTCCAGACACGGGGTCACTCAGGGTCAGGCTCACCGGACACGGGGTCACTCAGGGTCAGACCGTCTCCGGACACGGTTTCACTCAGAGTCAGACTGTCTCCGGACACGGGGTCATTCAGGGTCAGACTCTCTCCGGACATTGGGTCACTCAGGGTCAGACTGTCTCCGGACATAGGTTCACTCAGGGTCAGAATCTCTACGGACACGGGGTCACTCAGGGTCAGACTCTCTCCGGACACAGGGTCACTCAGGGACAGACTGTCTCCGGAAATGCGGTCACTCAGGGTCAGACTCTCTCCAGACACGGGGTCACTCAGGGTGAGACTGTCTCTGGACACGAGGTCACTCAGGGTCAGACTGTCTCCGGACACGGGGTCACTCAGGGTCAGACTCTCTCCGGACGTGGGGTCACTCAGGGTCAGACTCTCTCCAGATACGTGGTCACTAAGGGTCAGACTCTCTCCGGACACGGGGTCACTCAGGGACAGACTGTCTCGGGATATGCAGTCACTCAGGGTCAGACTCTGTCCGGACATGGGGTCACTCAAGGTCAGACTATCTCCAGACACGGGGTCACTCAGGGTCAGGCTCACCGGACACGGGGTCACTCAGGGTCAGACTGTCTCCGGACACGGGGTCATTCAGGGTCAGACTCTCTCCGGACATTGGGTCACTCAGGGTCAGACTGTCTCCGGACACAGGGTCACTCAGGGACAGACTGTCTCCGGACATGGGGTCACTCAGGGTCAGACTGTTTCCGGACAAGGGGTCACTCAAGGTCAGACTGTCTCCGGACACGGGGTCACTCAGGGACAGACTGTCTCTGGACATGCGGTCACTCAGGGTCAGACTCTCTCTGGACATGGGGTCACTAAGGGTCAGACTCTCTCCGGATACAAGGTCACTCAGGGTCGGACTCTCCGGACACGGGGTCACTCAGGGTCAGACTGTCTCCGGACACTGGGTCACTAAGGGTCAGACTCTCTCCAGACATGGTGTCACTCAGGTTCAGACTCTCTCCGGACATGGTGTCACTCAGGGTCAGACTCTCTCCGGACACGGTGTCATTCAGGAGCAGACTCTCTCCGGACACGGGGTTACTCAGGGTCAGACTCTCCGGACACAGGGTCACTCAGGGTCAGGCTCACCGGACACGGGATCACTCAGGGTCAGACAGTCTCCGGACATGGGGTCACTCAGGGTCAGACTGTCTCCGGACATGGTGTCAGTTAGGGTCAGACTCCTTCCGGACACAGGGTCACTCAGGGTCAGACTGTCTCCGGACACGGGGTCAGTTAGGGTCAGACTCCTTCCGGACACAGGGTCACTCAGGGTCAGGCTGTCTCCGGACACGGGGTCATTCAGGGTCAGAATCTCTCCGGATACAAGGTCACTCAGGGTCGGACACTCCGGACACGGGGTCACTCAGGGTCAGACTGTCTCCGGACACTGGGTCACTAAGGGTCAGACTCTCTCCAGACACGGTGTCACTCAGGGTCAGACTCTCTCCGGACACGGTGTCACTCAGGGTCAGACTCTCTCCGGACACGGTGTCATTCAGGGACAGACTCTCTCCGGACACGGGGTTACTCAGGGTCAGACTCTCCGGACACAGGGTCACTCAGGGTCAGGCTCACCGGACACGGGGTCACTCAGGGTCAGACAGTCTCCGGACATGGGGTCACTCAGGGTCAGACTGTCTCCGGACATGGGGTCAGTTAGGGTCAGACTCCTTCCGGACACAGGGTCACTCAGGGTCAGACTGTCTCCGGACACAGAGTCACTCAGGGTCGGACTCTCCGGACACGGGGTCACTCAGGGTCAGACTGTCTCCAGACACTGGGTCACTAAGGGTCAGACTCTCTCCGGACACGGGCTCACTCAGGGACAGACTGTCTCGGGACTTGCGGTCACTCAGGGTCAGACTCTCTCAGGACATGGGGTCACTCAGGGTCAGGCTCACCGGACACGGTGTCACTAAGGGTCAGACTCTTCGGACACGGCATCACGCAGGGTCAGACTGCCTCCGGATACGGGGTCACTTAGGGTCAGACTCCTTCCGGACACAGGGTCACTCAGGGTCAGACTGTCTCCGTACACAGGGTCATTCAGGGTCAGACTCTCTCCGGATACAGGGTCACTCAAGGTCGGACTCTCCGGACACGGGGTCACTCAGGGTCAGACTGTCTCCGGACATTGGGTCACTAATGGTCAGACTCTCTCCGGACAAGGGCTCACTCAGGGACAGACTGTCTAGGGACATGCGGTCACTCAGGGTCAGACTCTCTCTGGACACGGGGTCACTCAGGGTCAGGCTCACCGGACACGGTGTCACTCAGGGTCGGACACTCCGGACACGGGGTCACTCAGGGTCAGACTGTCTCTGGACACTGGGTCACTAAGGGTCAGACTCTCTCCGGACATGGGGTCACTCAGGGTCAGACTCTCTCCAGACACGGGGTCACTCAGGGTCAGACTCTCTCTGGACACGGTGTCACTCAAGGGTCAGACTCTCTCCGGACACGGGGTCACTCAGGGTCAGACTCTCCGGACACGGGGTCACTCAGGGTCAGGCTCACCGGACACGAGGTCACTCAGGGTCAGACCGTCTCCGGACATGGGGTCACTCAGGGTCAGACTGTCTCCAGACACGGGGTCACTCAAGGTCAGACTGTCTCTGGACACGGGGTCACTCAGGGTCAGACTCTCTCCGGACATGGGGTCACTCAGGGTCAGACTCTCTCCGGACATGTGGTCACTCAGGGTCAGACTCTCTCTGGACACGGGGTCACTAAGGGTCAGACTCTCCGGACACGGGGTCACTCAGGGTCAGACTGTCTCCAGACACGGGGTCAGTTCGGGTCAGACTACTTCCGGACACAGGGTCACTCAGGGTCAGACTGCCTCTGGACACGGGGTCATTCAGGGTCAGACTCTCTCCTGATTCAGGGTCACTCATGGTCGGACTCTCCGGACACGAGGTCACTCAGGGTCAGACTGTCTCCGGGCACTGGTTCACGAAGGGTCAGACTCTCTCCGGACATGGGGTCACACAGGGTCAGACTCTCTCCAGACACGGGGTCACTCAGTTTCAGACTCTCTCCAGACATGGGGTCACTCAGGGTCAGACTCTCTCCGGACACGGTGTTACTCAGGGTCAGACTCTCTCCGGACACGGGGTCACTCAGGGTCAGACTCTCCGGACAAGGTGTCACTCAGGTTCAGACTCTCTCTGGACACGGCATCACTCAGGGTCAGACTCTCTCCGAACACGAGTTCACTCAGGGTCAGGCTCTTCGGACACGGGGTCACTCAGGGTCACACTCTGGACACGGGGTCACTCAGGGTCAGACAATCTGCGGACACGGGTTCACTGAGGGTCAGACTGTTTCCAGACACGGCGTCACTCAGGGTCAGACACTCTAAGGACCTGGGCTCACTCAGGGTCAGACTCTCTCCAGACACGAAGTCACTCAGGGACAGACTCTCTGCGGAAACGGGGTCACTCAGGGTTAGACTCTCTCCGGACATGGGTACACTCAGGGTCAGACTGTCTCCGGACACTGGGTCACTCAGGGTCAGACTCTCTCTGGATACGGGGTCACTCAGGGTCAGACTCTCTCCGGACACGGGGTCACTCAGGGTCAGGCTCTCCGGACAAGGGTTCACTCAGGGTCAGACTCTCTCCAGACACGTGGTCACTCAGGGTCAGACTCTCTCCGGAAACGAAGTCACTCAGGGTCAGGCTCTCTCCGGAAACGGGGTCACTCAGGGTCAGACTCTCTCCGGACACTGGGTCACTAAGGGTCAGACTCTCTCCGGACACGGGCTCACTCAGGGACAGACTGTCTCGGGACATGCGGTCACTCAGGGTCAGACTCTCTCAGGACACAGGGTCACTCAGGGTCAGGCTCACCGGACACGGGGTCACTCAGGGTCAGACCGTCTCCGGACACGGTTTCACTCAGAGTCAGACTGTCTCCGGACACGGGGTCATTCAGGGTCAGACTCTCTCCGGACATTGGGTCACTCAGGGTCAGACTGTCTCCGGACATAGGTTCACTCAGGGTCAGAATCTCTACGGACACGGGGTCACTCAGGGTCAGACTGTCTCCGGACACGGGGTCACTCAGGGTCAGACTCTCTCCGGACACAGTGTCACTCAGGGACAGACTGTCTCCAGAAATGCGGTCACTCAGGGTCAGACTCTCTCCAGACACGGGGTCACTCAGGGTGAGACTGTCTCTGGACTCGGGGTCACTCAGGGTCAGACTGTCTCCGGACACGGGATCATTCAGGGTCAGACTCTCTCCGGACACAGGGTCACTCAGGGACAGACTGTCTCCGGAAATGCGGTCACTCAGGGTCAGACTCTCTCTGGAAACGGGGTCACTCAGGGTCAGACTCTCTCCGGACATGGGGTCACTCAGGGTCAGACTGTCTCCGGACACGGGATCATTCAGGGTCAGAATCTCTATGGACACGGGGTCACTCAGGGTCAGACTGTCTCCGGACACGGGGTCACTCAGGGTCAGACTCTCTCCGGACGTGGGGTCACTCAGGGTCAGACTCTCTCCAGATACGTGGTCACTAAGGGTCAGACTCTCTCCGGACACGGGGTCACTCAGGGACAGACTGTCTCGGGATATGCAGTCACTCAGCGTCAGACTCTGTCCGGACATGGGGTCACTCAAGGTCAGACTATCTCCAGACACGGGGTCACTCAGGGTCAGGCTCACCGGACACGGGGTCACTCAGGATCAGACCGTCTCCGGACACGGGGTCACTCAGGGTCAGACTGTCTCCGGACACGGGGTCATTCAGGGTCAGACTCTCTCCGGACATTGGGTCACTCAGGGTCAGACTGTCTCCGGACACAGGGTCACTCAGGGACAGACTGTCTCCGGACATGGGGTCACTCAGGGTCAGACTGTTTCCGGACAAGGGGTCACTCAAGGTCAGACTGTCTCCGGACACGGGGTCACTCAGGGACAGACTGTCTCGGGACATGCGGTCACTCAGGGTCAGACTCTCTCTGGACATGGGGTCACTAAGGGTCAGACTCTCTCCGGATACAAGGTCACTCAGGGTCGGACTCTCCGGACACGGGGTCACTCAGGGTCAGACTGTCTCCGGACACGGGGTCAGTTAGGGTCAGACTCCTTCCGGACACAGGGTCACTCAGGGTCAGGCTGTCTCCGGACACGGGGTCATTCAGGGTCAGAATCTCTCCGGATACAAGGTCACTCAGGGTCGGACACTCCGGACACGGGGTCACTCAGGGTCAGACTGTCTCCGGACACTGGGTCACTAAGGGTCAGACTCTCTCCAGACACGGTGTCACTCAGGGTCAGACTCTCTCCGGACACGGTGTCACTCAGGGTCAGACTCTCTCCGGACACGGTGTCATTCAGGGACAGACTCTCTCCGGACACGGGGTTACTCAGGGTCAGACTCTCCGGACACAGGGTCACTCAGGGTCAGGCTCACCGGACACGGGGTCACTCAGGGTCAGACAGTCTCCGGACATGGGGTCACTCAGGGTCAGACTGTCTCCGGACATGGGGTCAGTTAGGGTCAGACTCCTTCCGGACACAGGGTCACTCAGGGTCAGACTGTCTCCGGACACAGAGTCACTCAGTGTCGGACTCTCCGGACACGGGGTCACTCAGGGTCAGACTGTCTCCAGACACTGGGTCACTAAGGGTCAGACTCTCTCCGGACACGGGCTCACTCAGGGACAGACTGTCTCGGGACTTGCGGTCACTCAGGGTCAGACTCTCTCAGGACATGGGGTCACTCAGGGTCAGGCTCACCGGACACGGTGTCACTAAGGGTCAGACTCTTCGGACACGGCATCACGCAGGGTCAGACTGCCTCCGGATACGGGGTCACTTAGGGTCAGACTCCTTCCGGACACAGGGTCACTCAGGGTCAGACTGTCTCCGTACACGGGGTCATTCAGGGTCAGACTCTCTCCGGATACAGGGTCACTCAAGGTCGGACTCTCCGGACACGGGGTCACTCAGGGTCAGACTGTCTCCGGACATTGGGTCACTAATGGTCAGACTCTCTCCGGACAAGGGCTCACTCAGGGACAGACTGTCTAGGGACATGCGGTCACTCAGGGTCAGACTCTCTCTGGACACGGGGTCACTCAGGGTCAGGCTCACCGGACACGGTGTCACTCAGGGTCGGACACTCCGGACACGGGGTCACTCAGGGTCAGACTGTCTCTGGACACTGGGTCACTAAGGGTCAGACTCTCTCCGGACATGGGGTCACTCAGGGTCAGACTCTCTCCAGACACGGGGTCACTCAGGGTCAGACTCTCTCCGGACACGGTGTCACTCAGGGTCAGACTCTCTCTGGACACGGGGTCACTCAGGGTCAGACTCTCCGGACACGGGGTCACTCAGGGTCAGGCTCACCGGACACGAGGTCACTCAGGGTCAGACCGTCTCCGGACATGGGGTCACTCAGGGTCAGACTGTCTCCAGACACGGGGTCACTCAAGGTCAGACTGTCTCTGGACACGGGGTCACTCAGGGTCAGACTCTCTCCGGACATGGGGTCACTCAGGGTCAGACTCTCTCCGGACATGTGGTCACTCAGGGTCAGACTCTCTCTGGACACGGGGTCACTAAGGGTCAGACTCTCCGGACACGGGGTCACTCAGGGTCAGACTGTCTCCAGACACGGGGTCAGTTCGGGTCAGACTACTTCCGGACACAGGGTCACTCAGGGTCAGACTGCCTCTGGACACGGGGTCATTCAGGGTCAGACTCTCTCCTGATTCAGGGTCACTCATGGTCGGACTCTCCGGACACGAGGTCACTCAGGGTCAGACTGTCTCCGGGCACTGGTTCACGAAGGGTCAGACTCTCTCCGGACATGGGGTCACACAGGGTCAGATTCTCTCCAGACACGGGGTCACTCAGTTTCAGACTCTCTCCAGACATGGGGTCACTCAGGGTCAGACTCTCTCCGGACACGGTGTCACTCAGGGTCAGACTCTCTCCGGACACGGGGTCACTCAGGGTCAGACTCTCCGGACAAGTTGTCACTCAGGTTCAGACTCTCTCTGGACACGGCATCACTCAGGGTCAGACTCTCTCCGGACACGAGTTCACTCAGGGTCAGGCTCTTCGGACACGGGGTCACTCAGGGTCAGACAATCTGCGGACACGGGTTCACTGAGGGTCAGACTGTTCCCAGACACGGCGTCACTCAGGGTCAGACACTCTAAGGACATGGGCTCACTCAGGGTCAGACTCTCTCCAGACACGAAGTCACTCAGGGACAGACTCTCTGCGGAAACGGGGTCACTCAGGGTCAGACTCTCTCCGGACATGGGGTCACTCAGGGTCAGACTGTCTCCGGACACTGGGTCACTCAGGGTCAGACTCTCTCTGGATACGGGGTCACTCAGGGTCAGACACTCTCCGGACACGGGGTCACTCAGGGTCAGGCTCTCCGGACAAGGGTTCACTCAGGGTCAGACTCTCTCCAGACACGTGGTCACTCAGGGTCAGACTCTCTCCGGAAACGAAGTCACTCAGGGTCAGGCTCTCTCCGGAAATGGGGTCACTCAGGGTCAGACTCTCTACGGACACTGGGTCACTAAGGGTCAGACTCTCTCCGGACACGGACTCACTCAGGGACAGACTGTCTCGGGACATGCGGTCACTCAGGGTCAGACTCTCTCAGGACACAGGGTCACTCAGGGTCAGGCTCACCGGACACGGGGTCACTCAGGGTCAGACCGTCTCCGGACACGGTTTCACTCAGAGTCAGACTGTCTCCGGACACGGGGTCATTCAGGGTCAGACTCTCTCCGGACATTGGGTCACTCAGGGTCAGACTGTCTCCGGACATAGGTTCACTCAGGGTCAGAATCTCTACGGACACGGGGTCACTCAGGGTCAGACTGTCTCCGGACACGGGGTCACTCAGGGTCAGACTCTCTCCGGACACAGTGTCACTCAGGGACAGACTGTCTCCAGAAATGCGGTCACTCAGGGTCAGACTCTCTCCAGACACGGGGTCACTCAGGGTGAGACTGTCTCTGGACACGGGGTCACTCAGGGTCAGACTGTCTCCGGACACGGGATCATTCAGGGTCAGACTCTCTCCGGACATTGGGTCACTCAGGGACAGACTGTCTCCGGAAATGCGGTCACTCAGGCTCAGACTCTCTCTGGAAACGGGGTCACTCAGGGTCAGACTCTCTCCGGACATGGGGTCACTCAGGGTCAGACTGTCTCCGGACACGGGATCATTCAGGGTCAGAATCTCTATGGACACGGGGTCACTCAGGGTCAGACTGTCTCCGGACACGGGGTCACTCAGGGTCAGACTCTCTCCGGACGTGGGGTCACTCAGGGTCAGACTCTCTCCAGATACGTGGTCACTAAGGGTCAGACTCTCTCCGGACACGGGGTCACTCAGGGACAGACTGTCTCGGGATATGCAGTCACTCAGGGTCAGACTCTGTCCGGACATGGGGTCACTCAAGGTCAGACTATCTCCAGACACGGGGTCACTCAGGGTCAGGCTCACCGGACACGGGGTCACTCAGGATCAGACCGTCTCCGGACACGGGGTCACTCAGGGTCAGACTGTCTCCGGACACGGGGTCATTCAGGGTCAGACTCTCTCCGGACATTGGGTCACTCAGGGTCAGACTGTCTCCGGACACAGGGTCACTCAGGGACAGACTGTCTCCGGACATGGGGTCACTCAGGGTCAGACTGTTTCTGGACAAGGGGTCACTCAAGGTCAGACTGTCTCCGGACACGTGGTCACTCAGGGACAGACTGTCTCGGGACATGCGGTCACTCAGGGTCAGACTCTCTCTGGACATGGGGTCACTAAGGGTCAGACTCTCTCCGGATACAAGGTCACTCAGGGTCGGACTCTCCGGACACGGGGTCACTCAGGGTCAGACTGTCTCCGGACACTGGGTCACTAAGGGTCAGACTCTCTCCAGACACGGTGTCATTCAGGGACAGACTCTCTCCGGACACGGGGTTACTCAGGGTCAGACTCTCCGGACACAGGGTCACTCAGGGTCAGGCTCACCGGACACGGGGTCACTCAGGGTCAGACAGTCTCCGGACATGGGGTCAGTTAGGGTCAGACTCCTTCCGGACACAGGGTCACTCAGGGTCAGACTGTCTCCGGACACGGGGACATTCAGGGTCAGATTCTCTCCGGATACAGGGTCACTCAGAGTCGGACTCTCCGGACACGGGGTCACTCAGGGTCAGACTGTCTCTGGGCACTGGGTCACGAAGGGTCAGACTTTCTTCGGACATGGGGTCACTCAGGGTCAGACTCGAACCAGACACGTGGTCACTCAGGGTCAGACTCTCTCCGGAAACGAAGTCACTCAGGGTCAGGCTCTCTCCGGAAACAGGGTCACTCAGGGTCAGACTCTCTCCGGACACTGGGTCACTAAGGGTCAGACTCTCTCCGGACACGGGCTCACTCAGGGACAGACTGTCTCGGGACATGCGGTCACTCAGGGTCAGACTCTCTCAGGACACAGGGTCACTCAGGGTCAGGCTCACCGGACACGGGGTCACTCAGGGTCAGACCGTCTCCGGACACGGTTTCACTCAGAGTCAGACTGTCTCCGGACACGGGGTCATTCAGGGTCAGACTCTCTCCGGACATTGGGTCACTCAGGGTCAGACTGTCTCCGGACATAGGTTCACTCAGGGTCAGAATCTCTACGGACACGGGGTCACTCAGGGTCAGACTGTCTCCGGACACGGGGTCACTCAGGGTCAGACTCTCTCCGGACACAGTGTCACTCAGGGACAGACTGTCTCCAGAAATGCGGTCACTCAGGGTCAGACTCTCTCCAGACACGGGGTCACTCAGGGTGAGACTGTCTCTGGACACGGGGTCACTCAGGGTCAGACTGTCTCCGGACACGGGATCATTCAGGGTCAGACTCTCTCCGGACACAGAGTCACTCAGGGACAGACTGTCTCCGGAAATGCGGTCACTCAGGGTCAGACTCTCTCTGGAAACGGGGTCACTCAGGGTCAGACTCTCTCCGGACATGGGGTCACTCAGGGTCAGACTGTCTCCGGACACGGGATCATTCAGGGTCAGAATCTCTACGGACACGGGGTCACTCAGGGTCAGACTGTCTCCGGACACGGGGTCACTCAGGGTCAGACTCTCTCCGGACGTGGGGTCACTCAGGGTCAGACTCTCTCCAGATACGTGGTCACTAAGGGTCAGACTCTCTCCGGACACGGGGTCACTCAGGGACAGACTGTCTCGGGATATGCAGTCACTCAGGGTCAGACTCTGTCCGGACATGGGGTCACTCAAGGTCAGACTATCTCCAGACACGGGGTCACTCAGGGTCAGGCTCACCGGACACGGGGTCACTCAGGATCAGACCGTCTCCGGACAAGGGGTCACTCAGGGTCAGACTGTCTCCGGACATTGGGTCACTCAGGATCAGACCGTCTCCGGACAAGGGGTCACTCAAGGTCAGACTGTCTCCGGACACGGGGTCACTCAGGGACAGACTGTCTCGGGACATGCGGTCACTCAGGGTCAGACTCTCTCTGGACATGGGGTCACTAAGGGTCAGACTCTCTCCGGATACAAGGTCACTCAGGGTCGGACACTCCGGACACGGGGTCACTCAGGGTCAGACTGTCTCCGGACACTGGGTCACTAAGGGTCAGACTCTCTCCAGACACGGTGTCATTCAGGGACAGACTCTCTCCGGACACGGGGTTACTCAGGGTCAGACTCTCCGGACACAGGCTCACTCAGGGTCAGGCTCACCGGACACGGGGTCACTCAGGGTCAGACAGTCTCCGGACATGGGGTCACTCAGGGTCAGACTGTCTCCGGACATGGGGTCAGTTAGGGTCAGACTCCTTCCGGACACAGGGTCACTCAGGGTCAGACTGTCTCCGGACACGGGGACATTCAGGGTCAGATTCTCTCCGGATATAGGGTCACTCAGAGTCGGACTCTCCGGACACGGGGTCACTCAGGGTCAGACTGTCTCTGGGCACTGGGTCACGAAGGGTCAGACTTTCTTCGGACATGGGGTCACTCAGGGTCAGACTCTAACCAGACACGTGGTCACTCAGGGTCAGACTCTCTCCAGAAACGAAGTCACTCAGGGTCAGGCTCTCTCCGGAAACGGGGTCACTCAGGGTCAGACTCTCTCCGGACACTGGGTCACTAAGGGTCAGACTCTCTCCGGACACGGGCTCACTCAGGGACAGACTGTCTCGGGACATGCGGTCACTCAGGGTCAGACTCTCTCAGGACACAGGGTCACTCAGGGTCAGGCTCACCGGACACGGGGTCACTCAGGGTCAGACCGTCTCCGGACACGGTTTCACTCAGAGTCAGACTGTCTCCGGACACGGGGTCATTCAGGGTCAGACTCTCTCTGGACATTGGGTCACTCAGGGTCAGACTGTCTCCGGACATAGGTTCACTCAGGGTCAGAATCTCTACGGACACGGGGTCACTCAGGGTCAGACTGTCTCCGGACACGGGGTCACTCAGGGTCAGACTCTCTCCGGACACAGTGTCACTCAGGGACAGACTGTCTCCAGAAATGCGGTCACTCAGGGTCAGACTCTCTCCAGACACGGCGTCACTCAGGGTGAGACTGTCTCTGGACACGGGGTCACTCAGGGTCAGACTGTCTCCGGACACGGGGTCACTCAGGGTCAGACTCTCTCCGGACACAGGGTCACTCAGGGACAGACTGTCTCCGGAAATGCGGTCACTCAGGGTCAGACTCTCTCCAGACACGGGGTCACTCAGGGTGAGACTGTCTCTGGACACGGGGTCACTCAGGGTCAGACTGTCTCCGGACACGGGATCATTCAGGGTCAGACTCTCTCCGGACACAGGGTCACTCAGGGACAGACTGTCTCCGGAAATGCGGTCACTCAGGGTCAGACTCTCTCTGGAAACGGGGTCACTCAGGGTCAGACTCTCTCCGGACATGGGGTCACTCAGGGTCAGACTGTCTCCGGACACGGGATCATTCAGGGTCAGAATCTCTACGGACACGGGGTCACTCAGGGTCAGACTGTCTCCGGACACGGGGTCACTCAGGGTCAGACTCTCTCCGGACGTGGGGTCACTCAGGGTCAGACTCTCTCCAGATACGTGGTCACTAAGGGTCAGACTCTCTCCGGACACGGGGTCACTCAGGGACAGACTGTCTCGGGATATGCAGTCACTCAGGGTCAGACTCTGTCCGGACATGGGGTCACTCAAGGTCAGACTATCTCCAGACACAGGGTCACTCAGGGTCAGGCTCACCGGACACGGGGTCACTCAGGAACAGACCGTCTCCGGACACGGGGTCACTCAGGGTCAGACTGTCTCCGGACACGGGGTCATTCAGGGTCAGACTCTCTCCGGACATTGGGTCACTCAGGGTCAGACTGTCTCCGGACACAGGGTCACTCAGGGACAGACTGTCTCCGGACATGGGGTCACTCAGGGTCAGACTGTTTCCGGACAAGGGGTCACTCAAGGTCAGACTGTCTCCGGACACGGGGTCACTCAGGGACAGACTGTCTCGGGACATGCGGTCACTCAGGGTCAGACTCTCTCTGGACATGGGGTCACTAAGGGTCAGACTCTCTCCGGATACAAGGTCACTCAGGGTCGGACTCTCCGGACACGGGGTCACTCAGGGTCAGACTGTCTCCGGACACTGGGTCACTAAGGGTCAGACTCTCTCCAGACATGGTGTCACTCAGGGTCAGACTCTCTCCGGACATGGTGTCACTCAGGGTCAGACTCTCTCCGGACACGGTGTCATTCAGGGACAGACTCTCTCCGGACACGGGGTTACTCAGGGTCAGACTCTCCGGACACAGGGTCACTCAGGGTCAGGCTCACCGGACACGGGGTCACTCTGGGTCAGACAGTCTCCGGACATGGGGTCACTCAGGGTCAGACTGTCTCCGGACATGGGGTCAGTTAGGGTCAGACTCCTTCCGGACACAGGGTCACTCAGGGTCAGACTGTCTCCGGACACGGGGTCAGTTAGGGTCAGACTCCTTCCGGACACAGGGTCACTCAGGGTCAGGCTGTCTCCGGACACGGGGTCATTCAGGGTCAGAATCTCTCCGGATACAAGGTCACTCAGGGTCGGACACTCCGGACACGGGGTCACTCAGGGTCAGACTGTCTCCGGACACTGGGTCACTAAGGGTCAGACTCTCTCCAGACACAGTGTCACTCAGGGTCAGACTCTCTCCGGACACGGTGTCACTCAGGGTCAGACTCTCTCCGGACACGGTGTCATTCAGGGACAGACTCTCTCCGGACACGGGGTTACTCAGGGTCAGACTCTCCGGACACAGGGTCACTCAGGGTCAGGCTCACCGGACATGGGGTCACTCAGGGTCAGACAGTCTCCGGACATGGGGTCACTCAGGGTCAGACTGTCTCCGGACATGGGGTCAGTTAGGGTCAGACTCCTTCCGGACACAGGGTCACTCAGGGTCAGACTGTCTCCGGACACAGAGTCACTCAGGGTCGGACTCTCCGGACACGGGGTCACTCAGGGTCAGACTGTCTCCAGACACTGGGTCACTAAGGGTCAGACTCTCTCCGGACACGGGCTCACTCAGGGACAGACTGTCTCGGGACTTGCGGTCACTCAGGGTCAGACTCTCTCAGGACACGGGGTCACTCAGGGTCAGGCTCACCGGACACGGTGTCACTAAGGGTCAGACTCTTCGGACACGGCATCACGCAGGGTCAGACTGCCTCCGGATACGAGGTCACTTAGGGTCAGACTCCTTCCAGACACAGGGTCACTCAGGGTCAGACTGTCTCCGTACACGGGGTCATTCAGGGTCAGACTCTCTCCGGATACAGGGTCACTCAAGGTCGGACTCTCCGGACACGGGGTCACTCAGGGTCAGACTGTCTCCGGACATTGGGTCACTAATGGTCAGACTCTCTCCGGACAAGGGCTCACTCAGGGACAGACTGTCTAGGGACATGCGGTCACTCAGGGTCAGACTCTCTCTGGACACGGGGTCACTCAGGGTCAGGCTCACCGGACACGGTGTCACTCAGGGTCGGACACTCCGGACACGGGGTCACTCAGGGTCAGACTGTCTCTGGACACTGGGTCACTAAGGGTCAGACTCTCTCCGGACATGGGGTCACTTTGGGTCAGACTCTCTCCAGACACGGGGTCACTCAGGGTCAGACTCTCTCCGGACACGGTGTCACTCAGGGTCAGACTCTCTCCGGACACGGGGTCACTCAGGGTCAGACTCTCCGGACACGGGGTCACTCAGGGTCAGGCTCACCGGACACGAGGTCACTCAGGGTCAGACCGTCTCCGGACATGGGGTCACTCAGGGTCAGACTGTCTCCAGACACGGGGTCACTCAAGGTCAGACTGTCTCTGGACACGGGGTCACTCAGGATCAGACTCTCTCCGGACATGGGGTCACTCAGGGTCAGACTCTCTCCGGACATGTGGTCACTCAGGGTCAGACTCTCTCTGAACACGGGGTCACTAAGGGTCAGACTCTCCGGACA
Organism: Pristiophorus japonicus; assembly: GCF_044704955.1. NCBI lineage: Eukaryota > Metazoa > Chordata > Chondrichthyes > Pristiophoridae > Pristiophorus > Pristiophorus japonicus. Next base: position 19,364,567 of record NC_092011.1, on the reverse strand, counting down.
CGGGGTCACTCAGGGTCAGACTGTCTCCAGACACGGGGTCAGTTCGGGTCAGACTACTTCCGGACACAGGGTCACTCAGGGTCAGACTGCCTCTGGACACGGGGTCATTCAGGGTCAGACTCTCTCCTGATTCAGGGTCACTCATGGTCGGACTCTCCGGGCACGAGGTCACTCAGGGTCAGACTGTCTCCGGGCACTGGTTCACGAAGGGTCAGACTCTCTCCGGACATGGGGTCACACAGGGTCAGACTCTCTCCAGACACGGGGTCACTCAGTTTCAGACTCTCTCCAGACATGGGGTCACTCAGGGTCAGACTCTCTCCGGACACGGTGTCACTCAGGGTCAGACTCTCTCCGGACACGGGGTCACTCAGGGTCAGACTCTCCGGACAAGGTGTCACTCAGGTTCAGACTCTCTCTGGACACGGCATCACTCAGGGTCAGACTCTCTCCGGACACGAGTTCACTCAGGGTCAGGCTCTTCGGACACGGGGTCACTCAGGGTCACACTCTGGACACGGGGTCACTCAGGGTCAGACAATCTGCGGACACGGGTTCACTGAGGGTCAGACTGTTTCCAGACACGGCGTCACTCAGGGTCAGACACTCTAAGGACATGGGGTCACTCAGGGTCAGACTCTCTCCAGACACGAAGTCACTCAGGGACAGACTCTCTCCGGAAACGGGGTCACTCAGTGTCAGACTCTCTCCGGACATGGGGTCACTCAGGGTCAGACTGTCTCCGGACACTAGGTCACTCAGGGTCAGACTCTCTCTGGATACGGGGTCACTCAGGGTCAGACTCTCTCCGGACACGGGGTCACTCAGGGTCAGGCTCTCCGGACAAGGGTTCACTCAGGGTCAGACTCTCTCCAGACACGTGGTCACTCAGGGTCAGACTCTCTCCGGAAACGAAGTCACTCAGGGTCAGGCTCTCTCCGGAAACGGGGTCACTCAGGGTCAGACTCTCTCCGGACACTGGGTCACTAAGAGTCAGACTCTCTCCGGACACGGGCTCACTCAGGGACAGACTGTCTCGGGACATGCGGTCACTCAGGGTCAGACTCTCTCAGGACACAGGGTCACTCAGGGTCAGGCTCACCGGACACGGGGTCACTCAGGGTCAGACCGTCTCCGGACACGGTTTCACTCAGAGTCAGACTGTCTCCGGACACGGGGTCATTCAGGGTCAGACTCTCTCCGGACATTGGGTCACTCAGGGTCAGACTGTCTCCGGACATAGGTTCACTCAGGGTCAGAATCTCTACGGACACGGGGTCACTCAGGGTCAGACTGTCTCCGGACACGGGGTCACTCAGGGTCAGACTCTCTCTGGACATAGTGTCACTCAGGGACAGACTGTCTCCAGAAATGCGGTCACTCAGGGTCAGACTCTCTCCAGACACGGGGTCACTCAGGGTGAGACTGTCTCTGGACACGGGGTCACTCAGGGTCAGACTGTCTCCGGACACGGGATCATTCAGGGTCAGACTCTCTCCGGACACAGGGTCACTCAGGGACAGACTGTCTCCGGACATGGGGTCACTCAAGGTCAGACTATCTCCAGACACGGGGTCACTCAGGGTCAGGCTCACCGGACACGGGGTCACTCAGGATCAGACCGTCTCCGGACACGGGGTCACTCAGGGTCAGACTGTCTCCGGACACGGGGTCATTCAGGGTCAGACTCTCTCCGGACATTGGGTCACTCAGGGTCAGACTGTCTCCTGACACAGGGTCACTCAGGGACAGACTGTCTCTGGACACGGTGTCACTCAGGGTCAGACTGTTTCCGGACAAGGGGTCACTCAAGGTCAGACTGTCTCCGGACACGGGGTCACTCAGGGACAGACTGTCTCAGGACATGCGGTCACTCAGGGTCAGACTCTCTCTGGACATGGGGTCACTAAGGGTCAGACTCTCTCCGGATACAAGGTCACTCAGGGTCGGACTCTCCGGACACGGGGTCACTCAGGGTCAGACTGTCTCCGGACACTGGGTCACTAAGGGTCAGACTCTCTCCAGACACGGTGTCATTCAGGGACAGACTCTCTCCGGACACGGGGTTACTCAGGGTCAGACTCTCCGGACACAGGGTCACTCAGGGTCAGGCTCACCGGACACGGGGTCACTCAGGGTCAGACAGTCTCCGGACATGGGGTCACTCAGGGTCAGACTGTCTCCGGACATGGGGTCAGTTAGGGTCAGACTCCTTCCGGACACAGGGTCACTCAGGGTCAGACTGTCTCCGGACACTGGGACATTCAGGGTCAGATTCTCTCCGGATACAGGGTCACTCAGAGTCGGACTCTCCGGACACGGGGTCACTCAGGGTCAGACTGTCTCTGGGCACTGGGTCACGAAGGGTCAGACTTTCTTCGGACATGGGGTCACTCAGGGTCAGACTCTAACCAGACACGGGGTCACTCAGGGTCAGACTCTCTCCGGACACGGTGTCACTCAGGGTCAGACTCTCTCCGGACATGGTGTCATTCAGGGTCAGACTCTCTCCGGACACGGGGTCACTCAGGGTCAGCCGTCTCCGGACACTGGGTCAGTAAGGGTCAGACTCTCTCCGGACACAGGGTCATTCAGGGACAGACTGTCTCCAGACATGTGGTCACTCATGGTCAGACTCTCTCTGGAAACTGGGTCACTCATGGTCAGACTCTCTCCGGACATGGGGTCACTCAGGGTCAGACTCTCTCCGGACACGCGGTCACTCAGGGTCAGAATCTCTCCGGACACGGGATCACTCAGGGTCAGACTGTCTTCGGACATGGGGTCAATCAGGGTCAGACTCTCTCCGGACATGGGGTCACTCAGGGTCAGACTCTCTCCAGATACGTGGTCACTCAGGGTCAGACTACCTCCGGACACGGAGTCACTAAGGGTCAGACTCTCCAGACACAGGGTCACTCAGGGTCAGTAGTCTCCGGACACTGGGTCACTCAGGGTCAGGCTCACCGGACACGGGGTCACTCAGGGTCAGACCGTCTCCGGACACGGTTTCACTCAGAGTTAGACTGTCTCCGGACACGGGGTCATTCAGGGTCAGACTCTCTCAGGACATTGGGTCACTCAGGGTCAGATTGTCTCCGGACATAGGTTCACTCAGGGTCAGAATCTCTACGGACACGGGGTCACTCAGGGTCAGACTGTCTCCGGACACGGGGTCACTCAGGGTCAGACTCTCTCCGGACACAGGGTCACTCAGGGACAGACTGTCTCCGGAAATGCGGTCACTCAGGGTCAGACTCTCTCCAGACACGGGGTCACTCAGGGTCAGACTCTCTCCAGACACGGGGTCACTCAGGGTCAGACTCTCTCCGGACACGGTGTCACTCAGGGTCAGACTCTCTCCGGACACGGTGTCATTCAGGGTCAGACTCTCTCCGGACATTGGGTCACTCAGGGTCAGACTGTCTCCGGAAATGCGGTCACTCAGGGTCAGACTCTCTCCGGACACAGGGTCATTCAGGGACAGACTGTCTTCAGACATGTGGTCACTCAGGGTCAGACTCTCTCTGGAAACTGGGTCACTCATGGTCAGACTCTCTCCAGACATGGGGTCACTCAGGGTCAGACTCTCTCCGGACACGCGGTCACTCAGGGTCAGAATCTCTCCGGACACGGGATCACTCAGGGTCAGACTGTCTCCGGACATGGGGTCACTCAGGGTCAGACTCTCTCCGGACATGGGGTCACTCAGGGTCAGACTCTCTCCAGATACGTGGTCACTCAGGGTCAGACTACCTCCGGACACGGGGTCACTAAGGGTCAGACTCTCCAGACACGGGGTCACTCAGGGTCAGACTGTCTCCGGACACGGGGTCACTCAGGGTCAGGCTCACCGGACACGGGGTCACTCAGGGTCAGACCGTCTCCGGACACGGTTTCACTCAGAGTCAGACTGTCTCCGGACACGGGGTCATTCAGGGTCAGACTCTCTCCGGACATTGGGTCACTCAGGGTCAGACTGTCTCCGGACATAGGTTCACTCAGGGTCAGAATCTCTACGGACACAGGGTCACTCAGGGTCAGACTGTCTCCGGACACGGGGTCACTCAGGGTCAGACTCTCTCCGGACACAGGGTCACTCAGGGACAGACTGTCTCCGGAAATGCGGTCACTCAGGGTCAGACTCTCTCCAGACACGGGGTCACTCAGGGTGAGACTGTCTCTGGACACGGGGTCACTCAGGGTCAGACTGTCTCCGGACACGGGATCATTCAGGGTCAGACTCTCTCCGGACACAGGGTCACTCAGGGACAGACTGTCTCCGGAAATGCGGTCACTCAGGGTCAGACTCTCTCTGGAAACGGGGTCACTCAGGGTCAGACTCTCTCCGGACATGGGGTCACTCAGGGTCAGACTGTCTCCGGACACGGGATCATTCAGGGTCAGAATCTCTACGGACACGGGGTCACTCAGGGTCAGACTGTCTCCGGACACGGAGTCACTCAGGGTCAGACTCGCTCCGGATGTGGGGTCACTCAGGGTCAGACTCTCTCCACATACGTGGTCACTAAGGGTCAGACTCTCTCCGGACACGGGGTCACTCAGGGACAGACTGTCTCGGGATATGCAGTCACTCAGGGTCAGACTCTGTCCGGACATGGGGTCACTCAAGGTCAGACTATCTCCAGACACGGGGTCACTCAGGGTCAGGCTCACCGGACACGGGGTCACTCAGGAACAGACCGTCTCCGGACACGGGGTCACTCAGGGTCAGACTGTCTCCGGACACGGGGTCATTCAGGGTCAGACTCTCTCCGGACATTGGGTCACTCAGGGTCAGACTGTCTCCGGACACAGGGTCACTCAGGGACAGACTGTCTCCGGACATGGGGTCACTCTGGGTCAGACTTTTTCCGGACAAGGGGTCACTCAATGTCAGACTGTCTCCGGACATGGGGTCACTCAGGGACAGACTGTCTCGGGACATGCGGTCACTCAGGGTCAGACTCTCTCTGGACATGGGGTCACTAAGGGTCAGACTCTCTCCGGATACAAGGTCACTCAGGGTCGGACTCACCGGACACGGGGTCACTCAGGGTCAGACTGTCTCCGGACACTGGGTCACTAAGGGTCAGACTACCTCCGGACACGGGGTCACTAAGGGTCAGACTCTCCAGACACGGGGTCACTCAGGGTCAGACTGTCTCCGGACACGGGGTCACTCAGGGTCAGGCTCACCGGACACGGGGTCACTCAGGGTCAGACCGTCTCCGGACACGGTTTCACTCAGAGTCAGACTGTCTCCGGACACGGGGTCATTCAGGGTCAGACTCTCTCCGGACATTGGGTCACTCAGGGTCAGACTGTCTCCGGACATAGGTTCACTCAGGGTCAGAATCTCTACGGACACGGGGTCACTCAGGGTCAGACTGTCTCCGGACACGGGGTCACTCAGGGTCAGACTCTCTCCGGACACAGGGTCACTCAGGGACAGACTGTCTCCGGAAATGCGGTCACTCAGGGTCAGACTCTCTCCAGACACGGGGTCACTCAGGGTGAGACTTTCTCTGGACACGGGGTCACTCAGGGTCAGACTGTCTCCGGACACGGGATCATTCAGGGTCAGACTCTCTCCGGACACAGGGTCACTCAGGGACAGACTGTCTCCGGAAATGCGGTCACTCAGGGTCAGACTCTCTCTGGAAACGGGGTCACTCAGGGTCAGACTCTCTCCGGACATGGGGTCACTCAGGGTCAGACTGTCTCCGGACACGGGATCATTCAGGGTCAGAACCTCTACGGACACGGGGTCACTCAGGGTCAGACTGTCTCCGGACACGGGGTCACTCTGGGTCAGACTCTCTCCGGACGTGGGGTCACTCAGGGTCAGACTCTCTCCACAACGTGGTCACTAAGGGTCAGACTCTCTCCGGACACGGGGTCACTCAGGGACAGACTGTCTCGGGATATGCAGTCACTCAGGGTCAGACTCTGTCCGGACATGGGGTCACTCAAGGTCAGACTATCTCCAGACACGGGGTCACTCAGGGTCAGGCTCACCGGACACGGGGTCACTCAGGAACAGACCGTCTCCGGACACGGGGTCACTCAGGGTCAGACTGTCTCCGGACACGGGGTCATTCAGGGTCAGACTCTCTCCGGACATTGGGTCACTCAGGGTAAGACTGTCTCCGGACACAGGGTCACTCAGGGACAGACTGTCTCCGGACATGGGGTCACTCTGGGTCAGACTGTTTCTGGACAAGGGGTCACTCAAGGTCAGACTGTCTCTGGACACGGGGTCACTCAGGGACAGACTGTCTCGGGACATGCGGTCACTCAGGGTCAGACTCTCTCTGGACATGGGGTCACTAAGGGTCAGACTCTCTCCGGATACAAGGTCACTCAGGGTCGGACTCTCCGGACACGGGGTCACTCAGGGTCAGACTGTCTCCGGACACTGGGTCACTAAGGGTCAGACTCTCTCCAGACATGGTGTCACTCAGGGTCAGACTCTCTCCGGACATGGTGTCACTCAGGGTCTGACTCTCTCCGGACACGGTGTCATTCAGGGACAGACTCTCTCCGGACACGGGGTTACTCAGGGTCAGACTCTCCGGACACAGGGTCACTCAGGGTCAGGCTCACCGGACACGGGGTCACTCTGGGTCAGACAGTCTCCGGACATGGGGTCACTCAGGGTCAGACTGTCTCCGGACATGGGGTCAGTTAGGGTCAGACTCCTTCCGGACACAGGGTCACTCAGGGTCAGACTGTCTCCGGACACGGGGTCAGTTAGGGTCAGACTCCTTCCGGACACAGGGTCACTCAGGGTCAGGCTGTCTCCGGACACGGGGTCATTCAGGGTCAGAATCTCTCCGGATACAAGGTCACTCAGGGTCGGACACTCCGGACACGGGGTCACTCAGGGTCAGACTGTCTCCGGACACTGGGTCACTAAGGGTCAGACTCTCTCCAGACACGGTGTCACTCAGGGTCAGACTCTCTCCGGACACAGTGTCACTCAGGGTCAGACTCTCTCCGGACACGGTGTCATTCAGGGACAGACTCTCTCCGGACACGGGGTTACTCATGGTCAGACTCTCCGGACACAGGGTCACTCAGGGTCAGGCTCACCGGACACGGGGTCACTCATGGTCAGACAGTCTCCGGACATGGGGTCATTCAGGGTCAGACTGTCTCCGGACATGGGGTCAGTTAGGGTCAGACTCCTTCCGGACACAGGGTCACTCAGGGTCAGACTGTCTCCGGACACAGAGTCACTCAGGGTCGGACTCTCCGGACACGGGGTCACTCAGGGTCAGACTGTCTCCAGACACTGGGTCACTAAGGGTCAGACTCTCTCCGGACACGGGCTCACTCAGGGACAGACTGTCTCGGGACATGCGGTCACTCAGGGTCAGACTCTCTCAGGACACGGGGTCACTCAGGGTCAAGGCTCACCGGACACGGTGACACTAAGGGTCAGACTCTTCGGACACGGCATCACGCAGGGTCAGACTGCCTCCGGATACGGGGTCACTTAGGGTCAGACTCCTTCCGGAAACAGGGTCACTCAGGGTCAGACTGTCTCCGTACACGGGGTCATTCAGGGTCAGACTCTCTCCGGATACAGGGTCACTCAAGGTCGGACTCTCCGGACACGGGGTCACTCAGGGTCAGACTGTCTCCGGACATGGGTCACTAATGGTCAGACTCTCTCCGGACACGGGCTCACTCAGGGACAGACTGTCTAGGGACATGCGGTCACTCAGGGTCAGACTCTCTCTGGACACGGGGTCACTCAGGGTCAGGCTCACCGGACACGGTGTCACTCAGGGTCGGACTCTCCGGACACGGGGTCACTCAGGGTCAGACTGTCTCTGGACACTGGGTCACTAAGGGTCAGACTCTCTCCGGACATGGGGTCACTCAGGGTCAGACTCTCTCCAGACACGGGGTCACTCAGGGTCAGACTCTCTCCGGACACGGTGTCACTCAGGGTCAGACTCTCTCCGGACACGGGGTCACTCAGGGTCAGACTCTCTGGACACGGGGTCACTCAGGGTCAGGCTCACCGGACACGAGGTCACTCAGGGTCAGACCGTCTCCGGACATGGGGTCACTCAGGGTCAGGCTGTCTCCGGGCACGGGGTCACTCAAGGTCAGACTGTCTCTGGACACGGGGTCACTCAGGGTCAGACTCTCTCCGGACATGGGGTCACTCAGGGTCAGACTCTCTCCGGACATGTGGTCACTCAGGGTCAGACTCTCTCTGGACACGGGGTCACTAAGGGTCAGACTCTCCAGACACGGGGTCACTCAGGGTCAGACTGTCTCCAGACACGGGGTCAGTTCGGGTCAGACTTCTTCCGGACACAGGGTCACTCAGGGTCAGACTGCCTCTGGACATGGGGTCATTCAGGGTCAGACTCTCTCCTGATTCAGGGTCACTCATGGTCGGACTCTCCGGACACGAGGTCACTCAGGGTCAGACTGTCTCCGGGCACTGGTTCACGAAGGGTCAGACTCTCTCCGGACATGGGGTCACACAGGGTCAGACTCTCTCCAGACACGGGTTCACTCAGTTTCATACTCTCTCCAGACATGGGGTCACTCAGGGTCAGACTCTCTCCGCACACGGTGTCACTCAGGGTCAGACTCTCTCCGGACACGGGGTCACTCAGGGTCAGACTCTCCGGACAAGGTGTCACTCAGGTTCAGACTCTCTCTGGACACGGCATCACTCAGGGTCAGACTCTCTCCGGACACGAGTTCACTCAGGGTCAGGCTCTTCGGACACGGGGTCACTCAGGGTCACACTCTGGACACGGGGTCACTCAGGGTCAGACAATCTGCGGACACGGGTTCATTGAGAGTCAGACTGTTTCCAGACACGGCGTCACTCAGGGTCAGACACTCTAAGGACATGGGCTCACTCAGGGTCAGACTCTCTCCAGACACGAAGTCACTCAGGGACAGACTCTCTCCGGAAACGGGGTCACTCAGGGTCAGACTCTCTCCGGACATGGGGTCACTCAGGGTCAGACTGTCTCCGGACACTGGGTCACTCAGGGTCAGACTCTCTCTGGATACGGGGTCACTCAGGGTCAGACTCTCTCCGGACACGGGGTCACTCAGGTTCAGGCTCTCCGGACAAGGGTTCACTCAGGGTCAGACTCTCTCCAGACACGTGGTCACTCAGGGTCAGACTCTCTCCGGAAACGAAGTCACTCAGGGTCAGGCTCTCTCCGGAAACGGGGTCACTCAGGGTCAGACTCTCTCCGGACACAGGGTCACTCAGGGACAGACTGTCTCCGTACACGGGGTCATTCAGGGTCAGACTCTCTCCGGATACAGGGTCACTCAAGGTCGGACTCTCCGGACACGGGGTCACTCAGGGTCAGACTGTCTCCGGACATTGGGTCACTAATGGTCAGACTCTCTCCGGACACGGGCTCACTCAGGGACAGACTGTCTAAGGACATGAGGTCACACAGGGTCAGACTCTCTCTGGACACGGGGTCACTCAGGGTCAGGCTCACCGGACACGGTGTCACTCAGGGTCGGACTCTCCAGACACGGGGTCACTCAGGGTCAGACTGTCTCTGGACACTGGGTCACTAAGGGTCAGACTCTCTCCGGACATGGGGTCACTCAGGGTCAGACTCTCTCCGGACACGGTGTCACTCAGGGTCAGACTCTCTCCGGACACGGGGTCACTCAGGGTCAGACTCTCCGGACACGGGGTCACTCAGGGTCAGGCTCACCGGACACGAGGTCACTCAGGGTCAGACCGTCTCCGGACATGGGGTCACTCAGGGTCAGACTGTCTCCGGACACGGGGTCACTCAAGGTCAGACTGTCTCTGGACACGGGGTCACTCAGGGTCAGACTCTCTCCGGACATGGGGTCACTCAGGGTCAGACTCTCTCCGGACATGTGGTCACTCAGGGTCAGACTCTCTCTGGACACGGGGTCACTAAGGGTCAGACTCTCCGGACACAGGGTCACTCAGGGTCAGACTGTCTCCAGACACGGGGTCAGTTCGGGTCAGACTACTTCCGGACACAGGGTCACTCAGGGTCAGACTGCCTCTGGACAAGGGGTCATTCAGGGTCAGACTCTCTCCTGATTCAGAGTCACTCATGGTCGGACTCTCCGGACACGAGGTCACTCAGGGTCAGACTGTCTCCGGGCACTGGTTCACAAAGGGTCAGACTCTCTCCGGACATGGGGTCACACAGGGTCAGACTCTCTCCAGACACGGGGTCACTCAGTTTCAGACTCTCTCCAGACATGGGGTCACTCAGGGTCAGACTCTCTCCGGACACGGTGTCACTCAGGGTCAGACTCTCTCCGGACACGGGGTCACTCAGGGTCAGACTCTCCGGACAAGGTGTCACTCAGGTTCAGACTCTCTCTGGACACGGCATCACTCAGGGTCAGACTCTCTCCGGACACGAGTTCACTCAGGGTCAGGCTCTTCGGACACGGGGTCACTCAGGGTCACACTCTGGACACGGGGTCACTCAGGGTCAGACAATCTGCGGACACGGGTTCACTGAGGGTCAGACTTTTTCCAGACACGGCGTCACTCAGGGTCAGACACTCTAAGGACATGGGCTCACTCAGGGTCAGACTCTCTCCAGACACGAAGTCACTCAGGGACAGACTCTCTCCGGAAACGGGGTCACTCAGGGCCAGACTCTCTCCGGACATGGGGTCACTCAGGGTCAGACTGTCTCCGGACACTGGGTCACTCAGGGTCAGACTCTCTCTGGATACGGGGTCACTCAGGGTCAGACTCTCTCTGGACACGGGGTCACTCAGGGTCAGGCTCTCCGGAGAAGGGTTCACTCAGGGTCAGACTCTCTCCAGACACGTGGTCACTCAGGGTCAGACTCTCTCCGGAAACGAAGTCACTCAGGGTCAGGCTCTCTCCGGAAACGGGGTCACTCAGGGTCAGACTCTCTCCGGACACGGGGTCACTCAGGGTCAGACGCTCTCGCGACACAGGGTCACTCCTGGTCAGACTCTCTCCGGACACGTGGTCACTCAGGGTCAGACTCTCTCTGGACACAAAGTCACTAAGGGTCAGACTCTCTCCGGATATGGGGTCACTCAGGGTCAGACTCTCTCCAGACACGGGGTCACTCAGGGTCAGACTCTCTCCGGACACATTGTCACTCAGGGTCAGACTCACTCCGGACACGGTGTCATTCAGGGACAGACTCTCTCCGGACACGGGGTCACTCAGGGTCAGACTCTCCGGACACAGGGTCACTCAGGGTCAGGCTCACCGGACACGGGGTCACTCAGGGTCAGACAGTCTCCGGACATGGGGTCACTCAGGGTCAGACTGTCTCCGGACACGGGCTCACTCAGGGACAGACTGTCTAAGGACATGCGGTCACTCAGGGTCAGACTCTCTCTGGACACGGGGTCACTCAGGGTCAGGCTCACCGGACACGGTGTCACTCAGGGTCGGACTCTCCGGACACGGGGTCACTCAGGGTCAGACTGTCTCTGGACACTGGGTCACTAAGGGTCAGACTCTCTCCGGACATGGGGTCACTCAGGGTCAGACTCTCTCCAGACACGGGGTCACTCAGGGTCAGACTCTCTCCGGACACGGTGTCACTCAGGGTCAGACTCTCTCCGGACACGGGGTCACTCAGGGTCAGACTCTCCGGACACGGGGTCACTCAGGGTCAGGCTCACCGGACACGAGGTCACTCAGGGTCAGACCGTCTCCGGACATGGGGTCACTCAGGGTCAGACTGTCTCCGGACACGGGATCACTCAAGGTCAGACTGTCTCTGGACACGGGGTCACTCAGGGTCAGACTCTCTCCGGACATGGGGTCACTCAGGGTCAGACTCTCTCCGGACATGTGGTCACTCAGGGTCAGACTCTCTCTGGACACGGGGTCACTAAGGGTCAGACTCTCCGGACACAGGGTCACTCAGGGTCAGACTGTCTCCAGACACGGGGTCAGTTCGGGTCAGACTACTTCCGGACACAGGGTCACTCAGGGTCAGACTGCCTCTGGACACGGGGTCATTCAGGGTCAGACTCTCTCCTGATTCAGGGTCACTCATGGTCGGACTCTCCGGACACGAGGTCACTCAGGGTCAGACTGTCTCCGGGCACTGGTTCACTAAGGGTCAGACTCTCTCCGGACATGGGGTCACACAGGGTCAGACTCTCTCCAGACACGGGGTCACTCAGTTTCAGACTCTCTCCAGACATGGGGTCACTCAGGGTCAGACTCTCTCCGGACACGGTGTCACTCAGGGTCAGACTCTCTCCGGACACGGGGTCACTCAGGGTCAGACTCTCCGGACAAGGTGTCACTCAGGTTCAGACTCTCTCTGGACACGGCATCACTCAGGGTCAGACTCTCTCCGGACACGAGTTCACTCAGGGTCAGGCTCTTCGGACACGGGGTCACTCAGGGTCACACTCTGGACACGGGGTCACTCAGGGTCAGACAATCTGCGGACACGGGTTCACTGAGGGTCAGACTGTTTCCAGACACGGCGTCACTCAGGGTCAGACACTCTAAGGACATGGGCTCACTCAGGGTCAGACTCTCTCCAGACACGAAGTCACTCAGGGACAGACTCTCTCCGGAAACGGGGTCACTCAGGGTCAGACTCTCTCCGGACATGGGGTCACTCAGGGTCAGACTGTCTCCGGACACTGGGTCACTCAGGGTCAGACTCTCTCTGGATACGGGGTCACTCAGGGTCAGACTCTCTCCGGACACGGGGTCACTCAGGGTCAGGCTCTCCGGACAAGGGTTCACTCAGGGTCAGACTCTCTCCAGACACGTGGTCACTCAGGGTCAGACTCTCTCCAGAAACAAAGTCACTCAGGGTCAGGCTCTCTCCGGAAACGGGGTCACTCAGGGTCAGACTCTCTCCGGACACGGGGTCACTCAGGGGCAGACGCTCTCTCGACACAGGGTCACTCCTGGTCAGACTCTCTCCGGACACGTGGTCACTCAGGGTCAGACTCTCTCTGGACACAAAGTCACTAAGGGTCAGACTCTCTCCGGATATGGGGTCACTCAGGGTCAGACTCTCTCCAGACACGGGGTCACTCAGGGTCAGACTCTCTCCGGACACATTGTCACTCAGGGTCAGACTCACTCCGGACACGGTGTCATTCAGGGACAGACTCTCTCCGGACACGGGGTCACTCAGGGTCAGACTCTCCGGACACAGGGTCACTCAGGGTCAGGCTCACCGGACACGGGGTCACTCAGGGTCAGACAGTCTCCGGACATGGGGTCACTCAGGGTCAGACTGTCTCCGGACACGGGGTCAGTTAGGGTCAGACTCCTTCAGGATACAGGGTCACTCAGGGTCGGACTATCTCCGGACACGTGGTCATTCAGGGTCAGACTCTCTCCGGATACAGGGTCACTCAGGGTCAGACTCTCCGGACACGAGGTCACTCAGGGTCAGACTGTCTCTGGGCACTGGGTCACTAAGGGTCAGACTCTCGCCGGACATGGGGTCACTCAGGGTCAGACTCTCTCCAGACACGGGGTCACTCAGGGTCAGACTCTCTCTGGACACGGTGTCACTCAGTGTCAGACTCGCTCCGGACACGGTGTCGTTCAGGGTCAGATTCTCTGCGGACACGGGGTCACTCAGGGTCAGACTGTCTCCAGACACTGCGTCAGAAAGGGTCAGACTCTCTCCGGACACAGGGTCACGCAGGGACAGACTGTCTCCAGACATGCGGTCACTCAAGTTCAGACTCTTTCCGGACACGGGGTCACTCAGGGTCAGACTGTCTCTGGACACGGGGTCACTCAGGGTCAGACTCTCTCCGGACATTGGGTCACTCAGGGTCAGACTGTCTCCGGAAATGCGGTCACTCAGGGTCAGACTCTCTCCAGGCACGGGGTCACTCAGGGTCAGACTGTCTCTGGACACGGGGTCACTCAGGGTCAGACTCTCTCTGGAAACAGGGTCACTCAGGGTCAGACTATCTCCGGGCATGGGGTCACTCAGGGTCAGACTCTCTCCAGACACGGGGTCACTCAGGGTCAGAATCTCTATGGACACGGGGTCACTCAGGGTCAGACTGTCTCCGGACACGGGGTCACTCAGGGTCAGACTCTCTCCGGACATGGGGTCACTCAGGGTCAGACTCTCTCCAGATACGTGGTCACTCAGGGTCAGACTACCTCCGGACACGGGGTCACTAAGGGGCAGACTCTCCACACACAGGTTTACTCAGGGTCAGACTGTCTCCGGACACGGGATCATTCAGGGTCAGACTCTCTCCGGACATTGGGTCGCTCATGGTCAGACTGTCTCCGGACACAGGGTCACTCAGGGTCAGATACTCCGGACACGGAGTCACTCAGGGTCAGACTGTCTCCAGACACTGGGTCACTAAGGGTCAGACTCTCTCCGGAGACGGGGTCACTCAGGGACAGACTGTCTCGGGATATGCAGTCACTCAGGGTCAGACTCTGTCCGGACATGGGGTCACTCAAGGTCAGACTATCTCCAGACACGGGGTCACTCAGGGTCAGGTTCACCGGACACGGGGTCACTCAGGATCAGACCGTCTCCGGACACGGAGTCAGTCAGGGTCAGACTGTCTCCGGTCACGGGGTCATTCAGGGTCAGACTCTCTCCGGACATTGGCTCACTCAGGGTCAGACAGTCTCCGGACACAGGATCACTCAGGGACAGACCGTCTCCGGACATGGGGTCACTCAGGGTCAGACTGTCTCCGGACAAGTGGTCATTCAAGGTCAGACTGTCTACGGACACGGGGTCACTCAGGGACAGACTGTCCCGGGACATGCGGTCACTCAGGGTCAGACTCTCTCTGGACACGGGGTCACTAAGAGTCAGATTCTCCGGACACGGGGTCACTCAGGGTCAGACTGTCTCCGGACATGGGGTCAGTTAGGGTCAGACTCCTTCCGTACACAGGGTCACTCAGGGTCAGACTGTCCCGGACACGGGGTCATTCAGGGTCAGACTCTCTCCGGATACAAGGTCACTCAGGGTCGGACTCTCCGGACACGGGGTCACTCAGGGTCAGACTGTCTCCGGACACAGGGTCACTCAGGGACAGACCATCTCCGGACATGGCGTCACTCTGGGTCAGACTGTTTCCGGACACGGGGTCACTCAGGGTCATACTGTCTCCGGACACGGGGTCATTCATGGTCAGACTCTCTCCGGACAATGGGTCACTCAGGGTCAGACTGTTTCCGGACAAGGGGTCACTCAAGGTCAGACTGTCTCCGGACACGGGGTCACTCAGGGACAGACTGTCTCGGGACATGCGGTCACTCAGGGTCAGACTCTCTCTGGACATGGGGTCACTAAGGGTCAGACTCTCTCCGGATACAAGGTCACTCAGGGTCGGACTCTCCGGACACGGGGTCACTCAGGGTCAGACTGTCTCCGGACACTGGGTCACTAAGGGTCAGACTCTCTCCAGACATGGTGTCACTCAGGGTCAGACTCTCTCCGGACACGGTGTCACTCAGGGTCAGACTCTCTCCGGACTCGGTGTCATTCAGGGACAGACTCTCTCCGGACACGGGGTTACTCAGGGTCAGACTCTCCGGACACAGGGTCACTCAGGGTCAGGCTCACCGGACACGGGGTCACTCTGGGTCAGACAGTCTCCGGACATGGGGTCACTCAGGGTCAGACTGTCTCCGGACATGGGGTCAGTTAGGGTCAGACTCCTTCCGGACACAGGGTCACTCAGGGTCAGACTGTCTCCGGACACGGGGTCAGTTAGGGTCAGACTCCTTCCGGGCACAGGGTCACTCAGGGTCAGGCTGTCTCCGGACACGGGGTCATTCAGGGTCAGAATCTCTCCGGATACAAGGTCACTCAGGGTCGGACAATCTGGACACGGGGTCACTCAGGGTCATACTGTCTCCGGACACTGGGTCACTAAGGGTCAGACTCTCTCCAGACACGGTGTCACTCAGGGTCAGACTCTCTCCGGACACGGTGTCACTCAGGGTCAGACTCTCTCCGGACACGGTGTCATTCAGGGACAGACTCTCTCCGGACACGGGGTTACTCAACGTCAGACTCTCCGGACACAGGGTCACTCAAGGTCAGGCTCACCGGACACGGGGTCACTCAGGGTCAGACAGTCTCCGGACATGGGGTCACTCAGGGTCAGACTGTCTCCGGACATGGGGTCAGTTAGGGTCAGACTCCTTCCGGACACAGGGTCACTCAGGGTCAGACTGTCTCCGGACACAGAGTCACTCAGGGTCGGACTCTCCGGACACGGAGTCACTCAGGGTCAGACTGTCTCCAGACACTGGGTCACTAAGGGTCAGACTCTCTCCGGACACGGGCTCACTCAGGGACAGACTGTCTCGGGACTTGCGGTCACTCAGGGTCAGACTCTCACCGGACACAGGGTCACTCTGGGTCAGACAGTCTCCGGACATGGGGTCACTCAGGGTCAGACTGTCTCCGGACATGGGGTCAGTTAGGGTCAGACTCCTTCCGGACACAGGGTCACTCAGGGTCAGACTCTCTCCGGACACGGGGTCATTCAGGGTCAGAATCTCTCCGGATACAAGGTCACTCAGGGTCGGACACTCCGGACACGGGGTCACTCAGGGTCAGACTGTCTCCGGACACTGGGTCACTAAGGGTCAGACTCTCTCCAGACACGGTGTCACTCAGGGTCAGACTCTCTCCGGACACGGTGTCACTCAGGGTCAGATTCTCTCCGGACACGGTGTCATTCAGGGACAGACTCTCTCCGGACACGGGGTTACTCAGGGTCAGACTCTCCGGACACAGGGTCACTCAGGGTCAGGCTCACCGGACACGGGGTCACTCAGGGTCAGACAGTCTCCGGACATGGGGTCACTCAGGGTCAGACTGTCTCCGGACATGGGGTCAGTTAGGGTCAGACTCCTTCCGGACACAGGGTCACTCAGGGTCAGACTGTCTCCGGACACAGAGTCACTCAGGGTCGGACTCTCCGGACACGGGGTCACTCAGGGTCAGACTGTCTCCAGACACTGGGTCACTAAGGGTCAGACTCTTTCCGGACACGGGCTCACTCAGGGACAGACTGTCTCGGGACTTGCGGTCACTCAGGGTCAGACTCTCTCAGGACACGGGGTCACTCAGGGTCAGGCTCACCGGACACGGTGTCACTAAGGGTCAGACTCTTCGGACACGGCATCACGCAGGGTCAGACTGCCTCCGGATATGGGGTCACTTAGGGTCAGACTCCTTCCGGACACAGGGTCACTCAGGGTCAGACTGTCTCCGTACACGGGGTCATTCAGCGTCAGACTCTCTCCGGATACAGGGTCACTCAAGGTCGGACTCTCCGGACACGGGGTCACTCAGGGTCAGACTGTCTCCGGACATTGGGTCACTAATGGTCAGACTCTCTCCGGACAAGGGCTCACTCAGGGACAGACTGTCTAGGGACATGCGGTCACTCAGGGTCAGACTCTCTCTGGACACGGGGTCACTCAGGGTCAGGCTCACCGGACACGGTGTCACTCAGGGTCGGACTCTCCGGACACGGGGTCACTCAGGGTCAGACTGTCTCTGGACACTGGGTCACTAAGGGTCAGACTCTCTCCGGACATGGGGTCACTCAGGGTCAGACTCTCTCCAGACACGGGGTCACTCAGGGTCAGACTCTCTCCGAACACGGTGTCACTCAGGGTCAGACTCTCTCCGGACACGGGGTCACTCAGGGTCAGACTCTCCGGACACGGGGTCACTCAGGGTCAGGCTCACCGGACACGAGGTCACTCAGGGTCAGACCGTCTCCGGACATGGGGTCACTCAGGGTCAGACTGTCTCCGGACACGGGGTCACTCAAGGTCAGACTGTCTCTGGACACGGGGTCACTCAGGGTCAGACTCTCTCCGGACATGGGGTCACTCAGGGTCAGACTCTCTCCGGACATGTGGTCACTCAGGGTCAGACTCTCTCTGGACACGGGGTCACTAAGGGTCAGACTCTCCGGACACGGGGTCACTCAGGGTCAGACTGTCTCCAGACACGGGGTCAGTTCGGGTCAGACTACTTCCGGACACAGGGTCACTCAGGGTCAGACTGCCTGTGGACACGGGGTCATTCAGGGTCAGACTCTCTCCTGATTCAGGGTCACTCATGGTCGGACTCTCCGGACACGAGGTCACTCAGGGTCAGACTGTCTCCGGGCACTGGTTCACGAAGGGTCAGACTCTCTCCGGACATGGGGTCACACAGGGTCAGACTCACTCCAGACACGGGGTCACTCAGTTTCAGACTCTCTCCAGACATGGGGTCACTCAGGGTCAGACTCTCTCCGGGCATGGTGTCACTCAGGGTCAGACTCTCCCCGGACACGGGGTCACTCAGGGTCAGACTCTCCGGACAAGGTGTCACTCAGGTTCAGACTCTCTCTGGACACGGCATCACTCAGGGTCAGACTCTCTCCGGACATGAGTTCACTCAGGGTCAGGCTCTTCGGACACGGGGTCACTCAGGGTCACACTCTGGACACGGGGTCACTCAGGGTCAGACAATCTGCGGACACGGGTTCACTGAGGGTCAGACTGTTTCCAGACACGGCGTCACTCAGGGTCAGACACTCTAAGGACTTGGGCTCACTCAGGGTCAGACTCTCTCCAGACACGAAGTCACTCAGGGTCAGACTCTCTCCGGACTCGGTGTCATTCAGGGACAGACTCTCTCCGGACACGGGGTTACTCAGGGTCAGACTCTCCGGACACAGGGTCACTCAGGGTCAGGCTCACCGGACACGGGGTCACTCAGGGTCAGACAGTCTCCGGACATGGGGTCACTCAGGGTCAGACTGTCTCCGGACATGGGGTCAGTTAGGGTCAGACTCCTTCCGGACACAGGGTCACTCAGGGTCAGACTGTCTCCGGACACGGGGTCAGTTAGGGTCAGACTCCTTCCGGACACAGGGTCACTCAGGGTCAGGCTGTCTCCGGACACGGGGTCATTCAGGGTCAGAATCTCTCCGGATACAAGGTCACTCAGGGTCGGACAATCCGGACACGGGGTCACTCAGGGTCATACTGTCTCCGGACACTGGGTCACTAAGGGTCAGACTCTCTCCAGACACGGTGTCACTCAGGGTCAGACTCTCTCCGGACACGGTGTCACTCAGGGTCAGACTCTCTCCGGACACGGTGTCATTCAGGGACAGACTCTCTCCGGACACGGGGTTACTCAACGTCAGACTCTCCGGACACAGGGTCACTCAAGGTCAGGCTCACCGGACACGGGGTCACTCAGGGTCAGACAGTCTCCGGACATGGGGTCACTCAGGGTCAGACTGTCTCCGGACATGGGGTCAGTTAGGGTCAGACTCCTTCCGGACACAGGGTCACTCAGGGTCAGACTGTCTCCGGACACAGAGTCACTCAGGGTCGGACTCTCCGGACACGGAGTCACTCAGGATCAGACTGTCTCCAGACACTGGGTCACTAAGGGTCAGACTCTCTCCGGACACGGGCTCACTCAGGGACAGACTGTCTCGGGACTTGCGGTCACTCAGGGTCAGACTCTCACCGGACACAGGGTCACTCTGGGTCAGACAGTCTCCGGACATGGGGTCACTCAGGGTCAGACTGTCTCCGGACATGGGGTCAGTTAGGGTCAGACTCCTTCCGGACACAGGGTCACTCAGGGTCAGACTCTCTCCGGACACGGGGTCATTCAGGGTCAGAATCTCTCCGGATACAAGGTCACTCAGGGTCGGACACTCCGGACACGGGGTCACTCAGGGTCAGACTGTCTCCGGACACTGGGTCACTAAGGGTCAGACTCTCTCCAGACACGGTGTCACTCAGGGTCAGACTCTCTCCGGACACGGTGTCACTCAGGGTCAGATTCTCTCCGGACACGGTGTCATTCAGGGACAGACTCTCTCCGGACACGGGGTTACTCAGGGTCAGACTCTCCGGACACAGGGTCACTCAGGGTCAGGCTCACCGGACACGGGGTCACTCAGGGTCAGACAGTCTCCGGACATGGGGTCACTCAGGGTCAGACTGTCTCCGGACATGGGGTCAGTTAGGGTCAGACTCCTTCCGGACACAGGGTCACTCAGGGTCAGACTGTCTCCGGACACAGAGTCACTCAGGGTCGGACTCTCCGGACACGGGGTCACTCAGGGTCAGACTGTCTCCAGACACTGGGTCACTAAGGGTCAGACTCTCTCCGGACACGGGCTCACTCAGGGACAGACTGTCTCGGGACTTGCGGTCACTCAGGGTCAGACTCTCTCAGGACACGGGGTCACTCAGGGTCAGGCTCACCGGACACGGTGTCACTAAGGGTCAGACTCTTCGGACACGGCATCACGCAGGGTCAGACTGCCTCCGGATATGGGGTCACTTAGGGTCAGACTCCTTCCGGACACAGGGTCACTCAGGGTCAGACTGTCTCCGTACACGGGGTCATTCAGCGTCAGACTCTCTCCGGATACAGGGTCACTCAAGGTCGGACTCTCCGGACACGGGGTCACTCAGGGTCAGACTGTCTCCGGACATTGGGTCACTAATGGTCAGACTCTCTCCGGACAAGGGCTCACTCAGGGACAGACTGTCTAGGGACATGCGGTCACTCAGGGTCAGACTCTCTCTGGACACGGGGTCACTCAGGGTCAGGCTCACCGGACACGGTGTCACTCAGGGTTGGACTCTCCGGACACGGGGTCACTCAGGGTCAGACTGTCTCTGGACACTGGGTCACTAAGGGTCAGACTCTCTCCGGACATGGGGTCACTCAGGGTCAGACTCTCTCCAGACACGGGGTCACTCAGGGTCAGACTCTCTCCGAACACGGTGTCACTCAGGGTCAGACTCTCTCCGGACACGGGGTCACTCAGGGTCAGACTCTCCGGACACGGGGTCACTCAGGGTCAGGCTCACCGGACACGAGGTCACTCAGGGTCAGACCGTCTCCGGACATGGGGTCACTCAGGGTCAGACTGTCTCCGGACACGGGGTCACTCAAGGTCAGACTGTCTCTGGACACGGGGTCACTCAGGGTCAGACTCTCTCCGGACATGGGGTCACTCAGGGTCAGACTCTCTCCGGACATGTGGTCACTCAGGGTCAGACTCTCTCTGGACACGGGGTCACTAAGGGTCAGACTCTCCGGACACGGGGTCACTCAGGGTCAGACTGTCTCCAGACACGGGGTCAGTTCGGGTCAGACTACTTCCGGACACAGGGTCACTCAGGGTCAGACTGCCTGTGGACACGGGGTCATTCAGGGTCAGACTCTCTCCTGATTCAGGGTCACTCATGGTCGGACTCTCCGGACACGAGGTCACTCAGGGTCAGACTGTCTCCGGGCACTGGTTCACGAAGGGTCAGACTCTCTCCGGACATGGGGTCACACAGGGTCAGACTCACTCCAGACACGGGGTCACTCAGTTTCAGACTCTCTCCAGACATGGGGTCACTCAGGGTCAGACTCTCTCCGGGCATGGTGTCACTCAGGGTCAGACTCTCTCCGGACACGGGGTCACTCAGGGTCAGACTCTCCGGACAAGGTGTCACTCAGGTTCAGACTCTCTCTGGACACGGCATCACTCAGGGTCAGACTCTCTCCGGACATGAGTTCACTCAGGGTCAGGCTCTTCGGACACGGGGTCACTCAGGGTCACACTCTGGACACGGGGTCACTCAGGGTCAGACAATCTGCGGACACGGGTTCACTGAGGGTCAGACTGTTTCCAGACACGGCGTCACTCAGGGTCAGACACTCTAAGGACATGGGCTCACTCAGGGTCAGACTCTCTCCAGACACGAAGTCACTCAGGGACAGACTCTCTGCGGAAACGGGGTCACTCAGGGTCAGACTCTCTCCGGACATGGGGTCACTCAGGGTCAGACTGTCTCCGGACACTGGGTCACTCAGGGTCAGACTCTCTCTGGAAACGGGGTCACTCAGGGTCAGACTCTCTCCGGACATGGGGTCACTCAGGGTCAGGCTCTCCGGACAAGGGTTCACTCAGGGTCAGACACTCTCCAGACACGTGGTCACTCAGGGTCAGACTCTCTCCGGACACGAAGTCACTCAGGGTCAGGCTCTCTACGGAAACGGGGTCACTCAGGGTCAGACTCTCTCCGGACACGGGGTCACTCAGGGTCAGACGCTCTCTCGACACAGGGTCACTCCTGGTCAGACTCTCTCCGGACACGTGGTCACTCAGGGTCAGACTCTCTCTGGACACAAAGTCACTCAGGGTCAGACTCTCTCTGGTCACTGGGTCACTAAGGGTCAGACTCTCTCCGGATATGGGGTCACTCAGGGTCAGACTCTCTCCAGACACGGGGTCACTCAGGGTCAGACTCTCTCCGGACACATTGTCACTCAGGGTCAGACTCACTCCGGACACGGTGTCATTCAGGGACAGACTCTCTCCGGACACGGGGTCACTCAGGGTCAGACTCTCCGGACACAGGGTCACTCAGGGTCAGGCTCACCGGACACGGGGTCACTCAGGGTAAGACAGTCTCCGGACATGGGGTCACTCAGGGTCAGACTGTCTCCGGACACGGGGTCAGTTAGGGTCAGACTCCTTCAGGATACAGGGTCACTCAGGGTCGGACTATCTCCGGACACGTGGTCATTCAGGGTCAGACTCTCTCCGGATACAGGGTCACTCAGGATCGGACTCTCCGGACACGAGGTCACTCAGGGTCAGACTGTCTCCGGGCACTGGGTCACTAAGGGTCAGACTCTCGCCGGACATGGGGTCACTCACGGTCAGACTCTCTCCAGACACGGGGTCACTCAGGGTCAGACTTTCTCTGGACACGGTGTCACTCAGTGTCAGACTCGCTCCGGACACGGTGTCGTTCAGGGTCAGATTCTCTCCGGACACGGGGTCACTCAGGGTCAGACTGTCTCCAGACACTGCGTCAGAAAGGGTCAGACTCTCTCCGGACACAGGGTCACTCAGGGACAGACTGTCTCCAGACATGCGGTCACTCAGGTTCAGACTCTCTCCGGACACGGGGTCACTCAGGGTCAGACTGTCTCTGGACACGGGGTCACTCAGGGTCAGACTCTCTCCGGACATTGGGTCACTCAGGGTCAGACTGTCTCCGGAAATGCGGTCACTCAGGGTCAGACTCTCTCCAGACACGGGGTCACTCAGGGTCAGACTGTCTCTGGACATGGGGTCACTCAGGGTCAGACTCTCTCTGGAAACAGGGTCACTCAGGGTCAGACTATCTCCGAGCATGGGGTCACTCAGGGTCAGACTCTCTCCAGACACGGGGTCACTCAGGGTCAGAATCTC
Organism: Pristiophorus japonicus; assembly: GCF_044704955.1. Taxonomy (NCBI): domain Eukaryota; kingdom Metazoa; phylum Chordata; class Chondrichthyes; family Pristiophoridae; genus Pristiophorus; species Pristiophorus japonicus. Next base: position 19,341,269 of record NC_092011.1, on the reverse strand, counting down.
TATGGACACGGCGTCACTCAGGGTCAGACTGTCTCCGGACACGGGGTCACTCAGGGTCAGACTCTCTCCGGACATGGGGTCACTCAGGGTCAGACTCTCTCCAGATACGTGGTCACTCAGGGTCAGACTACCTCCGGACACGGGGTCACTAAGGGGCAGACTCTCCACACACAGGGTTACTCAGGGTCAGACTGTCTCCGGACATGGGATCATTCAGGGTCAGACTCTCTCCGGACATTGGGTCGCTCATGGTCAGACTGTCTCCGGACACAGGGTCACTCAGGGTCGGATACTCCGGACACGGGGTCACTCAGGGTCAGACTGTCTCCAGACAGTGGGTCACTAAGGGTCAGACTCTCTCCGGACACGGGGTCACTCAGGGACAGACTGTCTCGGGATATGCAGTCACTCAGGGTCAGACTCTGTCCGGACATGGGGTCACTCAAGGTCAGACTATCTCCAGACACGGGGTCACTCAGGGTCAGGCTCACCGGACACGGGGTCACTCAGGATCAGACCGTCTCCGGACACGGGGTCAGTCAGGGACAGACCGTCTCCGGACATGGGGTCACTCAGGGTCAGACTGTCTCCGGACAAGTGGTCATTCAAGGTCAGACTGTCTCCGGACACGGGGTCACTCAGGGACAGACTGTCCCGGGACATGCGGTCACTCAGGGTCAGACTCTCTCTTGACACGGGGTCACTAAGAGTCAGATTCTCCGGACACGGGGTCACTCAGGGTCAGACTGTCTCCGGACACGGGGTCAGTTAGGGTCAGACTCCTTCCGTACACAGGGTCACTCAGGGTCAGACTGTCCCGGACACGGGGTCATTCAGGGTCAGCCTCCCTCCGGATATGGGGTCACTCAGGGTCAGACTCTCTCCGGACATGTGGTCACTCAGGGTCAGACTCTCTCCGGACACGGTGTCACTCAGGGTCAGACTCTCTCCGGACAAGGGGTCACTCAGGGTCAGACTCTCCGGACACGGGGTCACTCAGGGTCAGGCTCACCGGACACGAGGTCACTCAGGGTCAGACCGTCTCCGGACATGGGGTCACTCAGGGTCAGACTGTCTCCGGACACGGGGTCACTCAAGGTCAGACTGTCTCTGGACACGGGGTCACTCAGGGTCAGACTCTCTCCGGACATGGGGTCACTCAGGGTCAGACTCTCTCCGGACATGTGGTCACTCAGGGTCAGACTCTCTCTGGACACGGGGTCACTAAGGGTCAGACTCTCCGGACACGGGGTCACTCAGGGTCAGACTGTCTCCAGACATGGGGTCAGTTCGGGTCAGACTACTTCCGGACACAGGGTCACTCAGGGTCAGACTGCCTCTGGACACGGGGTCATTCAGGGTCAGACTCTCTCCTGATTCAGGGTCACTCATGGTCGGACTCTCCGGACACGAGGTCACTCAGGGTCAGACTGTCTCCGGGCACTGGTTCACGAAGGGTCAGACTCTCTCCGGACATGGGGTCACACAGGGTCAGACTCTCTCCAGACACGGGTTCACTCAGTTTCAGACTCTCTCCAGACATGGGGTCACTCAGGGTCAGACTCTCTCCGGACACGGTGTCACTCAGGGTCAGACTCTCTCCGGACACGGGGTCACTCAGGGTCAGACTCTCCGGACAAGGTGTCACTCAGGTTCAGACTCTCTCTGGACACGGCATCACACAGGGTCAGACTCTCTCCGGACACGAGTTCACTCAGGGTCAGGCTCTTCGGACACGGGGTCACTCAGGGTCACACTCTGGACACGGGGTCACTCAGGGTCAGACAATCTGCGGACACGGGTTCACTGAGGGTCAGACTGTTTCCAGACACGGCGTCACTCAGGGTCAGACACTCTAAGGACCTGGGCTCACTCAGGGTCAGACTCTCTCCAGACACGAAGTCACTCAGGGACAGACTCTCTCCGGAAACGGGGTCACTCAGGGCCAGACTCTCTCCGGACATGGGGTCACTCAGGGTCAGACTGTCTCCGGACACTGGGTCACTCAGGGTCAGACTCTCTCTGGATACGGGGTCACTCAGGGTCAGACTCTCTCCGGACACGGGGTCACTCAGGGTCAGGCTCTCCGGACAAGGGTTCACTCAGGGTCAGACTCTCTCCAGACACGTGGTCACTCAGGGTCAGACTCTCTCCGGACACGAAGTCACTCAGGGTCAGGCTCTCTCCAGAAACGGGGTCACTCAGGGTCAGACTCTCTCCGGACACGGGGTCACTCAGGGTCAGATGCTCTCTCGACACAGGGTCACTCCTGGTCAGACTCTCTCCGGACACGTGGTCACTCAGGGTCAGACTCTCTCTGGACACAAAGTCACTCAGGGTCAGACTCTCTCTGGAAACAGGGTCACTCAGGGTCAGACTATCTCCGGGCATGGGGTCACTCAGGGTCATACTCTCTCCAGACACGGGGTCACTCAGGGTCAGAATCTCTATGGACATGGGGTCACTCAGGGTCAGACTGTCTCCGGACACGGGGTCACTCAGGGTCAGACTCTCTCCGGACATGGGGTCACTCAGGGTCAGACTCTCTCCAGATACGTGGTCACTCAGGGTCAGACTACCTCCGGACACGGGGTCACTAAGGGGCAGACTCTCCACACACAGGGTTACTCAGGGTCAGACTGTCTCCGGACACGGGATCATTCAGGGTCAGACTCTCTCCGGACATTGGGTCGCTCATGGTCAGACTGTCTCCGGACACAGGGTCACTCAGGGTCGGATACTCCGGACACGGGGTCACTCAGGGTCAGACTGTCTCCAGACACTGGGTCACTAAGGGTCAGACTCTCTCCGGACACGGGGTCACTCAGGGACAGACTGTCTCGGGATATGCAGTCACTCGGGGTCAGACTCTGTCCGGACATGGGGTCACTCAAGGTCAGACTATCTCCAGACACGGGGTCACTCAGGGTCAGGCTCACCGGACACGGGGTCACTCAGGATCAGACCGTCTCCGGACACGGGGTCAGTCAGGGACAGACCGTCTCCGGACATGGGGTCACTCAGGGTCAGACTCTCTCCGGACAAGTGGTCATTCAAGGTCAGACTGTCTCCGGACACGGGGTCACTCAGGGACAGACTGTCCCGGGACATGCGGTCACTCAGGGTCAGACTCTCTCTGGACACGGGGTCACTAAGAGTCAGATTCTCCGGACACGGGGTCACTCAGGGTCAGACTGTCTCCGGACACGGGGTCAGTTAGGGTCAGACTTCTTCCGTACACAGGGTCACTCAGGGTCAGACTGTCCCGGACACGGGGTCATTCAGGGTCAGACTCTCTCCGGATACAAGGTCACTCAGGGTCGGACTCTCCGGACACGGGGTCACTCAGGGTCAGACTGTCTCCGGACACAGGGTCACTCAGGGACAGACCGTCTCCGGACATGGGGTCACTCTGGGTCAGACTGTCTCCGGACACGGGGTCACTCAGGGTCATACTGTCTCCGGACACGGGGTCATTCAGGGTCAGACTCTCTCCGGACATGGGGTCACTCAGGGTCAGACTGTTTCCGGACAAGGGGTCACTCAAGGTCAGACTGTCTCCGGACACCGGGTCACTCAGGGACAGACTGTCTCGGGACACGGGGTCACTCAAGGTCAGACTGTCTCTGGACACGGGGTCACTCAGGGTCAGACTCTCTCCGGACATGGGGTCACTCAGGGTCAGACTCTCTCCGGACATGTGGTCACTCAGGGTCAGACTCTCTCTGGACACGGGGTCATTAAGGGTCAGACTCTCCGGACACGGGGTCACTCAGGGTCAGACTGTCTCCAGACATGGGGTCAGTTCGGGTCAGACTACTTCCGGACACAGGGTCACTCAGGGTCAGACTGCCTCTGGACACGGGGTCATTCAGGGTCAGACTCTCTCCTGATTCAGGGTCACTCATGGTCGGACTCTCCGGACACGAGGTCACTCAGGGTCAGACTGTCTCCGGGCACTGGTTCACGAAGGGTCAGACTCTCTCCGGACATGGGGTCACACAGGGTCAGACTCTCTCCAGACACGGGGTCACTCAGTTTCAGACTCTCTCCAGACATGGGGTCACTCAGGGTCAGACTCTCTCCGGACACGGTGTCACTCAGGGTCAGACTCTCTCCGGACACGGGGTCACTCAGTGTCAGACTCTCCGGACAAGGGGTCACTCAGGGTCAGACTCTCTCTGGACACGGCATCACACAGGGTCAGACTCTCTCCGGACACGAGTTCACTCAGGGTCAGGCTCTTCGGACACGGCGTCACTCAGGGTCAGACACTCTAAGGACCTGGGCTCACTCAGGGTCAGACTCTCTCCAGACACGAAGTCACTCAGGGACAGACTCTCTCCGGAAACGGGGTCACTCAGGGCCAGACTCTCTCCGGACATGGGGTCACTCAGGGTCAGACTGTCTCCGGACACTGGGTCACTCAGGGTCAGACTCTCTCTGGATACGGGGTCACTCAGGGTCAGACTCTCTCCGGACACGGGGTCACTCAGGGTCAGGCTCTCCGGACAAGGGTTCACTCAGGGTCAGACTCTCTCCAGACACGTGGTCACTCAGGGTCAGACTCTCTCCGGACACGAAGTCACTCAGGGTCAGGCTCTCTCCAGAAACGGGGTCACTCAGGGTCAGACTACCTCCGGACACGGGGTCACTAAGGGGCAGACTCTCTCCAGACACGAAGTCACTCAGGGTCAGACTCTCTCCGGAAACGGGGTCACACAGGGTCAGACTCTCTCCGGACACGGGGTCACTCAGGGTCAGATGCTCTCTCGACACAGGGTCACTCCTGGTCAGACTCTCTCCGGACACGTGGTCACTCAGGTTCAGACTCTCTCTGGACACAAAGTCACTCAGGGTCAGACTCTCTCTGGAAACAGGGTCACTCAGGGTCAGACTATCTCCGGGCATGGGGTCACTCAGGGTCATACTCTCTCCAGACACGGGGTCACTCAGGGTCAGAATCTCTATGGACATGGGGTCACTCAGGGTCAGACTGTCTCCGGACACGGGGTCACTCAGGGTCAGACTCTCTCCGGACATGGGGTCACTCAGGGTCAGACTCTCTCCAGATACGTGGTCACTCAGGGTCAGACTACCTCCGGACATGGGGTCACTAAGGGGCAGACTCTCCACACACAGGGTTACTCAGGGTCAGACTGTCTCCGGACACGGGATCATTCAGGGTCAGACTCTCTCCGGACATTGGGTCGCTCATGGTCAGACTGTCTCCGGACACAGGGTCACTCAGGGTCGGATACTCCGGACACGGGGTCACTCAGGGTCAGACTGTCTCCAGACACTGGGTCACTAAGGGTCAGACTCTCTCCGGACACGGGGTCACTCAGGGACAGACTGTCTCAGGATATGCAGTCACTCGGGGTCAGACTCTGTCCGGACATGGGGTCACTCAAGGTCAGACTATCTCCAGACACGGGGTCACTCAGGGTCAGGCTCACCGGACACGGGGTCACTCAGGATCAGACCGTCTCCGGACACGGGGTCAGTCAGGGACAGACCGTCTCCGGACATGGGGTCACTCAGGGTCAGACTGTCTCCGGACAAGTGGTCATTCAAGGTCAGACTGTCTCCGGACACGGGGTCACTCAGGGACAGACTGTCCCGGGACATGCGGTCACTCAGGGTCAGACTCTCTCTGGACACGGGGTCACTAAGAGTCAGATTCTCCGGACACGGGGTCACTCAGGGTCAGACTGTCTCCGGACACGGGGTCACTCAGGGTCAGGCTCACCGGACACGAGGTCACTCAGGGTCAGACCGTCTCCGGACATGGGGTCACTCAGGGTCAGACTGTCTCCGGACATGGGGTCACTCAAGGTCAGACTGTCTCTGGACACGGGGTCACTCAGGGTCAGACTCTCTCCGGACATGGGGTCACTCAGGGTCAGACTCTCTCCGGACATGTGGTCACTCAGGGTCAGACTCTCTCTGGACACGGGGTCACTAAGGGTCAGACTCTCCGGACACGGGGTCACTCAGGGTCAGACTGTCTCCAGACATGGGGTCAGTTCGGGTCAGACTACTTCCGGACACAGGGTCACTCAGGGTCAGACTGCCTCTGGACACGGGGTCATTCAGGGTCAGACTCTCTCCTGATTCAGGGTCACTCATGGTCGGACTCTCCGGACACGAGGTCACTCAGGGTCAGACTGTCTCCGGGCACTGGTTCACGAAGGGTCAGACTCTCTCCGGACATGGGGTCACACAGGGTCAGACTCTCTCCAGACACGGGGTCACTCAGTTTCAGACTCTCTCCAGACATGGGGTCACTCAGGGTCAGACTCTCTCCGGACACGGTGTCACTCAGGGTCAGACTCTCTCCGGACACGGGGTCACTCAGGGTCAGACTCTCCGGACAAGGTGTCACTCAGGTTCAGACTCTCTCTGGACACGGCATCACACAGGGTCAGACTCTCTCCGGACACGAGTTCACTCAGGGTCAGGCTCTTCGGACACGGTGTCACTCAGGGTCACACTCTGGACACGGGGTCACTCAGGGTCAGACAATCTGCGGACACGGGTTCACTGAGGGTCAGACTGTTTCCAGACACGGCGTCACTCAGGGTCAGACACTCTAAGGACCTGGGCTCACTCAGGGTCAGACTCTCTCCAGACACGAAGTCACTCAGGGACAGACTCTCTCCGGAAACGGGGTCACTCAGGGCCAGACTCTCTCCGGACATGGGGTCACTCAGGGTCAGACTGTCTCCGGACACTGGGTCACTCAGGGTCAGACTCTCTCTGGATACGGGGTCACTCAGGGTCAGACTCTCTCCGGACACGGGGTCACTCAGGGTCAGGCTCTCCGGACAAGGGTTCACTCAGGGTCAGACTCTCTCCAGACACGTGGTCACTCAGGGTCAGACTCTCTCCGGACACGAAGTCACTCAGGGTCAGGCTCTCTCCAGAAACGGGGTCACTCAGGGTCAGACTCTCTCCGGACACGGGGTCACTCAGGGTCAGATGCTCTCTCGACACAGGGTCACTCCTGGTCAGACTCTCTCCGGACACGTGGTCACTCAGGGTCAGACTCTCTCTGGACACAAAGTCACTCAGGGTCAGACTCTCTCTGGAAACAGGGTCACTCAGGGTCAGACTATCTCCGGGCATGGGGTCACTCAGGGTCATACTCTCTCCAGACACGGGGTCACTCAGGGTCAGAATCTCTATGGACATGGGGTCACTCAGGGTCAGACTGTCTCCGGACACGGGGTCACTCAGGGTCAGACTCTCTCCGGACATGGGGTCACTCAGGGTCAGACTCTCTCCAGATACGTGGTCACTCAGGGTCAGACTACCTCCGGACACGGGGTCACTAAGGGGCAGACTCTCCACACACAGGGTTACTCAGGGTCAGACTGTCTCCGGACACGGGATCATTCAGGGTCAGACTCTCTCCGGACATTGGGTCGCTCATGGTCAGACTGTCTCCGGACACAGGGTCACTCAGGGTCGGATACTCCGGACACGGGGTCACTCAGGGTCAGACTGTCTCCAGACACTGGGTCACTAAGGGTCAGACTCTCTCCGGACACGGGGTCACTCAGGGACAGACTGTCTCGGGATATGCAGTCACTCGGGGTCAGACTCTGTCCGGACATGGGGTCACTCAAGGTCAGACTATCTCCAGACACGGGGTCACTCAGGGTCAGGGTCACCGGACACGGGGTCACTCAGGATCAGACCGTCTCCGGACACGGGGTCAGTCAGGGACAGACCGTCTCCGGACATGGGGTCACTCAGGGTCAGACTGTCTCCGGACAAGTGGTCATTCAAGGTCAGACTGTCTCCGGACACGGGGTCACTCAGGGACAGACTGTCCCGGGACATGCGGTCACTCAGGGTCAGACTCTCTCTGGACACGGGGTCACTAAGAGTCAGATTCTCCGGACACGGGGTCACTCAGGGTCAGACTGTCTCCGGACACGGGGTCAGTTAGGGTCAGACTTCTTCCGTACACAGGGTCACTCAGGGTCAGACTGTCCCGGACACGGGGTCATTCAGGGTCAGACTCTCTCCGGATACAAGGTCACTCAGGGTCGGACTCTCCGGACACGGGGTCACTCAGGGTCAGACTGTCTCCGGACACAGGGTCACTCAGGGACAGACCGTCTCCGGACATGGGGTCACTCTGGGTCAGACTGTCTCCGGACACGGGGTCACTCAGGGTCATACTGTCTCCGGACACGGGGTCATTCAGGGTCAGACTCTCTCCGGACATGCGGTCACTCAGGGTCAGACTGTTTCCGGACAAGGGGTCACTCAAGGTCAGACTGTCTCCAGACACGGGGTCACTCAGGGACAGACTGTCTCGGGACATGCGGTCACTCAGGGTCAGACTCTCTCTGGACATGGGGTCACTAAGGGTCAGACTCTCTCCGGATACAAGGTCACTCAGGGTCGGACTCTCTGGACACGGGGTCACTCAGGGTCAGACTGTCTCCGGACACTGGGTCACTAAGGGTCAGACTCTCTCCAGACACGTTGTCACTCAGGGTCAGACTCTCTCCGGACACGGTGTCACTCAGGGTCAGACTCTCTCCGGACACGGTGTCATTCAGGGACAGACTCTCTCCGGTCACGGGGTTACTCAGGGACAGACTCTCTCTGGACACAAAGTCACTCAGGGTCAGACTCTCTCTGGAAACAGGGTCACTCAGGGTCAGACTATCTCCGGGCATGGGGTCACTCAGGGTCATACTCTCTCCAGACACGGGGTCACTCAGGGTCAGAATCTCTATGGACATGGGGTCACTCAGGGTCAGACTGTCTCCGGACACGGGGTCACTCAGGGTCAGACTCTCTCCGGACATGGGGTCACTCAGGGTCAGACTCTCTCCAGATACGTGGTCACTCAGGGTCAGACTACCTCCGGACACGGGGTCACTAAGGGGCAGACTCTCCACACACAGGGTTACTCAGGGTCAGACTGTCTCCGGACACGGGATCATTCAGGGTCAGACTCTCTCCGGACATTGGGTCGCTCATGGTCAGACTGTCTCCGGACACAGGGTCACTCAGGGTCGGATACTCCGGACACGGGGTCACTCAGGGTCAGACTGTCTCCAGACACTGGGTCACTAAGGGTCAGACTCTCTCCGGACACGGGGTCACTCAGGGACAGACTGTCTCGGGATATGCAGTCACTCGGGGTCAGACTCTGTCCGGACATGGGGTCACTCAAGGTCAGACTATCTCCAGACACGGGGTCACTCAGGGTCAGGCTCACCGGACACGGGGTCACTCAGGATCAGACCGTCTCCGGACACGGGGTCAGTCAGGGACAGACCGTCTCCGGACATGGGGTCACTCAGGGTCAGACTGTCTCCGGACAAGTGGTCATTCAAGGTCAGACTGTCTCCGGACACGGGGTCACTCAGGGACAGACTGTCCCGGGACATGCGGTCACTCAGGGTCAGACTCTCTCTGGACACGGGGTCACTAAGAGTCAGATTCTCCGGACACGGGGTCACTCAGGGTCAGACTGTCCCGGACACGGGGTCATTCAGGGTCAGACTCTCTCCGGATACAAGGTCACTCAGGGTCGGACTCTCCGGACACGGGGTCACTCAGGGTCAGACTGTCTCCGGACACAGGGTCACTCAGGGACAGACCGTCTCCGGACATGGGGTCACTCTGGGTCAGACTGTCTCCGGACACGGGGTCACTCAGGGTCATACTGTCTCCGGACACGGGGTCATTCAGGGTCAGACTCTCTCCGGACATGGGGTCACTCAGGGTCAGACTGTTTCCGGACAAGGGGTCACTCAAGGTCAGACTGTCTCCGGACACGGGGTCACTCAGGGACAGACTGTCTCGGGACACGGGGTTACTCAAGGTCAGACTGTCTCTGGACACGGGGTCACTCAGGGTCAGACTCTCTCCGGACATGGGGTCACTCAGGGTCATACTCTCTCCAGACACGGGGTCACTCAGGGTCAGAATCTCTATGGACATGGGGTCACTCAGGGTCAGACTGTCTCCGGACACGGGGTCACTCAGGGTCAGACTCTCTCCGGACATGGGGTCACTCAGGGTCAGACTCTCTCCAGATACGTGGTCACTCAGGGTCAGACTACCTCCGGACACGGGGTCACTAAGGGGCAGACTCTCCACACACAGGGTTACTCAGGGTCAGACTGTCTCCGGACACGGGATCATTCAGGGTCAGACTCTCTCCGGACATTGGGTCGCTCATGGTCAGACTGTCTCCGGACACAGGGTCACTCAGGGTCGGATACTCCGGACACGGGGTCACTCAGGGTCAGACTGTCTCCAGACACTGGGTCACTAAGGGTCAGACTCTCTCCGGACACGGGGTCACTCAGGGACAGACTGTCTCGGGATATGCAGTCACTCGGGGTCAGACTCTGTCCGGACATGGGGTCACTCAAGGTCAGACTATCTCCAGACACGGGGTCACTCAGGGTCAGGGTCACCGGACACGGGGTCACTCAGGATCAGACCGTCTCCGGACACGGGGTCAGTCAGGGACAGACCGTCTCCGGACATGGGGTCACTCAGGGTCAGACTGTCTCCGGACAAGTGGTCATTCAAGGTCAGACTGTCTCCGGACACGGGGTCACTCAGGGACAGACTGTCCCGGGACATGCGGTCACTCAGGGTCAGACTCTCTCTGGACACGGGGTCACTAAGAGTCAGATTCTCCGGACACGGGGTCACTCAGGGTCAGACTGTCCCGGACACGGGGTCATTCAGGGTCAGACTCTCTCCGGATACAAGGTCACTCAGGGTCGGACTCTCCGGACACGGGGTCACTCAGGGTCAGACTGTCTCCGGACACAGGGTCACTCAGGGACAGACCGTCTCCGGACATGGGGTCACTCTGGGTCAGACTGTCTCCGGACACGGGGTCACTCAGGGTCATACTGTCTCCGGACACGGGGTCATTCAGGGTCAGACTCTCTCCGGACATGGGGTCACTCAGGGTCAGACTGTTTCCGGACAAGGGGTCACTCAAGGTCAGACTGTCTCCGGACACGGGGTCACTCAGGGACAGACTGTCTCGGGACACGGGGTCACTCAAGGTCAGACTGTCTCTGGACACGGGGTCACTCAGGGTCAGACTCTCTCCGGACATGGGGTCACTCAGGGTCAGACTCTCTCCGGACATGTGGTCACTCAGGGTCAGACTCTCTCTGGACACGGGGTCACTAAGGGTCAGACTCTCCGGACACGGGGTCACTCAGGGTCAGACTGTCTCGAAACATGGGGTCAGTTCGGGTCAGACTACTTCCGGACACAGGGTCACTCAGGGTCAGACTGCCTCTGGACACGGGGTCATTCAGGGTCAGACTCTCTCCTGATTCAGGGTCACTCATGGTCGGACACTCCGGACACGAGTTCACTCAGGGTCAGACTGTCTCCGGGCACTGGTTCACGAAGGGTCAGACTCTCTCCGGACATGGGGTCACACAGGGTCAGACTCTCTCCAGACACGGGGTCACTCAGTTTCAGACTCTCTCCAGACATGGGGTCACTCAGGGTCAGACTCTCTCCGGACACGGTGTCACTCAGGGTCAGACTCTCTCCGGACACGGGGTCACTCAGGGTCAGACTCTCCGGACAAGGTGTCACTCAGGTTCAGACTCTCTCTGGACACGGCATCACACAGGGTCAGACTCTCTCCGGACACGAGTTCACTCAGGGTCAGGCTCTTCGGACACGGCGTCACTCAGGGTCAGACACTCTAAGGACCTGGGCTCACTCAGGGTCAGACTCTCTCCAGACACGAAGTCACTCAGGGACAGACTCTCTCCGGAAACGGGGTCACTCAGGGCCAGACTCTCTCCGGACATGGGGTCACTCAGGGTCAGACTGTCTCTGGACACTGGGTCACTCAGGGTCAGACTCTCTCTGGATACGGGGTCACTCAGGGTCAGACTCTCTCCGGACACGGGGTCACTCAGGGTCAGGCTCTCCGGACAAGGGTTCACTCAGGGTCAGACTCTCTCCAGACACGTGGTCAATCAGGGTCAGACTCTCTCCGGACACGAAGTCACTCAGGGTCAGGCTCTCTCCAGAAACGGGGTCACTCAGGGTCAGACTACCTCCGGACACGGGGTCACTAAGGGGCAGACTCTCTCCAGACACGAAGTCACTCAGGGTCAGACTCTCTCCGGAAACGGGGTCACACAGGGTCAGACTCTCTCCGGACACGGGGTCACTCAGGGTCAGATGCTCTCTCGACACAGGGTCACTCCTGGTCAGACTCTCTCCGGACACGTGGTCACTCAGGGTCAGACTCTCTCTGGACACAAAGTCACTCAGGGTCAGACTCTCTCTGGAAACAGGGTCACTCAGGGTCAGACTATCTCCGGGCATGGGGTCACTCAGGGTCATACTCTCTCCAGACACGGGGTCACTCAGGGTCAGAATCTCTATGGACATGGGGTCACTCAGGGTCAGACTGTCTCCGGACACGGGGTCACTCAGGGTCAGACTCTCTCCGGACATGGGGTCACTCAGGGTCAGACTCTCTCCAGATACGTGGTCACTCAGGGTCAGACTACCTCCGGACACGGGGTCACTAAGGGGCAGACTCTCCACACACAGGGTTACTCAGGGTCAGACTGTCTCCGGACACGGGATCATTCAGGGTCAGACTCTCTCCGGACATTGGGTCGCTCATGGTCAGACTGTCTCCGGACACAGGGTCACTCAGGGTCGGATACTCCGGACACGGGGTCACTCAGGGTCAGACTGTCTCCAGACACTGGGTCACTAAGGGTCAGACTCTCTCCGGACACGGGGTCACTCAGGGACAGACTGTCTCGGGATATGCAGTCACTCGGGGTCAGACTCTGTCCGGACATGGGGTCACTCAAGGTCAGACTATCTCCAGACACGGGGTCACTCAGGGTCAGACTCTCTCCTGATTCAGGGTCACTCATGGTCGGACTCTCCGGACACGAGTTCACTCAGGGTCAGACTGTCTCCGGGCACTGGTTCACGAAGGGTCAGACTCTCTCCGGACATGGGGTCACACAGGGTCAGACTCTCTCCAGACACGGGGTCACTCAGTTTCAGACTCTCTCCAGACATGGGGTCACTCAGGGTCAGACTCTCTCCGGACACGGTGTCACTCAGGGTCAGACTCTCTCCGGACACGGGGTCACTCAGGGTCAGACTCTCCGGACAAGGTGTCACTCAGGTTCAGACTCTCTCTGGACACGGCATCACACAGGGTCAGACTCTCTCCGGACACGAGTTCACACAGGGTCAGGCTCTTCGGACACGGCGTCACTCAGGGTCAGACACTCTAAGGACCTGGGCTCACTCAGGGTCAGACTCTCTCCAGACACGAAGTCACTCAGGGACAGACTCTCTCCGGAAACGGGGTCACTCAGGGCCAGACTCTCTCTCCGGACATGGGGTCACTCAGGGTCAGACTGTCTCCGGACACTGGGTCACTCAGGGTCAGACTCTCTCTGGATACGGGGTCACTCAGGGTCAGACTCTCTCCGGACACGGGGTCACTCAGGGTCAGGCTCTCCGGACAAGGGTTCACTCAGGGTCAGACTCTCTCCAGACACGTGGTCAATCAGGGTCAGACTCTCTCCGGACACGAAGTCACTCAGGGTCAGGCTCTCTCCAGAAACGGGGTCACTCAGGGTCAGACTACCTCCGGACACGGGGTCACTAAGGGGCAGACTCTCTCCAGACACGAAGTCACTCAGGGTCAGACTCTCTCCGGAAACGGGGTCACACAGGGTCAGACTCTCTCCGGACACGGGGTCACTCAGGGTCAGATGCTCTCTCGACACAGGGTCACTCCTGGTCAGACTCTCTCCGGACACGTGGTCACTCAGGGTCAGACTCTCTCTGGACACAAAGTCACTCAGGGTCAGACTCTCTCTGGAAACAGGGTCACTCAGGGTCAGACTATCTCCGGGCATGGGGTCACTCAGGGTCATACTCTCTCCAGACACGGGGTCACTCAGGGTCAGAATCTCTATGGACATGGGGTCACTCAGGGTCAGACTGTCTCCGGACACGGGGTCACTCAGGGTCAGACTCTCTCCGGACATGGGGTCACTCAGGGTCAGACTCTCTCCAGATACGTGGTCACTCAGGGTCAGACTACCTCCGGACACGGGGTCACTAAGGGGCAGACTCTCCACACACAGGGTTACTCAGGGTCAGACTGTCTCCGGACACGGGATCATTCAGGGTCAGACTCTCTCCGGACATTGGGTCGCTCATGGTCAGACTGTCTCCGGACACAGGGTCACTCAGGGTCGGATACTCCGGACACGGGGTCACTCAGGGTCAGACTGTCTCCAGACACTGGGTCACTAAGGGTCAGACTCTCTCCGGACACGGGGTCACTCAGGGACAGACTGTCTCGGGATATGCAGTCACTCGGGGTCAGACTCTGTCCGGACATGGGGTCACTCAAGGTCAGACTATCTCCAGACACGGGGTCACTCAGGGTCAGGCTCACCGGACACGGGGTCACTCAGGATCAGACCGTCTCCGGACACGGAGTCAGTCAGGGACAGACCGTCTCCGGACATGGGGTCACTCAGGGTCAGACTGTCTCCGGACAAGTGGTCATTCAAGGTCAGACTGTCTCCGGACACGGGGTCACTCAGGGACAGACTGTCCCGGGACATGCGGTCACTCAGGGTCAGACTCTCTCTGGACACGGGGTCACTAAGAGTCAGATTCTCCGGACACGGGGTCACTCAGGGTCAGACTGTCTCCGGACACGGGGTCAGTTAGGGTCAGACTTCTTCCGTACACAGGGTCACTCAGGGTCAGACTGTCCCGGACACGGGGTCATTCAGGGTCAGACTCTCTCCGGATACAAGGTCACTCAGGGTCGGACTCTCCGGACACGGGGTCACTCAGGGTCAGACTGTCTCCGGACACAGGGTCACTCAGGGACAGACCGTCTCCGGACATGGGGTCACTCTGGGTCAGACTGTCTCCGGACACGGGGTCACTCAGGGTCATACTGTCTCCGGACACGGGGTCATTCAGGGTCAGACTCTCTCCGGACATGGGGTCACTCAGGGTCAGACTGTTTCCGGACAAGGGGTCACTCAAGGTCAGACTGTCTCCGGACACGGGGTCACTCAGGGACAGACTGTCTCGGGACATGCGGTCACTCAGGGTCAGACTCTCTCTGGACATGGGGTCACTAAGGGTCAGACTCTCTCCGGATACAAGGTCACTCAGGGTCGGACTCTCTGGACACGGGGTCACTCAGGGTCAGACTGTCTCCGGACACGGGGTCACTAAGGGTCAGACTCTCTCCAGACACGTTGTCACTCAGGGTCAGACTCTCTCCGGACACGGTGTCACTCAGGGTCAGACTCTCTCCGGACACGGTGTCATTCAGGGACAGACTCTCTCCGGACACGGGGTTACTCAGGGACAGACTCTCCGGATACAGGGTCACTCAGGGTCAGGCTCACCGGACACGGGGTCACTCTGGGTCAGTCAGTCTCCGGACATGGGGTCACTCAGGGTCAGACTGTCTCCGGACATGGGGTCAGTTAGGGTCAGACTCCTTCCGGACACAGGGTCACTCAGGGTCAGATGTCTCCGGACACGGGGTCAGTTAGGGTCAGACTCCTTCCGGACACAGGGTCACTCAGGGTCAGGCTGTCTCCGGACACGGGGTCATTCAGGGTCAGACTCTCTCCGGATACAAGGTCACTCAGGGTCGGACACTCCGGACACGGGGTCACTCAGGGTCAGACTGTCTCCGGACACTGGGTCACTAAGGGTCAGACTCTCTCCAGACACGGTGTCACTCAGGGTCAGACTCTCTCCGGACACGGTGTCACTCAGGGTCAGACTCTCTCCGGACACGGTGTCATTCAGGGACAGACTCTCTCCGGACACGGGGTTACTCAGGGTCAGACTCTCCGGACACAGGGTCACTCAGGGTCAGGCTCACCGGACACGGGGTCACTCAGGGTCAGACAGTCTCCGGACATGGGGTCACTCAGGGTCAGACTGTCTCCGGACATGGGGTCAGTTAGGGTCAGACTCCTTCCGGACACAGGGTCACTCAGGGTCAGACTGTCTCCGGACACAGAGTCACTCAGGGTCGGACTCTCCGGACACGGGGTCACTCAGGGTCAGACTGTCTCCAGACACTGGGTCACTAAGGGTCAGACTCTCTCCGGACACGGGCTCACTCAGGGACAGACTGTCTCGGGACATGCGGTCACTCAGGGTCAGACTCTCTCAGGACACGGGGTCACTCAGGGTCAGGCTCACCGGACACGGTGTCACTAAGGGTCAGACTCTTCGGACACGGCATCACGCAGGGTCAGACTGCCTCCGGATACCGGGTCACTTAGGGTCAGACTCCTTCCGGACACAGGGTCACTCAGGGTCAGACTGTCTCCGGACACGGGGTCATTCAGGGTCAGACTCTCTCCGGATACAGGTCACTCAAGGTCGGACTCTCCGGATACGGTGTCACTCAGGGTCAGACTGTCTCCGGACACGGGGTCATTCTGGGTCAGACTCTCTCCGGATACAGGGTCACTCAAGGTCAGACTCTCCGGACACGGGGTCACTCAGGGTCAGACTGTCTCCGGACACTGGGTCACTAATGGTCAGACTCTCTCCGGACATGGGCTCACTCAGGGACAGACTGTCTAGGGACATGCGGTCACTCAGGGTCAGACTCTCTCTGGACACGGGGTCACTCAGGGTCAGGCTCACCGGACACGGTGTCACTCAGGGTCGGACTCTCCGGACACGGGGGCACTCAGGGTCAGACTGTCTCTGGACACTGGTTCACGAAGGGTCAGACTCTCTCCGGACATGGGGTCACACAGGGTCAGACTCTCTCCAGACACGGGGTCACTCAGTGTCAGACTCTCTACAGACATGGGGTCACTCAGGGTCAGACTCTCTCCAGACACGAAGTCACTCAGGGACAGACTCTCTCCGGAAACGGGGTCACTCAGGGTCAGACTCTCTCCGGACATGGGGTCACTCAGGGTCAGACTGTCTCCAGACACGAAGTCACTCAGGGACAGACTCTCTCCGGAAACGGGGTCACTCAGGGTCAGACTCTCTCCGGACATGGGGTCACTCAGGGTCAGACACTCTCAGGACACGGTGTCACTCAGGGTCAGACTCTCTCCAGACACGAAGTCACTCAGGGACAGACTCTCTCCGGAAACGGGGTAACTCAGGGTCAGACTCTCTCCGGACATGGGGTCACTCAGGGTCAGACTGTCTCCGGACACTGGGTCACTCAGGGTCAGACTCTCTCTGGATACGGGGTCACTCAGGGTCAGACTCTCTCCGGACACGGGGTCACTCAGGGTCAGGCTCTCCGGACAAGGGTTCACTCAGGGTCAGACTCTCTTCAGACACGTGGTCACTCAGGGTCAGACTCTCTCCGGACACGAAATCACTCAGGGTCAGGCTCTCTCCGGAAACGGGGTCACTCAGGGTCAGACTCTCTCCGGACACGGGGTCACTCAGGGTCAGACTCTCTCTCGACACAGGGTCACTCCTGGTCAAACTCTCTCCGGACACGTGGTCACTCAGGGTCAGACTCTCTCTGGACACAAAGTCACTCAGGGTCAGACTCTCTCTGGACACTGGGTCACTAAGGGTCAGACTCTCTCCGGATATGGGGTCACTCAGGGTCAGACTCTCTCCAGACACGGGGTCACTCAGGGTCAGACTCTCTCCGGACACATTGTCACTCAGGGTCAGACTCACTCCGGACACGGTGTCATTCAGGGACAGACTCTCTCCGGACACGGGGTCACTCAGGGTCAGACTCTCCGGACACAGGGTCACTCAGGGTCAGGCACACCGGACACGGGGTCAGTTAGGGTCAGACTCCTTCCAGATACAGGGTCACTCAGGGTCGGACTATCTCCGGACACGTGGTCATTCAGGGTCAGACTCTCTCCGGATACAGGGTCACTCAGGGTCGGACACTCCGGACACGAGGTCACTCAGGGTCAGACTGTCTCCGGGCACTGGGTCACTAAGGGTCAGACTCTCGCCGGACATGGGGTCACTCAGGGTCAGACTCTCTCCAGACACGGGGTCACTCAGGGTCAGACTCTCTCTGGACACGGTGCCACTCAGGGTCAGACTCTCTCCGGACACGGTGTCGTTCAGGATCAGATTCTCTCCGGACACGGGGTCACTCAGGGTCAGACTGTCTCCAGACACTGCGTCAGAAAGGGTCAGACTCTCTCCGGACACAGGGTCACTCAGGGACAGACTGTCTCCAGACATGCGGTCACTCAGGGTCAGACTGTCTCCGGACACGGGGTCACTCAGGGTCAGACTGTCTCTGGACACGGGGTCACTCAGGGTCAGACTCTCTCCGGACATTGGGTCACTCAGGGTCAGACTGTCTCTGGACACGAGGTCACTCAGGGTCAGACTCTTTCTGGAAACGGGGTCACTCAGGGTCAGACTATCTCCGGGCATGGGGTCACTCAGGGTCAGACTCTCTCCGGACACGGGGTCACTCAGGGTCAGAATCTCTATGGACACGGGGTCACTCAGGGTCAGACTGTCTCCGGACACGGGGTCACTCAGGGTCAGACTCTCTCCAGACATGGGGTCACTCAGGGTCAGACTCTCTCCAGATACGTGGTCACTCAGGGTCAGACTACCTCCGGACACGGGGTCACTAAGGGTCAGACTCTCCACACACAGGGTTACTCAGGGTCAGACTGTCTCCGGACACGGGATCATTCAGGGTCAGACTCTCTCCGGACATTGGGTCGCTCATGGTCAGACTGTCTCCGGACACTGGGTCACTCAGGGTCGGATACTCCGGACACGGGGTCACTCAGGGTCAGACTGTCTCCAGACACTGGGTCACTAAGGGTCAGACTCTCTCTGGACACGGGGTCACTCAGGGACAGACTGTCTCGGGATATGCAGTCACTCAGGGTCAGATTCTGTCCGGACATGGGGTCACTCAAGGTCAGACTATCTCCAGACACGGGGTCACTCAGGGTCAGGCTCACCGGACATGGGGTCACTCAGGATCAGACCGTCTCCGGACACGGGGTCACTCAGGGTCAGACTGTCTCCGGACACGGGGTCATTCAGGGTCAGACTCTCTCCGGACATTGGGTCACTCAGGGTCAGACTGTCTCCAGACACAGGATCACTCAGGGACAGACCGTCTCCGGACATGGGGTCACTCAGGGTCAGAGTGTCTCCGGACAAGTGGTCATTCAAGGTCAGACTGTCTCCGGACACGGGGTCACTCAGGGACAGACTGTCCCGGGACATGCGGTCACTCAGGGTCAGACTCTCCCTGAACACGGGGTCACTAAGAGTCAGATTCTCCGGACACGGGGTCACTCAGGGTCAGACTGTCTCCGGACACGGGGTCAGTTAGGGTCAGACTCCTTCCGGACACAGGGTCACTCAGGGTCAGACTGTCCTGGACACGGGGTCATTCAGGGTCAGACTCTCTCCGGATACAAGGTCACTCAGGGTCGGACTCTCTGGACACGGGGTCACTCAGGGTCAGACTGTCTCCGGACACTGGGTCACTAAGGGTCAGACTCTCTCCGGACATGGGGTCACTTTGGGTCAGACTCTCTCCAGACACGGTGTCACTCAGGGTCAGACTCTCTCCGGACACAGTGTCACTCAGGGTCAGACTCTCTCCGGACACGGTGTCATTCAGGGACAGACTCTCTCCGGACACGGGCTTACTCAGGGTCAGACTCTCCGGACACAGGGTCACTCAGGGTCAGGCTCACCGGACACGGGGTCACTCAGGGTCAGACTCGCTCCGGATACAAGGTCACTCAGGGTCGGACTCTCCGGACACGGGGTCACTCAGGGTCAGACTCTCTCTGGACACGGTGTCACTCAGGGTCAGACTCTCTCCGGACACGGTGTCGTTCAGGGTCAGACTGTCTCTGGACACGGGGTCACTCAGGGTCAGACTCTCTCCGGACATGTGGTCACTCAGGGTCAGACTCTCTCCGGACATGTGGTCACTCAGGGTCAGACTCTCTCTGGACACGGGGTCACTAAGGGTCAGACTCTCCGGACACGGGGTCACTCAGGGACAGACTGTCTCCAGACACGGGGTCAGTTAGGGTAAGACTCCTTCCGGACACAGGGTCACTCAGGGTCAGACTGCCTCCGGACACGGGGTCATTCAGGGTCAGACTCTCTCCGGATACAGGGTCACTCATGGTCGGACTCTCCGGACACGGGGTCACTCAGGGTCAGATTGTCTCCGGGCACTGGTTCACTCAGGGTCAGACTCTCTCCGGACACGGTGTCACTCAGAGTCAGACTCTCTCCGGACACAGTGTCATTCAGGGTCAGACTCTCTCCGGACCCGGGGTCACTCAGGGTCAGACTCTCCGGACAAGGTGTCACTCAGGTTCAGACTCTCTTTGCACACGGCATCACTCAGGGTCAGACTCTCTCCGGACACGGGGTCACTCAGGGTCAGGCTCTTCGGACACGGGGTCACTCACGGTCACACTCTGGACACGGGATCTCTCAGGGTCAGACAATCTGCGGATACGGGTTCACTGAGGGTCAGACTGTTTCCAGACACGGCGTCACTCAGGGTCAGACACTCTAAGGACATGGGGTCACTCAGGGTCAGACTCTCTCCAGACACGAAGTCACTCAGGGACAGACTCTCTCCAGAAACGGGGTCACTCAAGGTCAGACTCTCTCCGGACATGGGGTCACTCAGGGTCAGACTGTCTCCGGACACTGGGTCACTCAGGGTCAGACTCTCTCTGGACACGGGGTCACTCAGGGTCAGACTCTCTCCGGACACGGGGTCACTCAGGGTCAGGCTCTCTGGACAAGGGTTCACTCAGGGTCAGACTCTCTCCGGACACGTGGTCACTCAGGGTCAGACTCTCTCCGGACACGAAATCACTCAGGGTCAGACTCTTTGCGGACATGGGGTCACACAGGGTCAGACACTCTCAGGACATGGGGTCACTCAGGGTCAGACTCTCTCCAGACACGTGGTCACTCAGGGTCAGACTCTCTCCGGACACGAAGTCACTCAGGGTCAGGCTCTCTACGGAAACGGGGTCACTCAGGGTCAGACTCTCTCCGGACACGGGGTCACTCAGGGTCAGACTCTCTCTGGACACAAAGTCACTCAGGGTCAGACTCTCTCTGGACACTGGGTCACTAAGGGTCAGACTCTCTCCGGATATGGGGTCACTCAGGGTCAGACGCTCTCCAGACACGGGGTCACTCAGGGTCAGACTCTCTCCAGACACGTTGTCACTCAGGGTCAGACTCTCTCCGGACACGGTGCATTCAGGAACACACTCTCTCCGGACACGGGGTCACTCAGGGTCAGACTCTCCGGACACAGGTTCACTCAGGGTCAGGCTCACCGGACACGGGGTCACTCACGGTCAGACAGTCTCCGGACATGGGGTCACTCAGGGTCAGACTGTCTCCGGACACGGGGTCAGTTAGGGTCAGACTCCTTCCGGACACAGGGTCACTCAGGGTCAGACTGTCTCCGGACATGTGGTCATTCAGGGTCAGACTCTCTCCGGATACAGGGTCACTCAGGGTCGGACTCTCCGGACACGAGGTCACTCAGGGTCAGACTCTCTCCAGACACGGGGTCACTCAGGGTCAGACTCTCTCTGGACACGGTGTCACTCCGGGTCAGACTCTCTCCAGACATGGTGTCATTCAGGGTCAGATTCTCTCCGGACACGGGGTCACTCAGGGTCAGACTGTCTCCGGACACTGGGTCAGTCAGGGTCAGACTCTCTCCGGACACAGGGTCACTCAGGGACAGACTGTCTCCACACATGCGGTCACTCAGGGTCAGACTCTCTCCGGACACGTGGTCACTCAGGGTCAGATTGTCTCTGGACACGGTGTCACTCAGGGTCAGACTCTCTCTGGAAACTGGATCACTCAGGGTCAGACTCTCTCCGGACATGGGGTCACTCAGGGTCAGACTCTCTCCGGACACGGGGTCACTCAGGGTCAGACTCTCTCCAGACACGTGGTCACTCAGGGTCAGACTCTCTCCGGACACGAAGTCACTCAGGGTCAGGCTCTCTACGGAAACGGGGTCACTCAGGGTCAGACTCTCTCCGGACACGGGGTCACTCAGGGTCAGACTCTCTCTCGACACAGGGTCACTCCTGGTCAGACTCTCTCCGGACACATGGTCACTCAGGTTCAGACTCTCTCTGGACACAAAGTCACTCAGGGTCAGACCCTCTCTGGACACTGGGTCACTAAGGGTCAGACTCTCTCCGGATATGGGGTCACTCAGGGTCAGACTCTCTCCAGACACGGGGTCACTCAGGGTCAGACTCTCTCCAGACACGTTGTCACTCAGGGTCAGACTCTCTCCGGACACGGTGTCATTCAGGGACAGACTCTCTCCGGACACGGGGTCACTCAGGGTCAGACTCTCCGGACACAGGGTCACTCAGGGTCAGGCTCACCGGACACGGGGTCACTCAGGGTCAGACAGTCTCCGGACATGGGGTGACTCAGGGTCAGACTGTCTCCGGACATGGGGTCACTCAGGGTCAGACTGTCTCCGGACACGTGATCATTCAGGGTTAGACTCTCTCCGGATACAGGGTCACTCAGGGTCGGACTCTCCGGACACGAGGTCACTCAGGGTCAGA